>NW_026734514.1:0-338000 GCF_949786415.1 Peromyscus eremicus | reverse complement strand
AGAGTTGAACTAGATATGGCCCGTGTGTGTAGGAAACACAGTTCTTATGTTCTAAGCAAGCTCATTGTTCTGGCCCTATAGGAAACACAGTAGAGTAGAAGAGTGCTCTTTTCTCAAAACAGAGTGTGTTTCTTGTAAGGCAAGCTAGCGTTTGTTTCCTAGTCCTAAATGGAGTTGAATCACATGCAGTTTCAGGTCCTACGAACAAGAGTTGTTTTCTGGTAAGGAAAGTCACATTGCGCTCCCATTGCCATACACTGTGCAAATAGCACTCGCGTCTGTTCCCAGCAAGTACAGTGTATTGGACTGAAGAGGATCTACTGTTCTTGTCAGGTTCCTAAGCAGACTTGAACTAGATATGGCCGTGTGTGTAGGAAGCACAGTTTTTTTGTTCTGAGCAAGCTCACTGTTCGGACCCCATAGAAAACACAGTAGAGTAGAAGAGTGCTTTTTTCTCAAACGTACAGTGTGTTCCTTTTAAGGCGAGCTAGCTTTTGTTTCCCATTCCTAAATGGAGTGGAATCACACGCAGTTTCTGGTCCTACGAGCAAGAGTTGTTTTCTGTTAAGGAAAATCACTATTGTGCTCTCATTGACATACACAGTGCAAATAGCACTCGCGTCTGTTCCCAGCAAGTACAGTGTATTGGACTGAAGAGGAGCTACTGTTCTTGTCAGTTTCCTAAGCAGAGTTGAACTAGATATGGCCCCTGTGTGTAGGAAGCACAGTTCTTTTGTTCTGAGCAAGCTCACTGTTCTGGCCATAGAGGAAACACAGTAGAGTAGAAGAGTGCTTTTTTCTCAAAAGCAGAGTGTGTTTCTTGGATGGCGAGCTAGCGTTTGTTTCCCATTCCGAAATGGAGTTGAATCACATGCAGTTTCTGGTCCTATGAGCAAGAGTTGTTTTCTGGTAAGGAAAGTCACTATTGCGCTCCCATTGCCATACACAGTGCTAATAGCACTCTCGTCTGTTCCAAGCAAGTACAGTGTATCGGACTGAAGAGGAGCTACTGTTCTTGTCAGTTTCCTAAGCAGAGTTGAACTAGATATGGCCCGTGTGTGTAGGAAACACAGTTCTTATGTTCTAAGCAAGCTCATTGTTCTGAAACTATAGGAAACACAGTAGAGTAGAAGAGTGCTCTTTTTCTCAAAAGCAGAGTGTGTTTCTTGTAAGGCAAGCTAGCGTTTGTTTCCTAGTCCTAAATGGAGTTGAATCACATGCAGTTTCAGGTCCTATGAACAAGAGTTGTTTTCTGGTAAGCAAAGTCACATTGCGCTCCCATTGCCATACACTGTGCAAATAGCACTCGCGTCTGTTCCCAGCAAGTACAGTGTATCGGACTGAAGAGGAGCTACTGTTCTTGTCAGTTTCCTAAGCAGAGTTGAACTAGATATGGCCCGTGTGTGTAGGAAACACAGTTCTTATGTTCTAAGCAAGCTCATTGTTCTGACCCTATAGGAAACACAGTAGAGTAGAAGAGTGCTCTTTTGCTCAAAAGCAGAGTGTGTTTCTTGTAAGGCAAGCTAGCGTTTGTTTCCTAGTCCTAAATGGAGTTGAATCACATGCAGTTTCAGGTCCTACGAACAAGAGTTGTTTTCTGGTAAGCAAAGTCACATTGCGCTCCCATTGCCATACACTGTGCAAATAGCACTCGCGTCTGTTCCCAGCAAGTACAGTGTATTGGACTGAAGAGGATCTACTGTTCTTGTCAGGTTCCTAAGCAGACTTGAACTAGATATGGCCGTGTGTGTAGGAAGCACAGTTTTTTTGTTCTGAGCAAGCTCACAGTTCAGACCCCATAGAAAACACAGTAGAGTAGAAGAGTGCTTTTTTCTCAAACGTAGAGTGTGTTTCTTTTAAGGCAAGCTAGCTTTTGTTTCCCATTCCTAAATGGAGTGGAATCACACGCAGTTTCTGGTCCTACGAGCAAGAGTTATTTTCTGGTAAGGAAAGTCACTATTGTGCTCCCATTGCCATACACAGTGCAAATAGCCCTCCCGTCTGTTCCCAGCAAGTACAGTGTATTGGACTGAAGAGGAGCTACTGTTCTTGTCAGTTTCCTAAGAAGAGTTGAACTAGATATGGCCCGTGTGTTTAGGAAGCACAGTTCTTTTTTTCTGAGCAAGCTCACTGTTCTGGCCCTATAGGAACACAGTAGAGTAGAAGAGTGCTCTTTTCTCTAAAGCAGAGTGTGTTTCTTGTAAAGCGAGCTAGAGTTTGTTTCCCAGTCCTAAATGGAGTTGAGTCACATGCAGTTTTTTGTTCTATGAGCAAGAGGTGTTTTCTGGTAAGACGAGTCACTATTGTGCTCCAATTGCCATACACAGGGCAAATAGCACTCGCGTCTTTTCCCAGCAAGTACAGTGTATTGGACTGAAGAGGATCTACTGTTCTTGTCAGGTTCCAAAGCAGAAATGAACTAGATATGGCCGTGTGTGTAGGAAGCACAGTTCTTTTGTTCTGAGCAAGCTCACTGTTCGGACCCCATAGGAAACACAAGAGTAGAAGAGTGCTCTTTTCTCAAAAGCAGAGTGTGTTTCCTGTAAGGCAAGCTAGCGTTTGTTTTGCAGTCCTAAATGGAGTTGAATCACATGCAGTTTGTGTTCCTAGGAGCAAGAGTTGTTTTCTGTTAAGGAAAGTCACTATTGCGCTCTCATTACCATACACAGTGCAAATAGCACTCCTGTCTGTTCCCAGCAAGTACAGTGTATTGGACTGAAGAGGAGCTACTGTTCTTGTCAGTTTCCTAAGCAGAGTTGAACTAGATATGGCCCCTGCGTGTAGGAAGCACAGTCCTTTTGTTCTGAGCAAGCTCACTGTTCAGACACCATAGGAAACCCAGTAGAGTAGATGAGTGCTCTTTTCTCAAAAGCAGAGTATGTTTCTTGTAGGCGAGCTAGCGTTTGTTTCCCAGTCCTAAATGGAGTTGAATTACATGCAGTTTCTGGTCCTACGAGCAAGAGTTGTTTTCTGGTAAGAAGAATCACTATTGTGCTCTCAATGTCATACACAGTGCAAATAGCATTGTCGTCGGTTCCCAGCATGTACAGTGTATTGGACTGAAGAGAATCTACTGTTCTTGTCAGGTTCCTAAGCAGAATTGAACTAGATATGGTCGTGTGTGTAGGAAGCACAGTTCTTTTTTTCTGAGCAAGTTCACTGTTCTGGCCCTATAGGAAACACAGTAGAGTAGAAGAGTGCTCTTTTCTCAAAAGCATATTGTGTTTCTTGTAAGGCGAGCTAGCGTTTCTTTCCCAGTCCTAAATGGAGTTGAGTCACTTGCAGTTTCTGGTCCTACGAGCAAGAGTTGTTTTCTGGTAAGAAGAGTCACTATTGCGCTCCCATTGTCATACAGAGGGCAAATAGTACTGTTGCCTGTTCCCAGCATGTGCGGTGTATTTGACTGGATGGTATACTGTTCTTGTCAGCTTCCTAAGCTGAATTGAACTAGATATGGCCGTGTGTGTAGGAAGCACACTTCTTTTGTTCTGTGCAATCTCACTGTTCTGGCCCTATAGGAAACACAGTAGAGTAGAAGAGTGCTCTTTTCTCAAAAGCAGAGTGTGTTTCTTGCAAGGAGAGCTAGCGTATTTTTTTCCCAGTCCTATATGGAGTTGAATCACATGCAGTTTCTGATCCTACGAGCAAGAGTTGTTTTCTGGTAAGAAGAGTCACTATTGCGCTCCCATTGTCATACACAGGGCAAATAGCACTGGCATCTGTTCCCAGCATGTACAGTGTATTGGACTGAAGAGAATCTACTGTTCTTCTCAGGTTCCTAAGCAGAAATGAACTAGATATGGCCGTGTATGTAGGAAGCACTGTTCTTTTGTTCTGAGCATGCTCACTGTTCGGACGCCATAGGAAACACAGTAGAGTAGAAGAGTGATCTTTTCTCTAAAGCAGAGTGTGTTTCTTGTAAGGCGAGCTAGCGTTTGTTTCCCAGACCTAAATGGAGTTGAATCACATGCAGTTTCTGGTCCTACAAGCAAGAGATGTTTTCTGCTGGGAAAGTCACTATTGCGATCTCATTGACATACACAGTTCAAATAGCACTTGCTTATGTTCCCAGCAAGTACAGTGTATTGGACTGAAGAGGAGCTACTGTTCTTGTCAGTTTCCTAAGCAGAGTTGAACTAGATATGGCCCGTGTGTGTAGGAAGCACAGGTCTTTTGTTCTGAGCAAGCTCACTGTTCAGACCCCATAGGAAACCCAGTAGAGTAGATGAGTGCTCTTTTCTCAAAAGCAGAGTGTGTTTCTTGTAGGCAAGCTAGCGTTTGTTTCCCAGTCCTAAATGGAGTTGAATCCCATGCAGATTCTGGTCCTACGAGCAAGAGTTGTTTTCTGGTAAGAAGAATCACTATTGCGCTCACAATGTCATACACAGTGCAAAAAACTTTGGCGTCGGTTCCCAGCAAGTACAGTGTATTGGATTGAAGAGGAGCTACTGTTCTTGTCAGTTTCCTAAGCAGAGTTGAACTAGATATGGCCCGTGTGTGTAGGAAGCACAGTTATTTTTTTCTAAGCAAGCTCACTGTTCGGACCCCATTGGAAACACAGTAGTGTAGAGGAGTGCTCTTTTCTCAAAAGCAGAGTGTTTTTCTTGTAAGGCGAGCTAGCGTTTTTTTCCCAGTCCTATATGGAGTTGAATCCCATGCAGTTTCTGGTCCTACGAGCAAGAGTTGTTTTCTGGTAAGGAAAGTCACTATTGCGCTCCCATTGCCATACACAGTACAAATAGCACTCGCGTCTGTTCCCAGGAATTACAGTGTATCGGACTGAAGAGGAGCTACTGTTCTTGTCAGTTTCCTAAGCAGAGTTGAACTAGATATGGCCCGTGTGTAGGAAGCACAGTTCTTATGTTCTGATCAAGCTCACTGTTCTGGCCCTATAGGAAACACAGTAGAGTAGAAGAGTGCTCTTTTCTCAAAAGCAGAGTGTGTTTCTTGTAAGGCGAGTTAGCGTTTGTTTCCCAGTCCTAAATGGAGTTGAATCACTTGCAGTTTCTGATCCTATGAGCAAGAGTTGTTTTCTGGTAAGGAAAGTCACTATTGCGCTCCCATTGCCATACATAGTGCAAATAGCACTCGCGTCTGTTCCCAGCAAGAACAGTGTATTGGACTGAAGAGGAGCCACTGTTCTTTTCATTTTCCTAAGAAGAGTTGAACTAGATATGGCCCGTGTGTGTATGAAACAGAGTTCTTTTTTTCTGAGAAAGCACACTGTGCGGACACCATAGGAAACACAGTAGAGTAGATGAGTGCTCTTTTCTCAAAATTAGATTGTGTTCCTTGAAAGGCGAGCTATTATTTACTTCGCAGTCAGAAATGGAGTTGAATCACATGCAGTTTCTTGTCCTACGAGCAAGAGTTGTTTTCTGGTAAGAAGAGTCAATATTGCGCACCCATTGTCATACACAGGGCAAATAGCACTTGCGTCTGTTCCCAGCAAGTACAGTGTATTGGACTGAAGAGGAGCTACTGTTCTTGTCAGTTTCCTAAGCAGAGTTGAACCAGATATGGCCCGTGTGTGTAGTAAGCACAGGTCTTTTGTTCTGAGCAAGCTCACAGTTCGGACCCCATAGGAAAAACAATAGAGTAGAAGAGTGCCCTTTTCTCAAAAGCAGAGTGTGTTCCTTGTAAGGCGAGCTAGCATTTGTTTCCCAGTCCTAAATGGAGTTGAATCACATCCAGTTTCTGGTCCTATGAGCAAGAGTTGTTTTCTGGTAAGGAAAGTCACTATTGCGCTCCCATTCCCATACATAGTGCAAATAGCACTCGCGTCTGTTCCCAGCAAGTACAGTGTATTGGACTGAAGAGGAGCTACTGTTCTTGTCATTTTCATAAGAGGAGTTGAACCAGATATATCCCATGTATGTAGGAAGCACAGTTCTTTTGTTCTGAGAAAGCACACTATGCGGACATCATAGGAAACACAGTAGAGTAGATGAGTGCTCTATTCTCAAAATTTGATTGTTTTTCTTGAAAGTAGAGCTAGTGTTTGTTTCCCAGTCAGAAATGGAGTTGAATCCCATGCAGTTTCTGGTACTACGAGCAAGAGTTGTTTTGTGGTAAGAAGAGTCACTATTGTGCTCCCATTGCCATACACAGTGCAAATAGCACTCGCGTCTGTTCCCAGCAAGTACAGTGTATTGGACTGAAGAGCAGCTACTGTTCTTGTCAGTTTCCTAAGCAGAGTTGAACTAGATATGGCCCGTGTGTGTAGGAAGCACAGTTCTTTTGTTCTGAGCAAGCTCACAGTTCAGACCACGTAGGAAACACAATAGAGTAGAAGAGTGCCCTTTTCTCAAAAGCAGTGTGTGTTTCCTGTAAGGCGAGACAGCGTGTGTTACCCAGTACTAAATGGAGTTGAATCCCATGCAGTTTGTGGTCTTACGAGCAAGAGTTGTTTTCTGGTAAGAAGAGTCACTATTGCGCTCCCATTGTCATACACAGGGCAAATAGCACAGGCATCTGTTCCCAGCATGTACAGTGTATTGGACTGAAGAGGAGCTACTGTTCTTGTCAGTTTCCTAAGCAGAGTTGAACTAGATATGGCCCGTGTGTGTAGGAAGCACAGGTCTTTTGTTCTGAGCAAGCTCACAGTTCGGACCCCGTACGAAACACAATAGAGTAGAAGAGTGCCCTTTTCTCAAAAGCAGAGTGTGTTTCTTGTAAGGTGAGCTAGCGTTTGTTTCCCAGTCCTAAATGGAGTTGAATCACATGCAGTTTCTGGTCCTACGAGCAAGAGATGTTTTCTGGTAAGAAGAGTCAATATTGCGCTCCCATTGTCATACACAGGGCAAATAGCACTGGCGTCGGTTCCCAGCATGTATGGTGTATTGGACTGAAGAGAACCTACTGTTCTTGTCAGGTTCCTAAGCATAATTGAACTAGTTATGGCCGTGTATGTAGGAAGCACAGTTCTTTTGTTCTGAGCAAGCTCTCTGTTCTGGCCCTATAGGAAACACAGTGGAGTAGAAGAGTGCTCTTTTCTCAAAAGCAGAGTGTGTTTCTTGTAAGGCGAGCTAGCGTTTGTTTCCAGTCCTAAATGAAGTTGAATCACATGCAGTTTTTGGTCCTACCAGCAAGAGTTGTTTTCTCTAAAGTTAAGTCACTATTGCGCTCCTTTTGCCTTACACAGTGCAAATAGCAGTCGCGTCTGTTTCCAGCATGTACAGTGTATTGGACTGAAGAGGAGCTACTGTTCTTGTCAGTTTCCTAAGCAGAGTTGAACTAGATATGGCCGTGTGTGTAGGAAGCACAGTTCTTTTGTTCTGAGCAAGCTCACTGTTCAGACCCCCTTATAAGCACAATAGAGTAGAAGCGTGCTCTTTTCTCAAAAGCAGAGTGTGTTTCTTGTAAGGCAAGATAGCGTTTGTTTCCCAGTACTAAATGGAGTTGAATCCCATGCAGTTTGTGGTCCTACGAGCAAGAGTTGTTTTCTGGTAAGAAGAGTCACTATTGTGCTCCCATTGTCATACACAGGGCAAATAGCACTGGCATCTGTTCCCAGTATGTACAGTGTATTGGACTGAAGAGGATCTACTGTTCTTGTCAGTTTCCTAAGCAGAATTGAACTAGATATGGCCGGGTGTGTAGGAAGCACAGTTCTCTTGTTCTGATCAAGCTCACTGTTCTGGCCCTATAGGATACACAGAAGAGTAGAAGAGTGCTCTTTTCTCAAAAGCAGAATGTGTTTCTTGTAAGGCGAGCTAGCGTTTGTTTCCCAGTCCTAAATAGAGTTGAATCCCGTGCAGTTTCTGGTCATATGAGCAAGAGTTGTTTTCTGGTAAGGAAAGTCACTGTTGTACTCCCATTGCCATACATAGTGCAAATAGCACTCGCGTCTGTTCCCAGCAAGTACAGTGTATTGGACTGAAGAGGAGCTACTGTTCTTGTCATTTTCCTAAGAGGAGTTGAACCAGATATGGCCCATGTGTGTAGGAAGCACACTTCTTTTGTTCTGAGAAAGCTCACTGTGCGGACACCATAGGAAGCACAGTAGAGTACATGAGTGCTCTCTTCTCAAAATTTGATTGTGTTTCTGGAAAGGCGAGCTAGTGTTTGTTTCCCAGTCAGAAATGGAGTTGAATCCCATGCAGTTTGTGGTCCTATGAGCAAGAGTTGCTTTCTGTTAAGAAGAGTCACTATTGTGCTCCCATTGCCATACGCAGTGCAAATAGCACTTGCGTCTGTTCCCAGCAAGTACAGTGTATTGGACTGAAGAGCAGGTACTGTTCTTGTCAGTTTCCTAAGCAGAGTTGAACAAGATATGGCCCGAGTGTGTAGGAAGCACAGTTCTTTTGTTCTGAGCAAGCTCACTGTTCGGACCCCATAGGAAACACAGTAGAGAAGAAGCGTGCTCTTTTCTCAAAAGCAGAGTGTGTTTCTTGTAAGGCGACATAGCATTTGTTACCCAGTACTAAATGGAGTTGAATCCCATGCAGTTTGTGGTCCTACGAGCAAGAGTTGTTTTTTGGTAAGAAGAGTCACTATTGTGCTCCCATTGTCATACACAGGGCAAATAGCACTGGCATCTGTTCCCAGCATGTACAGTGTATTGGACTGAAGAGAATCTACTGTTCTTCTCAGGTTCCTAAGCAGAAATGAACTAGATATGGCCGTGTATGTAGGAAGCACAGTTCTTTTGTTCTGAGCATGCTCACTGTTCGGACCCCATAGGAAAAACAGTAGAGTAGAAGAGTGATCTTTTCTTTAAAGCAGAGTGTGTTTCTTGTAAGGCGAGCTAGCGTTTGTTTCCCAGACCTAAATGGAGTTGAATCACATGCAGTTTCTGGTCCTACAAGCAAGAGATGTTTTCTGGTAGGGAAAGTCACTATTGCGATCTCATTGACATACACAGTTCCAATAGCACTTGCTTCTGTTCCCAGCAAGTACAGTGTATTGGACTGAAGAGGAGCTACTGTTCTTGTCAGTTTCCTAAGCAGAGTTGAACTAGATATGGCCCATGTGTGTAGGAAGCACAGTTCTTTTGTTCTGAGCAAGCTCACTGTTCGGACCCCATAGGAAACCCAGTAGAGTAGATGAGTGCTCTTTTCTCAAAAGCAGAGTGTGTTTCTTGTAGGCGAGCTAGCGTTTGTTTCCCAGTCCTAAATGGAGTTGAATCCCATGCAGTTTCTGGTCCTACGAGCAAGAGTTGTTCTCTGGTAAGAAGAATCACTATTGCGCTCACAATGTCATACACAGTGCAAATAGCTTTGGCGTCGGTTCCCAGCAGGTACAGTGTATTGGACTTAAGAGGATCTACAGTTCTTGTCAGTTTCCTAAGCAGAATTGAACTAGATATGGCCGTGTGTGTAGGAAGCACAGTTCTCTTGTTCTAATCAAGCTCACTGTTCTGGCCCTATAGGAAACACAGTAGAGTAGAAGAGTGCTCTTTTCTCAAAAGCAGAGTGTGTTTCTTGTAAGGCGAGGTAGCATTTGTTTCCCAGTCCTAAATGGAGTTGAATCACATCCAATTTCTGGTCCTATGAGCAAGAGTTGTTTTCTGGTAAGGAAAGTCACTATTGCGTTCCCATTGCCATACATAGTGCAAATAGCACTCGCGTCTGTTCCCAGCAAGTACAGTGTATTGGACTGAAGAGGAGCTACTCTTCTTGTCATTTTCCTAAAAGGAGTTGAACTACATATGGCTCGTGTGTGTAGGAAGCACAGTTCTTTTGTTCTGAGAAAGCACACTGTGCAGACACCATAGGAAACACAGTAGAGTAGATGAGTGCTCTTTTCTCAAAATTAAATTGTGTTTCTTGAAAGGCGAGCTAGTATTTGCTTCCCAGTCAAAAAAGGAGTTGAATCCCATGCCGTTTCTGGTCCTTCGAGCAAGAGTTTTTTTCTGGTAAGAAGAGTCACTATTGCGCTCCCATTGTCATACACAGTGCAAATAGCACTGGCGTCTGTTCCCAGCAAGTACGGTGTATTGGACTGAAGAGCAGCTACTGTTCTTGTCAGTTTCCTAAGCAGAGTATAACTAGATATGGCCCGTGTGCGTAGGAAGCACAGTTCATTTGTTCTTAGCAAGCTCACTGTTCGGACCCCATACTAAACACTGTAGAGTAGAAGAGTGCTCTTTTCTCAAATGCAGAGTGCGTTTCTTGAAAGGCGAGCTAGAGTTTGTTTCCCAGTCAGAAATGGAATTGAATCCCGTGCAGTTTCTGGTCCTACGAGCAAGAGTTTTTTTCTGGTAAGAAGAGTCACTATTGCGCTCACATTGCCATACACAGTGCAAATAGCACTGGCGTCTGTTCCCTGCATGTACAGAGTATTGGACTGAATTGGAGCTCCTGTTCTTGTCAGATTCCTAACCAGAGTTGAACTAGATATGTCCCCTGTGTGTAGGAAGCACAGTTCTTTTGTTCTGAGCAAGTTCACTGTTCTGGCCCTATAGGAAAAACAGTAGAGTAGAAGAGTGCTCTTTTCTCAAAAGCAGAGTGTATTTCTTGTAAATCGAGCTAGCGTTTCTTTCCCAGTCCTAAATGGAGTTGAATCACATGCAGTTTCTTGTCCTACGAACAAGAGTTGTTTTCTGGTAAGAAGAGACACTATTGTGCTCCCATTGTCATACACAGGGCAAATAGCACTGGCGTCTGACCCAGCATGTACAGTGTATTGGACTGAAGAGGTTCTACTGTTCTTGTCAGTTTCCTAAGTAGAATTGAACTAGATATGGCCCTTGTGTGTAGGAAGCACAGTTTTTTTGTTCTGAGCAAGCTAACTGTTCGGAACACATAGGAAACACAGTAGAGTAGAAGAGTGCTCTTTCCTCAAAAGCAGAGTGTGCTTCCTGGAAGTCGAGCTGGTGTTTGTTTCCCAGTCCTAAATGGAGTTGAGTCACATGCAGTTTTTTGTCCTAAGAGCAAGAGATGTTTTCTGGTAAGACAAGTCACTATTGTGATCCAATTGCCATACACAGTGCAAATAGCACTCGCGTCTGTTCCCCGCAAGTACAGTTTATTGGACTGAAGAGGAGCTACTGTTCTTGTCAGTTTCCTAAGCAGAGTTGAACTAGATATGGCCCGTGTGTGTAGGAAGCACAGTTCTTTTGTTCTGAGCAAGTTCACTGTTTGGACCTCATAGGAAACACAGTAGAGTAGAAGAGTGCTCTTTTCTCTAAAGCAGAGTGTGTTTCTTGTAAGGCGAGCTAGAGTTTGTTTCCCAGTCCTAAATGGAGTTGATCATATGCAGTTTCTGGTCCTACGATCAAGAGCTGTTTTCTAATAAGGAAAGTCACTATTGCGCTCCCATTGCCATACAGAGTGCAAATAGCACTCGCGTCTGTTCCCAGCAAGTACAGTGTATCGGACTGAAGAGGAGCTACTGTTCTTGTCAGTTTCCTAAGCAGAGTTGAACTAGTTATGGCCCGTGTGTAGGAAGCACAGTTCTTTTGTTCTGAGCAAGATCACTCTTCTGGCCCTATAGGAAACACAGTAGAGTGGAAGAGTGCTCTTTTCTCAAAAGCAGTGTGTGTTTCTTGTAAGGCGAGCTAGCGTTTGTTTCCCAGTCCTAAATGGAGTTGAATCACATGCAGTTTCTAGTCCTACGAGCAAGAGTTGTTTTCTGGTAAGAAGAGTCACTATTGCGCTGCCATTGCCATACATAGGACAAATAGCACTGGCGTCTGTTACCAGCAAGTACAGTGTGTTGGACTGAAGAGGATCTACTGTTCTTGTCAGGTTCCTAAGCAGAATTGAACTAGATATGGCCGTGTGTGTAGGAAGCACAGTTCTTTTGTTCTGAGCAAGCTCACTGTTCGGACACCATAGGAAACACAGTAGTGTAGAAGAGTGCTCTTTTCTCTAAAGCAGAGTGTGTTTCTTGTAAGGCGAGCTAGCGTTTGTTTCCCAGTCCTAAATGGAGTTGAATCACATGCAGTTTCTGGTCCTAAGAGCAAGAGTTGTTTTCTGGTAAGGAAAGTCACTATTGTGCTCCCCTTGCCATACATAGTGCAAATAGCTCTCACGTCTGTTCCCAGCAAGTACAGTGTATCGGACTGAAGAGGAGCTACTGTTCTTGTCAGTTTCCTAAACAGAGTTGAACTAGATATGGCCCGCGTGTGTAGGAAGCACAGTTCTTTTGTTCTGAGCAAGCTCACGGTTTGGACCCCATAGGAAACACAGTAGAGTAGAAGAGTGCTCTTTTCTCTAAAGCAGAATGTGTTTCTTGTAAGGCGAGCTAGCGTTTGTTTCCCAGTCCTAAATGGAGTGGAATCACATGCAGTTTCTGGTCCTACGACCAGGAGCTGTTTTCTGGTAAGGAAAGTCACTATTGCGCTCCCATTGCCATACACAAGGCAAATAGTCCTCCCGTCTGTTCCCAGCAAGTACAGTGTATTGGACTGAAAAGGAGCTACTGTTCTTCTCAGTTTCCTAAGCAGAGTTGAACTAGATATGGCCCGTGTGTGTAGGAAGTACAGTTCTTTTTTTCTGAGCAAGCTCACTGTTCTGGCCCTATAGGAAACACAGAAGAGGAGAAGAGTGCTCTTTTCTCAAAAGCAGAGTGTGTTTCTTGTAAAGCGAGCTAGAGTTTGTTTCCCAGTCCTAAATGGAGTTGAATCACATGCAGTTTCTGGTCCTACGAGCAAGATTTGTTTTCTGGTAAGAAGAGTAACTATTGCGCTGCCATTGCCATACACAGGACAAATAGCACTGGCGTCTGTTCCCAGCAAGTACAGTGTATTGAACTGAAGAGGATCTACTGTTCTTGTCAGGTTCCTAAGCAGACTTGAACTAGATATGGCCGTGTGTGTAGGAAGCACAGTTTTTTTGTTCTGAGCAAGCTCACTTTTCGGAACACATAGGAAACACAGTAGAGTAGAAGAGTGCTCTTTTCTCAAAAGCAGAGTGTGTTTTTGTAAGGCGAGCTAGCGTTTGTTTCCTAGTCCTAAATGGAGTTGAATCACATGCAGTTTCTGGTCCTATGAACAAGAGTTGTTTTCTGGTAAGGAAAGTCACTATTGCGCTCCCATTGCCCTTTACAAGGCAAATAGCACTCGCGTATTTTCCCAGCAAGTACTGTGTATTGGACTGAATAGGAGCTACTGTTCTTGTCAGTTTACTAAGCACAATTGAACTAGATATGGTCCGTGCTTGTAGGAAGCACAGTTCTTTTGTTCTGAGCAAGCTCACTGTTTGGACCCCATAGGAAACACAGTAGAGTAGAAGAGTGCTCTTTTCTCAAAAGCAGAGTGTGTTTCTTGGAAGTCGAGCTAGCGTTTGTTTCCCAGTCATAAATGGAGTTGAATCACATGCAGTTTTTGGTCCTACGAGCAAGAGTTGTTTCCTGGTAAGACAAGTCACTATTGTGCTCCAATTGCCATACACAGTGCAAATAGCACTCGCGTCTGTTCCCCGCAAGTACAGTGTATTGGACGGAAGAGGAGCTACTGTTCTTGTCAGTTTCCTAAGCAGAGTTGAACTAGATATGGCCCATGTGTAGGAAGCACAGTTCTTTTGTTCTGAGCAAGCTCACTATTCTGGCCCTATAGGAAACACAGTAGAGTAGAAGAGAGTGCTCTTTTCTCAAAAGCAGAGTGTGTTTCATGTAAGGCGAGCTAGCATTTGTTTCCCAGTCCTAAACGGAGTTGAATCACATGCAGTTTCTGGTCTTAAGAGCAAGAGTTGTTTTATGGTAAGGAAAGTCACTATTGCGCTCCCATTGCCATACACAGTGCAAATAGCACTCGCGTCTGTTCCCAGCAAGTACAGTGTATCGGACTGAAGAGGAGCTACTGTTCTTGTCAGTTTCCTAAGCAGAGTTGAACTAGTTATGGCCCGTGTGTAGGAAGCACAGTTCTTTTGTTCTGAGCAAGATCACTCTTCTGGCCCTATAGGAAACACAGTAGAGTGGAAGAGTGCTCTTTTCTCAAAAGCAGTGTGTGTTTCTTGTAAGGCGAGCTAGCGTTTGTTTCCCAGTCCTAAATGGAGTTGAATCACATGCAGTTTCTAGTCCTACGAGCAAGAGTTGTTTTCTGGTAAGAAGAGTCACTATTGCGCTGCCATTGCCATACATAGGACAAATAGCACTGGCGTATGTTACCAGCAAGTACAGTGTGTTGGACTGAAGAGGATCTACTGTTCTTGTCAGGTTCCTAAGCAGAATTGAACTAGATATGGCCGTGTGTGTAGGAAGCACAGTTCTTTTGTTCTGAGCAAGCTCACTGTTCGGACACCATAGGAAACACAGTAGTGTAGAAGAGTGCTCTTTTCTCTAAAGCAGAGTGTGTTTCTTGTAAGGCGAGCTAGCGTTTGTTTCCCAGTCCTAAATGGAGTTCAATCACATGCAGTTTCTGGTCCTAAGAGCAAGAGTTGTTTTCTGGTAAGGAAAGTCACTATTGTGCTCCCCTTGCCATACATAGTGCAAATAGCTCTCACGTCTGTTCCCAGCAAGTACAGTGTATCGGACTGAAGAGGAGCTACTGTTCTTGTCAGTTTCCTAAACAGAGTTGAACTAGATATGGCCCGCGTGTGTAGGAAGCACAGTTCTTTTGTTCTGAGCAAGCTCACGGTTTGGACCCCATAGGAAACACAGTAGAGTAGAAGAGTGCTCTTTTCTCTAAAGCAGAATGTGTTTCTTGTAAGGCGAGCTAGCGTTTGTTTCCCAGTCCTAAATGGAGTGGAATCACATGCAGTTTCTGTTCCTACGACCAGGAGTTGTTTTCTGGTAAGGAAAGTCACTATTGCGCTCCCATTGCCATACACAAGGCAAATAGTCCTCCCGTCTGTTCCCAGCAAGTACAGTGTATTGGACTGAAAAGGAGCTACTGTTCTTCTCAGTTTCCTAAGCAGAGTTGAACTAGATATGGCCCGTGTGTGTAGGAAGTACAGTTCTTTTTTTCTGAGCAAGCTCACTGTTCTGGCCCTATAGGAAACACAGAAGAGGAGAAGAGTGCTCTTTTCTCAAAAGCAGAGTGTGTTTCTTGTAAAGCGAGCTAGAGTTTGTTTCCCAGTCCTAAATGGAGTTGAATCACATGCAGTTTCTGGTCCTACGAGCAAGATTTGTTTTCTGGTAAGAAGAGTAACTATTGCGCTGCCATTGCCATACACAGGACAAATAGCACTGGCGTCTGTTCCCAGCAAGTACAGTGTATTGAACTGAAGAGGATCTACTGTTCTTGTCAGGTTCCTAAGCAGACTTGAACTAGATATGGCCGTGTGTGTAGGAAGCACAGTTTTTTTGTTCTGAGCAAGCTCACTTTTCGGAACACATAGGAAACACAGTAGAGTAGAAGAGTGCTCTTTTCTCAAAAGCAGAGTGTGTTTTTGTAAGGCGAGCTAGCGTTTGTTTCCTAGTCCTAAATGGAGTTGAATCACATGCAGTTTCTGGTCCTACGAGCAAGAGTTTTTTTCTGGTAAGAAGAGTCACTATTGTGCTGCCATTGCCATACACAGGACAAATAGCACTGGCGTCTGTTCCCAGCAAGTACAGTGTATTGGACTGAAGAGGATCTACTGTTCTTGTCAGGTTCTTGAGCAGAATTGAACTAGATATGGCCGTGTGTGTAGGAAGCACAGTTCTTTGTTCTGAGCAAGCTCACTGTTCTGACTCCATAGGAAACACAGTAGAGTAGAAGAGTGCTCTTTTCTCAAAAGCAGAGTGTGTTTCTTGTAAGGCGAGCTAGCGTTTGTTTCCCAGTCCTAAATGGGGTTGAGTCACATGCAGTTTTTTGTCCTATGAGCAAGAGTTGTTTTCTGGTAAGGAAAGTCACTATTGCGCTCCCTTGCCATACATAGTGCAAATAGCTCTCGCGTCTGTTCCCAGCAAGTACAGTGTATCGGACTGAAGAGGAGCTACTGTTCTTGTCAGTTTCCTAAGCAGAGTTGAACTAGATATGGCCCGTGTGTGTAGGAAGCACCGTTCTTATGTTCTGAGCAAGCTCACTGTTCTGGCCCTATAGGAAACACAGTAGAGTAGAAGAGTGCTCTTTTCTCAAAAGCAGAGTGTGTTTTTGTAAGGTGAGCTAGCGTTTGTTTCCTAGTCCTAAATGGAGTTGAATCACATGCAGTTTCTGGTCCTACGAACAAGAGTTTTTTTCTGATAAGGAAAGTCACTATTGCGCTCCCATTGCCCTACACAAGGCAAATACCACTCGCGTATTTTCCCAGCAAGTACAGTGTATTGGACTGAATAGGAGCTACTGTTCTTGTCAGTTTCCTAAGTAGAGTTGAACTAGATATGGTCCGTGTGTGTAGGAAGCACAGTTCTTTTGTTCTGAGCAAGCTCACTGTTTGGACCCCATAGGAAACACAGTAGAGTAGAAGAATGCTCTTTTCTCTAAAGCAGAGTGTGTTTCTTGTAAAGCGAGCTAGAGTTTGTTTCCCAGTCCTAAATGTAGTGGAATCACATGCAGTTTCTGGTCCTACGAGCAAGAGTTGTTTTCTGGTAAGAAGAGTCACTATTGCGCTGCCATTGCCATACACAGGACAAATAGCACTGGCGTCTGTTCCCAGCAAGTACAGTGTATTGGACTGAAGAGGTTCTACTGTTCTTGTCAGGTTCCTAAGCAGACTTGAACTAGATATGGCCGTGTGTGTAGGAAGCACAGTTTTTTTGTTCTGAGCAAGCTCACTTTTCGGAACACATAGGAAACACAGTAGAGTAGAAGAGTGCTCTTTTTTCAAAAGCAGAGTGTGTTTCTCGAGAGTCGAGCTAGCGTTTGTTTCCCAGTCCTAAATGGAGTTGAGTCACATGCAGTTTTTTGTCCTAGGAACTAGAGTTGTTTTCTGGTAAGACAAGTCACTATTGTGCTCCAATGCCATACACAGTGCAAATAGCACTCGCATCTGTTCCCCGCAAGTACAGTGTATTGGAGTGAAGAGGAGCTACTGTTCTTGTTTGTTTCCTAAGCAGAGTTGAACTAGATATGGCCCGTGTGTGGAGAAAGCACAGTTCTTTGTTCTGAGCAAGCTCACTGTTTGGACCCCATAGGAAACACAGTAGAGTAGAAGAGTGCTCTTTTCTCTAAAGCAGAGTGTGTTTCTTGTAAAGCGAGCTAGAGTTTGTTTCCCAGTCCTAAATGGAGTTGAATCACATGCAGTTTCTGGTCCTACGAGCAAGAGTTGTTTTCTGGTAAGAAGAGTCACTATTGCGCTGCCATTGCCCTACACAGGACAAATAGCACTGGCGTCTGTTCCCAGCAAGTACAGTGTATTGGACTGAAGAGGATCTACTGTTCTTGTCAGGTTCCTAAGCAGACTTGAACGAGATATGGCCGTGTGTGTAGGAAGCACATTTCTTTTGTTCTGAGCAAGCTCACTGTTCTGGCCCTACAGGAAACACAGTGGAGTAGATGAGTGCTCTTTTCTCTAAAGCAGAGTGTGTTTCTTGTAAGGCCAGCTCGCGTTTTTTCCCAGTCCTAAATGGAGTTGAGTCACAGACAGTTTTTGGTCCTACGAGCAAGAGTTGTTTTCTGGTAAGAAGAGTCACTATAGCGCTCTAAATGCCACACACAGTACAAATAGCACTGGCGTCTGTTCCCAGCAAGTACAGTGTATTGGACTGAAGAGGATCTACTGTTCTTGTCAGGTTCCTAATCAGAATTGAACTAGATATGGCCGTGTGTGTAGGAAGCACAGTTCTTATGTTCTGAGCAAGCTCACTGTTCGGACACCATAGGAAATACAGTAGAGTAGAAGAGTGCTCTTTTCTCAAAAGCAGAGTGTGTTTCTTGTAAGGCGAGCTAGTGTTTGTTTCCCAGTCCTAAATGGAGTTGAATCACATGCAGTTTCTGGTCCTAAGAGCAAGAGTTGTTTTCTGGTAAGGAAAGTCACTATTGCTCTCCCCTTGATACATAGTGCAAATAGCTCTCGCGTCTGTTCCCAGCAAGTACAGTGTATCGGACTGAAGAGGAGCAACTGTTCTTGTCAGTTTCCTAAGCAGAGTTGAACTAGATATGGCCCGTGTGTGTAGGAAGAACCGTTCTTATGTTCTGAGCAAGCTCACTGTTCTGGCCCTATAGGAAACACAGTAGAGTAGAAGAGTGCTCTTTTCTCAAAAGCAGAGTGTGTTTTTGTAAGGCGAGCTAGCGTTTGTTTCCTAGTCCTAAATGGAGTTGAATCACATGCAGTTTCTGGTCCTACGAACAAGAGTTTTTTTCTGGTAAGAAAAGTCACTATTGCGCTCCCATTGCCCTACACAAGGCAAATAGCACTCGCGTCTTTTCCCAGCAAGTACAGTGTATTGGACTGAAGAGGAGCTACTGTTCTTGTCAGTTTCCTAAGCAGAGTTGAACTAGATATGGTCCGTGTGTGTAGGAAGCACAGTTCTTTTGTTCTGAGCAAGCTCACTGTTTGGAACCCATAGGAAAAACAGTAGAGTAGAAGAGTGCTCTTTTCTCTAAAGCAGAGTGTGTTTCTTTTAAGGCAAGATAGCGTTTGTTTCCCAGTTCTAAATGGAGTTGAGTCCCATGCAGTTTTTTGTCCTACGAGCAAGAGTTGTTTTCTGGTAAGACGAGTCACTATTGTGCTCCAATTGCCATACACAGTGCAAATATCACTCGCGTCTGTTCCCAGCAAGTAAAGTGTATCGGACTGAAGAGCAGCTACTGTTCTTGTCAGTTTCCTAAGCAGAGTTGAACTAGATATGGCCTGTGTGTAGGAAGCACAGTTCTTTTGTTCTCAGCAAGCTCACTGTTCTGGCCCTATAGGAAACACAGTAGAGTAGAAGAGTGCTCTTTTCTCTAAAGCAGAGTGTGTTTCTCGTAAGTCGAGCTAGCGTTTGTTTCCCAGTCCTAAATGGAGTTGAGTCACATGCAGTTTTTTGTCCCACGAGCAAGAGTTGTTTTCTGGTAAGAAGAGTCACTATTGCGCTCCCATTGCCCTACACAAGGCAAATAGCACTGGCGTCTTTTCCCAGCAAGTACAGTGTATTGGACTGAATAGAGGCTACTGTTCTTGTCAGTTTACTAAGCAGAGTTGAACTAGATATGGTCCGTGTGTGTAGGAAGCACAGTTCTTTTGTTCTGAGCAAGCTCACTGTTTGGACCCCATAGGAAACACAGTAGAGTAGAAGAGTGCTCTTTTCTCTAAAGCAGAGTGTGTTTCTTGTAAGGCGAGCTAGCGTTTGTTTCCCAGTCCTAAATGGAGTTGAATAACATGCAGTTTCTGGTCCTACGAGCAAGAGTTGTTTTCTGGTAAGGAAAGTCACTATTGTGCTCCCATTGCCATACACAGTGCAAATAGCCCTCCCGTCTGTTCCCAGCAAGTACAGTGTATTGGACTGAAGAGGAGCTACTGTTCTTCTCAGTTTCCTAAGCAGAGTTGAACTAGATATGTCCCGTGTGTGTAGGAAGCACAGTTCTTTTTTTCTGAGAAAGCTCACTGTTCTGGCCCTATAGGAAACACTGTAGAGTAGAAGAGTGCTCTTTTCTCAAAAGCAGAGTGTGTTTCTTGTAAAGCGATCTAGAGTTTGTTTCCCAGTCCTAAATGAGGTTGAATTACATGCAGTTTCTGGTCCTACAAGCAAGAGTTGTTTTCTGGTAAGAAGAGTCACTATTGCACTGCCTTTGCCATACACAGGACAAATAGCACTAACGTCTGTTCCCAGCAAGTACAGTGTATTTGACTGAAGAGGATCTACTGTTCTTGTCAGGTTGCTAAGCAGAATTTAACTAGATATGGCCGTGTGTGTAGGAAGCACAGTTTTTTTGTTCTGAGCAAGCTCACTGTTCGGAACACATAGGAAACACAGTAGAGTAGAAGAGTGCTCTTTTCTCAAAAGCAGAGTGTATTTCTTGGAAGTCGAGCTAGCGTTTGTTTCCCAGTCCTAAATGGAGTTGAGTCACATGCAGTTTTTTTCCTACGAGCAAGAGTTGTTTTCTGGTAAGGAAAGTCACTATTGTGCTCCCATTGCCATACACAGTGCAAATAGCACTCGCGTCTGTTCCCAGCAAGTACAGTGTATCGGACTGAAGAGGAGCTACTGTTCTTGTCAGTTTCCTAAGCAGAGTTGAACTAGTTATTGCCCGTGTGTAGGAAGCACAGTTCTTTTGTTCTGAGCAAGCTCACTGTTCTGGCCCTATAGGAAACACAGTAGAGTAGAAGAGTGCTCTTTTCCCTAAAGCAGAATGTGTTTCTTGTAAGGCGAGCTAACGTTTGTTTCCCAGTCTTAAATGGAGTTGAATCACATGCAGTATCTAGTCCTACGAGCACGAGTTGTTTTATGGTAAGAAGAGTCACTATTGCGCTGCCATTGCCATACACAGGACAAATAGCACTGGCGTCTGTTCCCAGCAAGTACATTGTATTGTAATGAAGAGAATCTACTGTTTTTCTCAGGTTCCTAAAGAGAATTGAACTAAATATGGCCGTGTGTGTAGGAAGCACAGTTCTTATGTTCCGAGCAAGTTCACTCTTGTGGCCCTATAGGATACACAGTAGAGTAGATGAGTGCTTATTTCTCAAAAGCAGAGTGTGTTTTTGTAAGGCGAGCTGGCGTTTGTTTCCCAGTCCTAAATGGAGTTGAATCATATGCAGTTTCTGGTCCTATGAACAAGAATTGTTTTCTGGTAAGGAAAGTCACTATTGTGCTCCCATTGCCCTACACAAGGCATATAGCACTCGCGTCTTTTCCCAGCAAGTACAGTGTATTGGACTGAATAGGAGCTACTGTTCTTGTCAGTTTACTAAGCAAAGTTGAATTAGATATGGTCCGTGTTTGTAGGAAGCACAGTTCTTTTGTTCTGAGCAAGCTCACTGTTCTGGCCCAATAGGAAACACAGTAGAGTAGAAGAGTGCTCTTTTCCCTAAAGCAGAATGTGTTTCTTGTAAGGCGAGCTAACGTTTGTTTCCCAGTCCTAAGTGGAGTTGAATCACATGCAGTATCTAGTCCTACGAGCACGAGTTGTTTTATGGTAAGAAGAGTCACTATTGCGCTGCCATTGCCATACACAGGACAAATAGCACTGGCGTCTGTTCCCAGCAAGTACATTGTATTGTAATGAAGAGGATCTACTGTTTTTCTCAGGTTCCTAAAGAGAATTGAACTAAATATGGCCGTGTGTGTAGGAAGCACAGTTCTTATGTTCTGAGCAAGTTCACTCTTGTGGCCCTATAGGATACACAGTAGAGTAGATGAGTGCTTATTTCTCAAAAGCAGAGTGTGTTTTTGTAAGGCGAGCTGGCGTTTGTTTCCCAGTCCTAAATGGAGTTGAATCATATGCAGTTTCTGGTCCTATGAACAAGAATTGTTTTCTGGTAAGGAAAGTCACTATTGTGCTCCCATTGCCCTACACAAGGCATATAGCACTCGCGTCTTTTCCCAGCAAGTACAGTGTATTGGACTGAATAGGAGCTACTGTTCTTGTCAGTTTACTAAGCAGAGTTGAATTAGATATGGTCCGTGTTTGTAGGAAGCACAGTTCTTTTGTTCTGAGCAAGCTCACTGTTTGGACCCCATAGGAAACACAGTAGAATAGAAGAGTGCTCTTTTCTCTAAAGCAGAGTGTGTTTCTTGTAAGGCGAGCTACCGTTTGTTTCCCAGTCCTAAATGGAGTGGAATCACATGCAGTTTTTGGTCCTACGAGCAAGAGTTGTTTTCTGGTAAGGAAAGTCACCATTGTGCTCCCATTGCCATACACAGTGCAAATAGCCCTCCCGTCTGTTCCCAGCAATTACAGTGTATTGGACTGAAGAGGAGCTACTGTTCTTCTCAGTTTCCTAAGCAGAGTTGAACTAGATATGGCCCGTGTGTGTACGAAGCACAGTTCTTTTGTTCTGAGCAAGCTCACTGTTCTGGCCCTATAGGAAACACAGTAGAGTAGAAGAGTGCTCTTTTCTCAAAAGCAAAGTGTGTTTTTGTAAGGCGAGCTACCGTTTGTTTCCCAGTCCTAAATGGAGTGGAATCACATGCAGTTTTTGGTCCTACGAGCAAGAGTTGTTTTCTGGTAAGGAAAGTCACTATTGTGCTCCAATTGCCATACACAGTGCAAATAGCACTCGCGTCTGTTCGCCGCAAGTACAGTGTATTGTACTGAAGAGGATCTACTGTTCTTGTCAGTTTCCTAAGCAGAGTTGAACTAGATATGGCCCGTGTGGGTAGAAAGCACAGTTGTTTTGTTCTGAGCAAGCTCACTTTTCGGAACACATAGGAAACACAGTAGAGTAGAAGAGTGCTCTTTTCTCTAAAGCAGTGTGTTTCTTGTAAGGCGAGCTAGCGTTTGTTTCCCAGTCCTAAATGGAGTTGAATCACATGCAGTTTCTGGTCCTATGAGCAAGAGTTGTTTTCTGGTAAGGAAAGTCACTATTGTGCTCCCATTGCCATACACAGTGCAAATAGCACTCGCGTCTGTTCCCAGCAAGTACAGTGTATTGGACTGAAGAGGACCTACTGTTCTTCTCAGTTTCCTAAGCAGAGTTGAACTAGATATGGCCCGTGTGTGTAGGAAGCACAGTTCTTATGTTCTGAGCAAGCTCACTGTTCTGGCCCTATAGGAAACACAGTAGAGTAGAAGAGTGCTCTTTTCTCTAAAGCAGAGTGTGTTTCTTGTAAGGAGAGCTAGCGTTTGTTTCCCAGTCCTAAATGGAGTTGAATCACATGCAGTTTCTGGTACTAGGAGCAAGAGTTTTTTTATGGTAAGAATAGTCACTATTGCGCTGCCATTGCCATACACAGGACAAATAGCACTGGCGTCTGTTCCCAGCAAGTACAGTGTATTGGACTGAAGAGGATCTACTGTCCTTGTCAGGTTCCTAAGCAGAATTGAACTAAATATGGCCGTGTGTGTAGGAAGCACAGTTCTTTTGTTCTGAGCTAGCTTACTGTTTTGGCCCTATAGGAAACACAGTAGAGAACAGTGCTCTTTTCTCTAAAGCAGAGTGTGTTTCTTGTAAGGCGAGCTAGCATTTGTTTCCCAGTCCTAAATGGAATGCATGAATCACATGCAGTTTCTGGTCCTACGAGCAAGAGTTTTTTTCTGGTAAGGAAAGTCACTATTGCTCTCGCTTTGCCATACACAGTGCAAATAGCACTCGCGTCTGTTCCCAGAAAGTACAGTGTATCGGACTGAAGAGGAGCTACTGTTCTTGTCAGTTTCCTAAGCAGAGTTGAACTAGATATGGCCCGTGTGTTTAGGAAGCAGAGTTATTATGTTCTGAGCAAGCTCACTGTTTGGACCTCATAGGAAACACAGTAGAGTAGAAGAGTGCTCTTTTCTCTAAAGCAGTGTGTTTGTTGTAAGTCGAGCTAGCATTTCTTTCCCAGTCCTAAATGGAGTTGAATCACATGCAGTTTCTGGTCCTAGGAGCAAGAGTTGTTTTCTGGTAAGGAAAGTCACTATTGTGCTCCCATTGCCATACACAGTGCAAATAGCCCTCCCGTCTGTTCCCAGCAAGTACAGTGTATTGGACTGAAGAGGAGCTACTGTTCTTGTCAGTTTCCTAAGAAGAGTTGAACTAGATATGGCCAGTGTGGGTAGGAAGCACAGTTCTTTTTTTCTGAGCAAGCTCACTGTTCTGGCCCTTTGGAAACACAGTAGAGTAGAATAGTGCTCTTTTCTCAAAAGCAGAGTGTGTTTCTTGTAAAGTGAGCTAGAGTTTGTTTTCCAGTCCTAAATGGAGTTGAGTCACATGCAGTTTTTTGTCCTATGAGCAAGAGTTGTTTTCTGGTAAGACGAGTCACTATTGTGCTCCAATTGCCATACACAGTGCAAATAGCACTGGCGTCTGTTCCCAGCAAGTACAGTGTATTGGACTGCAGAGGATCTACTGTTCTTGTCAGTTTCCTAAGCAGAGTTGAACTAGATATGGCCCGTGTGTGGGAAGCACAGTTCTTTTGTTCTGAGCAAGCTCACTGTTCTGGCCTTGTAGGAAACACAGTAGAGTAGAAGAGTGCTCTTATTCTAAAGCAGAGTGTGTATCTTGTAAGGAGAGCTAGCGTTTGTTTCCCAGTCCTAAATGGACTTGAATCACATGCAGTTTCTGGTCCTAGGAGCAAGAGATTTTTATGGTATGAAAAGTCACTATTGCGCTGCCATTGCCATACTCAGAACAAATAGCACTGGCGTCTGTTCCCAGCAAGTACAGTGTATTGGACTGAAGAGGATCTACTGTTCTTGTCAGATTTATAAGCAGAATTGAACTAAATATGGCCATGTGTGTAGGAAGCACAGTTCTTTTGTTCTGAGCAATCTCACTGTTTTGACCCTATAGGAAACACAGTAGTGTAGAAGAGTGCTCTTTGATCAAAAGCAGATTGTGTTTCTTGTAAGGCGAGCTAGCGTTTGTTTCCCAGTCCTAAATGGAGTTGAATCACATGCAGTTTCTGGTCCTACGAGCAAGAGTTGTTTTCTGGTAAGGAAAGTCACTATTCTGCTCCCTTTGCCATACACAGTGCAAATAGCACTGGCGTCTGTTCCCAGCAAGTAAGTGTATCAGAATGAAGAGGAACTACTTTTCTTGTCATTTTCCTAAGAAGAGTTGAATTAGATATGGCACGTGTGTTTAGGAAGCACTGTTATTATTTTCTGAGTAGGCTCACTGTTCTGAACCTATAGGAAACACAGTAGAGTAGAAGAGTGCTTTTTTCTCTAAAGCAGAGTATGATTCTTGTAAGGCGAGCTCGCGGTTGTTTCCCAGTTATAAATGGAGTTGAGTCACATGGAGTTTCTGTCCTATGAGCAAGAGTTGTTTTCTGGTAAGAAGAGTCACTATTGTGCGCCAAATGCCATACATAGTGCAAATAGCACTCTGGTCTGTTCCCAGCAAGTACAGTGTATTGGACTGAATAGGAGCTACTGTTCTTGTAAGTTTCATAAGCAGAGTTGAACTAGATATGGTCCATGTGTGTAGGAAGCACAGTTCTTTTGTTCTGAGCAAGCTCACTGTTTGGACTCCATAGGAAACACATTAGAGTAGAAGAGTGCTCTTTTCTCAAAAGCACAGTGTGTTTCTTGTAAGGCGAGCTAGCATTTGTTTCCCAGTCCTAAATGGCATTGAATCACATGCAGTTTGTGGTCCTACGAGCAAGAGTTGTTTTCTGGTAAGGAAAGTCACTATTGCGCTCTCATTGCCATACACAGTGTAAATAGCACTCGTGTCTGTTCCCAGCAAGTACAGTGTATTGGACTGAAGAGGAGCTACTGTTCTTGTCAGTTTCCTAAGCAGAGTTGAACTACATATGGTCCATGTGTGTAGGAAGCACAGTTCTTTTGTTCTGATCAAGCTCACTGTATGGACCCCATAGGAAACACAGTAGAGTAGAAAAGTGCTCTTTTCTAAAGCAGTGTGTTTCTTGTAAGGCGAGCTAGCGTTTGTTTCCCAGTCCTAAATGGAGATGAATCACATGCAGTTTCTGGTCCTACGAGCAAGAGTTGTTTTCTGGTAGGAAAGTCACTATTGTACTCCCAATGCCATACACAATGCAAATAGCACATGCGTCTGTTCCCAGCAAGTACAGTGTATTGGACTGAAGAGGAGCTACTGTTCTTGTCAGTTTCCTAAGCAGAGTTGAACTAGATATGTCCCGTGTGTCTAGGAAGCACAGTTCATTTGTTCTGAGCAAGCTCACTGTTCTGGCCCTATAGGAAACACAGTAGAGTAGAAGAGTGCTCTTTTCTCAAAAGCAGAGTGTGTTTCTTGTAAGGCGAGCTAGAGTTTGTTTCCCAGTCTTAAATGGAGTTGAGTCACATGCAGTTTTTTGTCCTACGAGCAAGAGTTGTTTTCTGGTAAGACGAGTCACTATTGCGCTCCAAATGCCATACACATTGCAAATAGTACTCGCGTCTGTTCCCAGCAAGTACAGTGTATTGGACTGAATAGGAGCTACTGTTCTTGTCAGTTCTTAAGCAGAGTTGAACTAGATAAGATCCATGTGTGTAGGAAGCACAGTTCTTTTGTTCTGAGCAAGCTCACTGTTCCGACCCCATAGGAAACACAGTAGAGTAGAAGAGTGCTCTTTTCTCTAAAGCAGTGTGTTTCTTGTAAGGCGAGCTAGCGTTTGTTTCCCAGTCCTAAATGGAGTTGAATCACATGCAGTTTCTGGTCCTACGAGCAAGAGTTTTTTTATGGTAAGAATAGTCACTATTGCGCTGCCATTGCCATACACAGGACAAATAGCACTGGTGTCTGTTCCCAGAAAGTACAGTGTATCGAACTGAAGAGGAGCTACTGTTCTTGTCAGTTTCCTAAGCAGAGTTGAACTACATATGGTCCTTGTGTGTAGGAAGCACAGTTCTTTTGTTCTGAGCAAGCTCACTGTTTGGACCCCATAGGAAACACAGTAGAGTAGAAGAGTGCTCTTTTCTCTAAAGCAGAGTGTGTTTCTTGTAAGGCGAGCTAGCGTTTGTTTCCCAGTCCTAAATGGAGTGGAATCACATGCAATTTCTGGTCCTACGAGCAAGAGTTGTTTTCTGGTAAGGAAAGTAACTATTGCACTCCCATTGCCAAACACAGGGCAAATAGCACTCGCGTCTGTTCCCAGCAAGTACAGTGTATCGGACTGAAGAGGAGCTACTGTTCTTGTCAGTTTCCTAAGCAGAGTTGAACTAGATAAGGACCGTGTGTGTAGAAAGCACAGTTCTTTTGTTCTGAGCAAGCTCACTGTTCTGGCCCTATAGGAAACACAGTAGAGTAGAAGAGTGCTCTTTTCTCTAAAGCAGAGTATGTTTCTTGTAAGGCAAGCTCGCGTTTGTTTCCCAGTCCTAAATGGATTTGAGTCACATGCAGTTTTTGGTCCTATGAGCAAGAGTTGTTTTCTGGTAAGAAGAGTCACTATTGTGCTCCAAATGCCATACACAGTGCAAATAGCACTCGCGTCTGTTCCCAGCATGTACAGTGTATTGGACTGAATAGGAGCTACTGTTCTTGTCAGTTTCCTAAGCAGAGTTGAACTAGATATGGTCGATGTGTGTAGGAAGCACAGTTCTTTTGTTCTGAGCAAGCTCACTGTTCGGACCCCATAGGAAACAGTACAGTAGAAGAGTGCTCTTTTCTCAAAAGCAGAGTGTGTTTTTTGTAAGGCAAGCTATCATTTTTTTCCCAGTCCTAAATGGAGTTGAATCACATGCAGTTTCTGGTCCTACGAGCAAGAGTTGTTTTCTGGTAAGGAAAGTCACTATTGCGCTCCCTTTGACATACACAGTGCAAATAACACTCGCGTCTGTTCCCAGGAAGTACAGTGTATCGGACTGAAGAGGAGCTACTGTTCTTGTCAGTTTCCTAAGCAGAGTTGAACTAGATATGGTCCATGTGTGTAGGAAGCACAGTTCTTTGTTCTGAGCAAGCTCACTGTTTGGACCCCATAGGAAACACAGTAGAGTAGAAGAGTGCTCTTTTCTCAAAAGCAGAGAGTGTTTCATGTAAGGCGAGCTAGCATTTGTTTCCCAGTCCTAAATGGAGTTGAATCACATGCAGTTTCTGGTCCTACGAGCAAGAGTTGTTTTCTGGTAAGAAGAGTCACTATTGCGCTCCCATTGCCATACACAGTGCAAATAGCACTCGCATCTGATCCCAGCAAGTACAGTGTATCGGACTGAAGAGGAGCTACTGTTCTTGTCAGTTTCCTAAGCAGAGTTGAACTAGATATGGCCCGTGTGTAGGAAGCACAGTTCTTTTGTTCTGAGAAAGCTCACGGTTCTGGCCCTATAGGAAACACAGTAGAGTAGAAGAGTGCTCTTTTCTCTAAAGCAGATTGTGTTTCTTATAAGGTGAGCTAGCGTTTGTTTCCCAGTCCTAAATGGAGTTGAATCACATGCAATTTCTGGTCCGACGAGCAAGAGTTGTTTTATGATAAGAATAGTCACTATTGCGCTGCCAATGCCATACACAGGACAAAGAGCACTGGCTTCTGTTCCCAGCAGTACAGTGTATTGGACTGAAGAGGAGCTACTGTTCTTGTCAGGTTCCTAAGCAGAATTGAACTAGATATGGATGTGTGTGTAGGGAGCACAGTTCTTTTGTTCTGGTAAAGCTCACTGTTCGGACCCCATAGGAAACACAGTAGAGTAGAAGAGTGCTCTTTTCTCAAAAGCAGAGTGTGTTTCTTGTAAGGTGAGCTAGCGTTTGTTTCCCAGACCTAAATGGAGTTGAGTCACATGCAGTTTTTTGTCCTACGAGCAAGAGTTGTTTTCTGGTAAGACGAGTCACTATTGTGCTCCAATTGCCATACACAGTGCAAATAGCACTCGCGTCTGTTCCCAGCAAGTACAGTGTATTGGACTGAAGAGGAGCTACTGTTCTTGTCAGTTTCCTAAGCAGAGTTGAACTAGATATGGTCGATGTGTGTAGGAAGCCCAGTTCTTTTGTTCTGAGCAAGCTCACTGTTTGGACCCCATAGGAAACACAGTAGAGTGGAAGAGTGCTCTTTTCTAAAAAGCAGAAAGTGTTTCTTGTAAGGCGAACTAGCATTTGTTTCCCAGTCCTAATTGGAGTTGAATCACATGCAGTTTCTGGTCCTACAAGCAAGAGTTGTTTTCTGGTAAGGAAAGTTACTATTGTGCTCCCATTGCCATACACAGTGCAAATAGCACTGGCATCTGTTCCCAGCAAGTACAGTGTATTGGACTGAAGAGGAGCTACTGTTCTTCTCAGTTTCCTAATCAGAGTTAAACTAGATATTGCCCGTGTGTGTAGGAAGCACAGTTCTTTTTTTCTGAGCAAGCTCAATGTTCTGGCCCTATAGGAAACACTTTAGATTAGAATACTGCTCTTTTCTCAAAAGCAGAGTGTGTTTCTTGTAAGGCGAGCTAGAGTTTGTTTCCCAGTCCTAAATGGAGTTGAGTCCCATGCAGTTTTTTGTCCTATGAGCAAGAGTTGTTTTCTGGTAAGACGAGTCACTAATGTGCTCTAATTGCCATTCACAGTGCAAATGGCACTCGCGTCTGTTCTCAGCAAGTACAGTGTATCGGACTGAAGAGGAGCTACTGTTCTTGTCAGTTTCCTAAGCAGAGTTGAACTAGATATGGCCCGTGTGTGTAGGAAGCACAGTTCTTTTGTTCTGAGCAAGCTCACTGTTTGGACACAATAGGAAACACAGTAGAGTAGAAGAGTGCTCTTTTCTCTAAAGCAGAGTGTGTTTCTTGTAAGGCGAGCTCACGTTTGTTTCCCAGTCCTAAATGGAGTTGAGTCACAGACATTTTTTGGTCCTATGAGCAAGAGCTGTTTTCTGGTAAGAAGAGTCACTATTGCGCTCCAAATGCCATACACAGTGCAAATAGCACTCGCATCTGTTCTCAGCAAGTACAGTGTATCGGACTGAAGAGGAGCTACTGTTCTTGTCAGTTTCCTAAGCAGAATTGAACTAGATATGGCCCGTGTGTGTAGGAAGCACAGTTCTTTTGTTCTGAGCAAGCTCACTGTTCTGGCCCTGTAGGAAACACAGTAGAGTAGAAGAGTGCTCTTTTCTCTAAAGCAGAGTGTGTTTCTTGTACGGCGAGCTCACGTTTGTTTCCCAGTCCTAAATGGAGTTGAGTCACAGACAGTTTTTGGTCCTACGAGCAAGAGTTGTTTTCTGGTAAGAAGAGTCACTATTGCGCTCCAAATGCCATACACAGTGCAAATAGCACTCGCGTCTGTTCCCAGCAAGTACAGTGTATTGGACTGAATAGGAGCTACTGTTCTTGTCAGTTTCCTAAGCAGAGTTGAACTACATATGGTCCTTGTGTGTAGGAAGCACAGTTCTTTTGTTCTGAGCAAGCTCACTGTTTGGACGCCATAGGAAACACAGTAGAGTAGAAGAGTGCTCTTTTCTCAAAAGCAGAGTGTGTTTCTTGTAAGGCGAGCTAGCGTTTGTTTCCCAGTCCTAAATGGAGTTGAATCACATGCAGTTTCTGGTCCTACGAACAAGAGTTGTTTTCTGGTAAGGAAAGTCACAATTGCGCTCCCATTGCCATACACAGGGCAAATAGCACTCGCGTCTTTTCCCAGCAAGTACAGTGTATTGGACTGAATAGGAGCTACTGTTTTTATCAGTTTCGTAAGCAGAGTTGAACTACATATGGTCCTTGTGTGTAGGAAGCACAGTTCTTTTGTTCTGAGCAAGCTCACGCTTTGGACCCCATAGGAAACACAGTAGAGTAGAAGAGTGCTCTTTTCTCTAAAGCAGAGTGTGTTTCTTGTAAGGCGAGCTAGCGTTTGTTTCCCAGTCCTAAATGGAGTGGAATCACATGCAGTTTCTGTCCTACGAGCAAGAGTTGTTTTATGGTAATAATAGTCACTATTGTGCTGCCATTCCCACACACAGGAACAATAGCACTGGCGTCTGTTCGCAGCAAGTACAGTGTATTGGACTGAAGAGGATCTACTGTTCTTGTCAGGTTCCTAAGCAGAATTGAACTGGATATGGCCGTGTGTGTAGGAAGCACAGTTCTTTTGTTCTGAGCAAGCTCACTGTTCGAACCCCATAGGAAACACAGTAGAGTAGAAGAGTGCTCTTTTCTCAAAAGCACAGTGTGTTTTTTGTAAGGCAAGCTATCATTTGTTTCCCAGTCCTAAATGGCGTTGAATCACATGCAGTTTCTGGTCCTACGAGCAAGAGTTGTTTTCTGGTAAGGAAAGTCACTATTGTGCTCCCTTTGCCATACACAGTGGAAATAGCACTCGCGTCTGTTTCCAGCAAGTACAGTGTATCGAACTGAAGAGGAGCTACTGTTCTTGTCAGTTTCCTAAGCAGAGTTGAACTTGATATGGTCCATGTGTGTAGGAAGCACAGTTCTTTGTTCTGAGCAAGCTCACTGTTTGGACCCCATAGGAAACACAGTAGAGAAGAAGAGTGCTCTTTTCTCAAAAGCAGAGTGTCTTTCTTCTAAGGCGAGCTAGCGTTTGTTTCCTAGTCCTAAATGGAGTTGAATCACATGCAGTTTCTGGTCCTACGAACAAGAGTTGTTTTCTGGTAAGGAAAGTCACTATTGCGCTCGATTGCCATACACAGGGCAAATAGCACTCGCGTCTTTTCCCAGCAAGTACAGTATATTGGACTGAATAGGAGGTACTGTTCTTGTCAGTTTCCTAAGCAGAGTTGAACTACATATGGTCCTTGTGTGTAGGAAGCACAGTTCTTTTGTTCTGAGCAAGCTCACTGTTTGGACACAATAGGAAACACAGTAGAGTAGAAGAGTGCTCTTTTCTCTAAAGCAGAGTGTGTTTCTTGTAAGGCGAGCTAGCGTTTGTTTCCCAGTCCTAAATGGAGTTGAATCACATGCAGTTTCTGGTCCTACGAGCAAGAGTTGTTTTCTGGTAAGGAAAGTCACTATTGTGCTCCCTTTGCCATACACAGTGCAAATAGCACTCGCGTCTGTTCCAGGCAAGTACAGTGTATCGGACTGAAGAGGATCTACTGTTCTTGTCAGTTTCCCAAGCAGAGTTGAACTATATATGGTCCATGTGTGTAAGAAGCACAGTTCTTTGTTCGGAGCAAGCTAACTGTTTGGACCCCATAGGAAACACAGTAGATTAGAAGAGTGCTCTTTTCTCAAAACCAGAGAGTGTTTCATGTAAGGCGAGCTAGCATTTGTTTCCCAGTGCTAAACGGAGTTGAATCACATGCAGTTTCTGGTCCTATGAGCAAGAGTTGTTTTCTGGTAAGGAAAGTCACTATTGCGCTCCCATTGCCATACACAGTGCAAATAGCACTCGCGTCTGTTCCCAGCAAGTACAGTGTATCGGACTGAAGAGGAGCTACTGCTCTTTTCAGTTTCCTAAGCAGAGTTGAACTAGATATGGCCCGTGTATAGGAAGCACAGTTCTTTTGTTCTGAGCAAGCTCACTGTTCTGGCCCTATAGGAAACACAGTAGAGTAGAAGAGTGCTCTTTTCTCTAACGCAGATTGTGTTTCTTGTAAGGCGAGCTAGCGTTTGTTTCCCAGTCCTAAATGGAGTTGAATCACATGCAGTTTCTGGTCCTACGAGCAAGAGTTGTTTTATGATAAGAATAGTCACTATTGCGCTGCAATGTCATACACAGGACAAATAGCACTGGAGTCTGTTCCCAGCAGTACAGTGTATTGGACTGAAGAGGAGCTACTGTTCTTGTCAGGTTCCTAAGCAGAATTGAACTAGATATGGCTGTGTGTGTAGGAAGCACAGTTCTTTTGTTCTGAGAAAGCTCACTGTTCGGACCCCATAGGAAACACAGTAGAGTAGAAGAGTGCTCTTTTCTCTAAAGCAGAGTGTGTTTCTTGTAGGGCGAGCTAGCGTTTGTTTCCCAGTCCTAAATGGAGTTGAGTCACATGCAGTTTTTTGTCCTACGAGCAAGAGTAGTTTTCTGGTAAGACGAGTCACTATTGTGCTCCAATTGCCACACACAGTGCAAATAGCACTCGCATATATTGCCCGCAAGTGCAGTGTATTGGACTGAAGAGGAGCTACTGTTCTTGTCAGTTTCCTAAGCAGAGTTGAACTAGATATGGTCGATGTGTGTAGGAAGCACAGTTCTTTTGTTCTGAGCAAGCTCACTGTTTGGACCCCATAGGAAACACAGTAGAGTAGAAGAGTGCTCTTTTCTCAGAAGCAGAGCCTGTTTCTTGTAAGGCGAGCTAGCATTTGTTTCCCAGTCCTAAATGGAGTTGAATCACATGCAGTTTCTGGTCCTACGAACAAGAGTTGTTTTCTGGTAAGGAAAGTCACAATTGTGCTCCCATTGCCATACACAGGGCAAATAGCACTCGCGTCTTTTCCCAGCAAGTACAGTGTATTGGACTGAATAGGAGCTACTGTTTTTATCAGTTTCGTAAGCAGAGTTGAACTACATATGGTCCTTGTGTGTAGGAAGCACAGTTCTTTTGTTCTGAGCAAGCTCACGCTTTGGACCCCATAGGAAAAACAGTAGAGTAGAAGAGTGCTCTTTTCTCTAAAGCAGAGTGTGTTTCTTGTAAGGCGAGCTAGCGTTTGTTTCCCAGTCCTAAATGGAGTGGAATCACATGCAGTTTCTGTCCTACGAGCAAGAGTTGTTTTATGGTAAAAATAGTCACTATTGTGCTGCCATTGCCACACACAGGAACAATAGCACTGGCGTCTGTTCGCAGCAAGTACAGTGTATTGGACTGCAGAGGATCTACTGTTCTTGTCAGGTTCCTAAGCAGAATTGAACTGGATATGGCCGTGTGTGTAGGAAGCACAGTTCTTTTGTTCTGAGCAAGCTCACTGTTCGAACCCCATAGGAAACACAGTAGAGTAGAAGAGTGCTCTTTTCTCAAAAGCACAGTGTGTTTTTTGTAAGGCAAGCTATCATTTGTTTCCCAGTCCTAAATGGCGTTTAATCACATGCAGTTTCTGGTCCTACGAGCAAGAGTTGTTTTCTGGTAAGGAAAGTCACTATTGTGCTCCCTTTGCCATACACAGTGGAAATAGCACTCGCGTCTGTTCCCAGCAAGTACAGTGTATCGAACTGAAGAGGAGCTACTGTTCTTGTCAGTTTCCTAAGCAGAGTTGAACTTGATATGGTCCATGTGTGTAGGAAGCACAGTTCTTTGTTCTGAGCAAGCTCACTGTTTGGACCCCATAGGAAACACAGTAGAGAAGAAGAGTGCTCTTTTCTCAAAAGCAGAGTGTCTTTCTTCTAAGGCGAGCTAGCGTTTGTTTCCTAGTCCTAAATGGAGTTGAATCACATGCAGTTTCTGGTCCTACGAACAAGAGTTGTTTTCTGGTAAGGAAAGTCACTATTGCGCTCGATTGCCATACACAGGGCAAATAGCACTCGCGTCTTTTCCCAGCAAGTACAGTATATTGGACTGAATAGGAGGTACTGTTCTTGTCAGTTTCCTAAGCAGAGTTGAACTACATATGGTCCTTGTGTGTAGGAAGCACAGTTCTTTTGTTCTGAGCAAGCTCACTGTTTGGACACAATAGGAAACACAGTAGAGTAGAAGAGTGCTCTTTTCTCTAAAGCAGAGTGTGTTTCTTGTAAGGCGAGCTAGCGTTGTTTCCCAGTCCTAAATGGAGTTGAATCACATGCAGTTTCTGGTCCTACGAGCAAGAGTTGTTTTCTGGTAAGGAAAGTCACTATTGTGCTCCCTTTGCCATACACAGTGCAAATAGCACTCGCGTCTGTTCCAGGCAAGTACAGTGTATCGGACTGAAGAGGATCAACTGTTCTTGTCAGTTTCCCAAGCAGAGTTGAACTATATATGGTCCATGTGTGTAAGAAGCACAGTTCTTTGTTCTGAGCAAGCTAACTGTTTGGACCCCATAAGAAACACAGTAGAGTAGAAGAGTGCTCTTTTCTCAAAACCAGAGAGTGTTTCATGTAAGGCGAGCTAGCATTTGTTTCCCAGTGCTAAACGGAGTTGAATCACATGCAGTTTCTGGTCCTATGAGCAAGAGTTGTTTTCTGGTAAGGAAAGTCACTATTGAGCTCCCATTGCCATACACAGTGCAAATAGCACTCGCGTCTGTTCCCAGCAAGTACAGTGTATCGGACTGAAGAGGAGCTACTGCTCTTTTCAGTTTCCTAAGCAGAGTTGAACTAGATATGGCCCGTGTATAGGAAGCACAGTTCTTTTGTTCTGAGCAAGCTCACTGTTCTGGCCCTATAGGAAACACAGTAGAGTAGAAGAGTGCTCTTTTCTCTAACGCAGATTGTGTTTCTTGTAAGGCGCGCTAGCGTTTGTTTCCCAGTCCTAAATGGAGTTGAATCACATGCAGTTTCTGGTCCTACGAGCAAGAGTTGTTTTATGATAAGAATAGTCACTATTGCGCTGCAATGTCATACACAGGACAAATAGCACTGGAGTCTGTTCCCAGCAGTACAGTGTATTGGACTGAAGAGGAGCTACTGTTTTTGTCAGGTTCCTAAGCAGAATTGAACTAGATATGGCTGTGTGTGTAGGAAGCACAGTTCTTTTGTTCTGAGAAAGCTCACTGTTCGGACCCCATAGGAAACACAGTAGAGTAGAAGAGTGCTCTTTTCTCTAAAGCAGAGTGTGTTTCTTGTAAGGCGAGCTAGCGTTTGTTTCCCAGTCCTAAATGGAGTTGAGTCACATGCAGTTTTTTGTCCTACGAGCAAGAGTTGTTTTCTGGTAAGACGAGTCACTATTGTGCTCCAATTGCCATACACAGTGCAAATAGCACTCGCATATATTGCCCGCAAGTACAGTGTATTGGACTGAAGAGGAGCTACTGTTCTTGTCAGTTTCCTAAGCAGAGTTGAACTAGATATGGTCGATGTGTGTAGGAAGCACAGTTCTTTTGTTCTGAGCAAGCTCACTGTTTGGACCCCATAGGAAACACAGTAGAGTAGAAGAGTGCTCTTTTCTCAGAAGCAGAGCGTGTTTCTTGTAAGGCGAGCTAGCATTTGTTTCCCAGTCCTAAATGGCGTTGAATCACATGCAGTGTGTGGTCCTACGAGCAAGAGTTGTTTTCTGGTAAGGAAAGTCACTATTGCGCTCCCTTTGCCATAGACAGTGCAAATAGCACTCGCGTATGTTCCCAGCAAGTACAGTGTATCGGACTGAAGAGGAGCTACTGTTCTTGTCAGTTTCCTAAGCAGAGTTGAACTAGATATGGTCCTTGGGTGTAGGAAGCACAGTTCTTTTGTTCTGAGCAAGCTCACTGTTTGGACGCCATAGGAAACACAGTAGAGTAGAAGAGTGCTCTTTTCTCAAAAGCAGAGTGTGTTTGTTGTAAGGCGAGCTAGCGTTTGTTTCCCAGTCCTAAATGGAGTTGAATCACATGCAGTTTCTGGTCCTAAGAACAAGAGTTGTTTTCTGGTAAGGAAAGTCACAATTGCGCTCCCATTGCCATACACAGGGCAAATAGCACTCGCGTCTTTTCCCAGCAAGTACAGTGTATTGGACTGAATAGGAGCTACTGTTTTTATCAGTTTCGTAAGCAGAGTTGAACTACATATGGTCCTTGTGTGTAGGAAGCACAGTTCTTTTGTTCTGAGCAAGCTCACGCTTTGGACCCCATAGGAAACACAGTAGAGTAGAAGAGTGCTCTTTTCTCTAAAGCAGAGTGTGTTTCTTGTAAGGCGAGCTAGCGTTTGTTTCCCAGTCCTAAATGGAGTGGAATCACATGCAGTTTCTGTCCTACGAGCAAGAGTTGTTTTATGGTAAAAATAGTCACTATTGTGCTGCCATTGCCACACACAGGAATAATAGCACTGGCGTCTGTTCGCAGCAAGTACAGTGTATTGGACTGAAGAGGATCTACTGTTCTTGTCAGGTTCCTAAGCAGAATTGAACTAGATATGGCCATGTGTTTAGGAAGCACAGTTCTTTTGTTCTGAGCAAGCTCACTGTTCGAACCCCATAGGAAACACAGTAGAGTAAAAGTGTGCTCTTTTCTCAAAAGCACAGTGTGTTTTTTGTAAGGTGAGCTATCATTTGTTTCCCAGTCCTAAATGGCGTTGATTCACATGCAGTTTCTGGTCCTACGAGCAAGAGTTGTTTTCTGGTAAGGAAAGTAACTATTGTGCTCCCTTTGCCATACACAGTGCAAATAGCACTCGCGTCTGTTCCCAGCAAGTACAGTGTATCGGACTTAAGAGGAGCTACTGTTCTTGTCAGTTTCCTAAGCAGAGTTGAACTAGATATGGTCCATGTGTGTAGGAAGCACAGTTCTTTGTTCTGAGCAAGCTCACTGTTTGGACCCCATAGGAAACACAGTAGAGTAGAAGAGTGCTCTTTTCTCAAAAGCAGAGTGTGTTTCTTGTAAGGCGAGCTAGCGTTTGTTTCCCAGTCCTAAATGGAGTTGAGTCACAGAAAGTTTTTGGTCCTACGAGGAAGAGCTGTTTTCTGGTAAGAAGAGTCACTATTGCGCTCCAAATGCCATACACAGTGCAAATAGCACTCGCATCTGTTCTCAGCAAGTACAGTGTATCGGACTGAAGAGGAGCTACTGTTCTTGTCAGTTTCCTAAGCAGAGTTGAACTAGATATGGCCCGTGTGTGTAGGAAGCACAGTTCTTTTGTTCTGAGCAAGCTCACTGTTCGGACCCCATAGGAAACACAGTACAGTAGAAGAGTGCTCTTTTCTCAAAAGCAGAGTGTGTTTTTTGTAAGGCAAGCTATCATTTTTTTCCCAGTCCTAAATGGAGTTGAATCACATGCAGTTTCTGGTCCTACGAGCAAGAGTTGTTTTCTGGTAAGAAGAGTCACTATTGCGCTCCCATTGCCATACACAGTGCAAATAGCACTCGCGTCTGTTCCCAGCAAGTACAGTGTATCGGACTGAAGAGGAGCTACTGTTCTTGTCAGTTTCCTAAGCAGAGTTGAACTAGATATGGCCCGTGTGTAGGAAGCACAGTTCTTTTGTTCTGAAAAAGCTCACGGTTCTGGCCCTATAGGAAACACAGTAGAGTAGAAGAGTGCTCTTTTCTCTAAAGCAGATTGTGTTTCTTGTAAGGTGAGCTAGCGTTTGTTTTCCAGTCCTAAATGGAGTTGAATCACATGCAGTTTCTGGTCCTACGAGCAAGAGTTGTTTTATGATAAGAATAGTCACTACTGCGCTGCCATTGCCATACACAGGACAAAGAGCACTAGCTTCTGTTTCCAGCAGTACAGTGTATCGGACTGAAGAGGAGCTACTGTTCTTGTCAGTTTCCTAAGCAGAGTTGAACTAGATATGGTCCATGTGTGTAGGAAGCACAGTTCTTTGTTCTGAGCAAGCTCACTGTTTGGACCCAATAGGAAACACAGTAGAGAAGAAGAGTGCTCTTTTCTCAAAATCAGAGAGTGTTTCATGTAAGGCGAGCTAGCATTTGTTTCCCAGTCCTATACGGAGTTGAATCACATGCAGTTTCTGGTCCTACGAACAAGAGTTGTTTTCTGGTAAGGAAAGTCACTATTGCGCTCCCATTGCCATACACAGGGCAAATAGCACTCGCGTCTTTTCCCAGCAAGTAGAGTGTATTGGACTGAATAGGAGCTACTGTTCTTGTCAGTTTCCTAAGCAGAGTTGAACTACATATGGTCCTTGTGTGTAGGAAGCACAGTTCTTTTGTTCTGACCAAGCTCACTGTTCTGGCCCTGTAGGAAACACAGTAGAGTAGAAGTGTGCTCTTTTCTTTAAAGCAGAGTGTGTTTCTTGTAAGGCAAGCTCACGTTTGTTTCCCAGTCCTAAATGGAGTTGAGTCCCAGACAGTTTTTGGTCCTACGAGGAAGAGCTGTTTTCTGGTAAGAAGAGTCACTATTGCGCTCCAAATGCCATACACAGTGCAAATAGCACTCGCATCTGTTCTCAGCAAGTACAGTGTATCGGACTGAAGAGGAGCTACTGTTCTTGTCAGTTTCCTAAGCAGAGTTGAACTAGATATGGCCCGTGTGTGTAGGAAGCACAGTTCTTTTGTTCTGAGCAAGCTCACTGTTCTGGCCCTGTAGGAAACACAGTACAGTAGAAGAGTGCTCTTTTCTCCAAAGCAGAGTGTGTTTCTTGTACGGCGAGCTCACGGTTGTTTCCCAGTCCTAAATGGAGTTGAATCACTTGCAGTTTCTGGTCCTACGAGCAAGAGTTGTTTTCTGGTAAGGAAAGTCACTGTTGCGCTCCCTTTGCCATACACAGTGCAAATAGCACTCGCGTCTGTTCCCAGCAAGTACAGTGTATCGGTCTGAAGAGGAGCTACTGTTCTTGTCAGTTTCCTAAGCAGAGTTGAACTAGATATGGTCCATGTGTGTAGGAAGCACAGTTCTTTGTTCTGAGCAAGCTCACTGTTTGGACCCCATAGGAAACACAGTAGAGTAGAAGAGTGCTCTTTTCTCAAAAGCAGAGAGTGTTTCATGTAAGGCGAGCTAGAATTTGTTTCCCAGTCCTAAACGGAGTTGAATCACATGCAGTTTCTGGTCCTACGAGCAAGAGTTGTTTTCTGGTAAGGAAAGTCACTATTGCGCTCCCATTGCCATACACAGTGCAAATAGAACTCGCGTCTGTTCCCAGCAAGTACAGTGTATTGGACTGAAGAGGAGCTACTGCTCTTGTCAGTTTCCTAAGCAGAGTTGAACTAGATATGGTCCATGTGTGTAGGAAGCACAGTTCTTTTGTTCTGAGCAAGCTCACTGTTCGGACCCCATAGGAAACACAGTAGAGTAGAAGAGTGCTCTTTTCTCAAAAGCAGAGTGTGTTTTTTGTAAGGCAAGCTATCATTTTTTTCCCAGTCCTAAATGGAGTTGAATCACATGCAGTTTCTGGTCCTACGAGCAAGAGTTGTTTTCTGGTAAGGAAAGCCACTATTGCGCTCCCTTTGACATACACAGTGCAAATAACACTCGCGTCTGTTCCCAGGAAGTACAGTGTATCAGACTGAAGAGGAGCTACTGTTCTTGTCAGTTTCCTAAGCAGAGTTGAACTAGATATGGTCCATGTGTGTAGGAAGCACAGTTCTTTGTTCTGAGCAAGCTCACTGTTTGGACCCCATAGGAAACACAGTAGAGTAGAAAAGTGCTCTTTTCTCAAAAGCAGAGAGTGTTTCATGTAAGGCGAGCTAGCATTTGTTTCCCAGTCCTAAACGGAGTTGAATCACATGCAGTTTCTGGTCCTACGAGCAAGAGTTGTTTTCTGGTAAGAAGAGTCACTATTGCGCTCCCATTGCCATACCCAGTGCAAATAGCACTCGCGTCTGTTCCCAGCAAGTACAGTGTATCGGACTGAAGAGGAGCTACTGTTCTTGTCAGTTTCCTAAGCAGAGTTGAACTAGATATGGCCCGTGTGTAGGAAGCACAGTTCTTTTGTTCTGAAAAAGCTCACGGTTCTGGCCCTATAGGAAACACAGTAGAGTAGAAGAGTGCTCTTTTCTCTAAAGCTGATTGTGTTTCTTGTAATGTGAGCTAGCGTTTGTTTCCCAGTCCTAAATGGAGTTGAATCACATGCAGTTTCTGGTCCTACGAGCAAGAGTTGTTTTATGATAAGAATAGTCACTATTGCACTGCCATTGCCATACACAGGACAAAGAGCACTGGCTTCTGTTCCCAGCAGTACAGTATATTGGACTGAAGAGGAGCTACTGTTCTTGTCAGGTTCCTAAGCAGAATTGAACTAGATATGGCTGTGTGTGTAGGAAGCACAGTTCTTTTGTTCTGAGAAAGCTCACTGTTCGGACCCCATAGGAAACACAGTGGAGTAGAAGAGTGCTCTTTTCTCAAAAGCAGAGTGTGTTTCTTGTAAGGCGAGCTCACGTTTGTTTCCCAGTCCTAAATGGAGTTGAGTCACAGACAGTTTTTGGTCCTACGAGCAAGAGCTGTTTTCTGGTAAGAAGAGTCACTATTGTGCTCCAATTGCCATACACAGTGCAAATAGCACTCGCATCTGTTCTCAGCAAGTACAGTGTATCGGACTTAAGAGGAGCTACTGTTCTTGTCAGTTTCCTAAGCAGAGTTGAACTAGATATGGCCCGTGTGTGCAGGAAGTACAGTTCTTTTGTTCTGAGCAAGCTCACTGTTTGGACGCCATAGGAAACACAGTAGAGTAGAAGAGTGCTCTTTTCTCAAAAGCAGAGTGTGTTTCTTGTAAGGCGAGCTAGCGTTTGTTTCCCAGTCCTAAATGGAGTTGAATCACATGCAGTTTCTGGTCCTACGAACAAGAGTTGTTTTCTGGTAAGGAAAGTCACAATTGCGCTCCCATTGCCATACACAGGGCAAATAGCACTCGCGTCTTTTCCCAGCAAGTACAGTGTATTGGACTGAATAGGAGCTACTGTTTTTATCAGTTTCCTAAGCAGAGTTGAAGTAGATATGGTCCGTGTGTGTAGGAGGCACAGTTCTTTTTCTGAGCAAGCTCACTGTTTGGACCCCATAGGAAACACAGTAGAGTAGAAGAGTGCTCTTTTCTCAAAAGAAGAGTGTGTTTCTTGTAAGGCTAGCTAGCGTTTGTTTCCCAGTCCTAAATGGAGTTGAATCACATGCAGTTTCTGGTCCTACAAGCAAGAGTTGTTTTCTGGTAAGGAAAGTCACTATTGCTCTCCCATTGCCATACACAGTGCAAATAGCACTCGCGTCTGTTCCCAGCAAGTACAGTGTATCGGACTGAAGAGGAGCTACTGTTCTTGTCAGTTTCCTAAGCAGAGTTGAACTAGATAAGGACCGTGTGTGTAGAAAGCACAGTTCTTATGTTCTGAGCAAGCTCAATGTTCTGGTCCTATAAGAAACACAGTAGAGTAGAAGAGTGCTCTTTTCTCAAAAGCAGAGTGTGTTTTTTGTAAGGCGAGCTAGCATTTGTTTCCCAGTCCTAAATGGCGTTGAATCACATGCAGTGTGTGGTCCTACGAGCAAGAGTTGTTTTCTGGTAAGGAAAGCCACTATTGCGCTCTCATTGCCATACACAGTGCAAATAGCACTCGCGTCTGTTCCCAGCAAGTACAGTGTATAGGACTGAAGAGGAGCTACTGTTCTTGTCAGTCTCCTAAGCAGAGTTGAACTAGATATGGCCCGTGTGTCTAGTAAGCACAGTTCATTTGTTCTGAGCAAGCTCACTGTTCTGGCCCTATAGGAAACACAGTAGAGTAGAAGAGTGCCCTTTTCTCAAAAACAGAGTGTGTTTCTTGTAAGGCGAGCTAGCGTTTGTTTCCCAGTCCTAAATGGAGTTGAGTCACATGTAGTTTTTTGTCCTATGAGCAAGAGTTGTTTTCTGGTAAGACGAGTCACTATTGTGCTCCAATTCCCGTACACAATGCAAGTAGCACTCGCGTCTGCTCTCAGCAAGTACAGTGTATCAGACTGAAGAGGAGCTACTGTTCTTGTCAGTTTCCTAAGCAGAGTTGAACTAGATATGGCCCGTTTGTGTAGGAAGCACAGTTATTATGTTCTGAGCAAGCTCAATGTTCTGGCCCTATAGGAAACACAGTAGAGTAGAAGAGTGCTCTTTTCTCTAAAGCAGAGTGTGTTTCTTGTAAGGCGAGCTCGCGTTTGTTTCCCAGTCCTAAATGGAGTTGAGTCACAGGCAGTTTTTGGTCCTACGAGCAAGAGTTGTTTTCTGGTAAGAAGAGTCACTATTGCGCTCCAAATGCCATACACAGTGCAAATAGCACTCGCGTCTGTTCCCAGCAAGCACAGTGTATCGGACTGAATAGGACCTACTGTTCTTGTCAGTTTCTTAAGCAGAGTTGAACTACATATGGTCCTTGTGTGTAGGAAGCACAGTTCTTATGTTCTGAGCAAGCTCACTGTTTGGACCCCATAGGAAACACAGTAGAGTAGAAGAGTGCTCTTTTCTCTAAAGCAGAGTGTGTTTCTTGTAAGGCGAGCTGACATTTGTTTCCCAGTCCTAAATGGAGTGGAATCACATGCAGTTTCTGTCCTACGAGCAAGAGTTGTTTTATGGTAAGAATAGTCACTATTGTGCTGCCATTGCCATACACAGGACAAATAGCACTGGCGTCTGTACACAGCAAGTACAGTGTATAGGACTGAAGAGGATCTACTGTTCTTGTCAGGTTCCTAATAAAATTGAACTAGATATGGCCGTGTGTGTAGGAAGCACAGTTCTTTTGTTCTGAGCAAGCTCACTGTTCGGACCCCATAGGAAACACAGTAGAGTAGAAGAGTGCTCTTTTCTCAAAAGCAGAGTGTGTTTTTTGTAAGGCAAGCTATCATTTGTTTCCCAGTCCTAAATGGAGTTGAGTCACATGCAGTTTCTGGTCCTACGAGCAAGAGTTGTTTTCTGATATGGAAAGTCACTATTGTGCTCCCTTTGCCATACACAGTGCAAATAGCACTCACGTCTGTTTCCAGCAAGCACAGTGTATTGGACTGAATAGGAGCTACTGTTCGTGTCAGTTTCCTAAGCAGAGTTGAACTACATATGGTCCTTGTGTGTAGGAAGCACAGTTCTTATGTTCTGAGCAAGCTCACTGTTTGGACCCCATAGGAAACCTAGTAGAGTAGAAGAGTGCTCTTTTCTCTAAAGCACAGTGTGTTTCTTGTAAGGCGAGCTAGCATTTGTTTCCCAGTCCTAAATGGAGTGGAATCACATGCAGTTTCTGTCCTATGAGCAAGAGTTGTTTTATGGTAAGAATAGTCACTATTGTGCTGCCATTGCCATACACAGGACAAATAGCACTGGCGTCTGTTCGCAGCAAGTACAGTGTATAGGACTGAAGAGGATCTACTGTTCTTGTCAGGTTCCTAAGCAGAATTGAACTAGATATGGCCGTGTGTGTAGGAAGCACAGTTCTTTTGTTCTGAGCAAGCTCACTGTTCGGACCCCATAGGAAACACAGTAGAGTAGAAGAGTGCTCTTTTCTCAAAAGCAGAGTGTGTTTTTTGTAAGGCAAGCTATCATTTGTTTCCCAGTCCTAAATGGAGTTGAGTCACATGCAATTTCTGGTCCTACGAGCAAGAGTTGTTTTCTATTAAGGAAAGTCACTAATGTGCTCCCTTTGCCATACACAGTGCAAATAGCACTCGCGTCTGTTCCCAGCAAGTACAGTGTATCGGACTGAATAGGAGCTACTGTACTTGTCAGTTTCCTAAGCAGAGTTGAACTAGATATGGTCCATGTGTGTAGGAAGCACATTTCTTTGTTCTGAGCAAGCTCACTGTTTGGACCCCATAGGAAACACAGGAGAGTAGAAGAGTGCTCTTTTCTCAAAAGCAGAGAGTGTTTCATGTAAGGCGATCTAGCATTTGTTTCGCAGTCCTGAAAGGAGTTGAATCACATGCAGTTTTTGGTCCTACGAGCAAGAGTTGTTTTCTGGTAAGGAAAGTCACTATTGCGCTCCTATTTCCATACACAGTGCAAATAGCACTCGCGTCTGTTCCCAGCAAGTACAGTGTATCAGACTGAAGAGAATCTACTGTTCTTGTCAGTCTCCTAAGCAGAGTTGAACTAGATATGGTCCATGTGTGTAGGAAGCACAGTTCTTTGTTCTGAGCAAGCTCACTGTTTGGACCCCATAGGAAACACAGTAGAGTAGAAGAGTGCTCTTTTCTCAAAAGCAGAGAATGTTTCATGTAAGGCGAGCAAGCATTTTTTTCCCAGTCCTAAACGTAGTTGAATCACATGCAGTTTCTGGTCCTACGAGCAAGAGTTGTTTTCTGGTAAGGAAAGTCACTATTGCGCTCCCATTGCCATACACAGTGCAAATAGCACTCGCGTCTGTTACTAGCAAGTACAGTGTATGGGACTGAAGAGGATCTACTGTTCTTGTCAGTCTCCTAAGCAGAGTTGAACTAGATATGGCCCGTGTGTCTAGGAAGCACAGTTCATTTGTTCTGAGCAAGCTCACTGTTCTGGCCCTATAGGAAACACAGTAGATTAGAAGAGTGCTCTTTTCTCAAAAACAGAGTGTGTTTCTTGTAAGGCGAGCTAGAGTTTGTTTTCCAGTCCTAAATGGAGTTGAGTCACATGCAGTTTTTTGTGCTACAAGCAAGAGTTGTTTTCTGGTAACACGAGTCACTATTGTGCTCCAATTGCCATACACAGTGCAAGTAGCACTCGCGTCTGTTCTCAGCAAGTACAGTGTATCGGACTGAAGAGGAGCTACTGTTCTTGTCAGTTTCCTACGCAGAGTTGAACTAGATATGGCCCGTGTGTAGGAAGCACAGTTCTTTTGTTCTGAGCAAGCTCACTGTTCTGGCCCTATAGGAAACAGAGTAGAATAGAAGAGTGCTCTTTTCTCTAAAGCAGATTGTGTTTCTAGTAAGGCGAGCTAGCGTTTGTTTCACAGTCCTAAATGAAGTTGAATCACATACAGTTTCTGGTCCTACAAGCAAGAGTTGTTTTATGATAAGAATAGTCACTATTGTGCTGCCATTGCCATACACAGGACAAATAACCCTGGCGTCTGTTCCCAGCAGTACAGTGTATTGGACTGAAGAGGAGCCACTGTTCTTGTCAGGTTCCTAAGCAGAATTGAACTAGATATGGCTGTGTGTGTAGGAAGCACAATTCTTTTTTTCTGAGAAAGCTCACTGTTCGGACCCCATAGGAAACACAGTAGAGTAGAAGAGTGCTCTTTTCTCTAAAGCAGAGTGTGTTTCTTGTAAGGCGAGCTAGCGTTTGTTTCCCAGACCTAAATGGAGTTGAGTCACATGCAGTTTTTTGTCCTACGAGCAAGAGTGGTTTTCTGGTAAGACGAGTCACTATTGTGCTCCAATTGCCATACACAGTGCAAATAGCACTCGCGTCTCTTCCCCGCAAGTACAGTGTATTGGACTGAAGAGGAGCTACTGTTCTTGTCAGTTTCCTAAGCAGAGTTGAACTACATATGGTCGATGTGTGTAGGAAGCACAGTTCTTTTGTTCTGAGCAAGCTCACTGTTTGGACCCCATAGGAAACACAGTAGAGTAGAAGAGTGCTCTTTTCTCAGAAGCAGAGTGTGTTTCTTGTAAGACAAGCTAGCATTTGTTTCCCAGTCCTAAATGGCGTTGAATCACATATAGTGTGTGGTCCTACGAGCAAGAGTTGTTTTCTGGTAAGGAAAGCCACTATTGCGCTCTCATTGCCATACACAGTGCAAATAGCACTCACGTCTGTTCCCAGCAAGTACAGTGTATTGGACTGAAGAGGAGCTACTGTTCTTGTCAGTCTCCTAAGCAGAGTTGAACTATATATGGCCCGTGTGTCTAGGAAGCACAGTTCATTTGTTCTGAGCAAGCTCACTGTTCTGGCCCTATAGGAAACACAGTAGAGTAGAAGAGTGCTCTTTTCTCAAAAACAGAGTGTGTTTCTTGTAAGGCAAGCTAGAGTTTGTTTCCCAGTCCTAAATGGAGTTGAGTCACATGCAGTTTTTTGTGCTACGAGCAAGATTTGTTTTCTGGTAAGACGAGTCACTAATGAGCTCCAATTGCCATACACAGTGCAAGTAGCACTCGCGTCTGTTCTCAGCAAGTACAGTGTATCGGACTGAAGAGGAGCTACTGTTCTTGTCAGTTTCCTAAGCAGAGTTGAACTAGATATGGCCCGTGTGTGTAGCAGGCACAGTTATTATGTTCTGAGCAAGCTCAGTGTTTTGGCCCTATAGGAAACACAGTAGAGTAGAAGAGTGCTCTTTTCTCTAAAGCAGAGTGTGTTTCTTGTAAGGTGAGCTAGCGTTTGTTTCCCAGACCTAAATGGAGTTGAGTCACATGCAGTTTTTTGTCCGATGAGCAAGAGTTGTTTTCTGGTAAGACGAGTCACTATTGTGCTCCAATTGCCATACACAGTGCAAATAGCACTCGCGTCTCTTCCCCGCAAGTACAGTGTATTGGACTGAAGAGGAACTACTGTTCTTGTCAGTATCCTAAGCAGAATTGAACTAGATAGGCCATGTGTGTAGGAAGCATATTTCTTTTGTTCTGAGTAAGCTCACTGTTTGGAGCCCGTAGGAAACACAGTAGAGTAGAAGAGTGCTCTTTTCTCAAAAGCAGAATGTGTTTCTTGTAAGGCGACCTAGCGTTTGTTTCCCAGTCCTAAATGGAGTGGAATCACATGCAGTTTCTGTCCTACGAGCAAGAGTTCTTTTATGGTAAGAATAGTCACTGTTGTGCTGCCATTGCCATACACAGGACAAATAGCACTGTCGTCTGTTTGCAGCAAGTACAGTGTATTGGACTGAGGAGGATCTATTGTTCTTGTCAGATTCCTAAGCAGAATTGAACTAGATATGTCCGTGTGTGTAGGAAGCACAGTTCTTTTGTTCTGAGCAAGCTCACTGTTCGGACCTCATAGGAAACACAGTAGATAGAAGAGTGCTCTTTTCTCAAAAGCAGAGTGTGTTTTTTGTAAGGCAAGCTATCGTTTGTTTCCCAGTCCTAAATGGATTTGAATCACATGCAGTTTCTGGTCCTACGAGCAAGAGTTGTTTTCTGGTAAGGAAAGTCACTATTGCACTCCCTTTGCCATACACAGTGCAAATAGCACTCGCGTCTGTTCCCAGCAAGTACAGTGTATCGGACTGAAGAGGATCTACTGTTCTTGTCAGTTTCCTAAGCAGAGTTGAACTAGATATGGTCCATGTGTGTAGGAAGCACAGTTCTTTGTTCTGAGCAAGCTCACTGTTTGGACACCATAGGAAACACAGTACAGTAGAAGAGTGCTCTTTTCTCAAAATCAGAGAGTGTTTCATGTAAGGCGAGCTAGCATTTGTTTCCCAGTCCTAAACGGAGTTGAATCACATGCAGTTTCTGGTCCTACGAGCAAGAGTTGTTTTATGATAAGAATAGTCACTATTGCGCTGCCATTGCCATACACAGGACAAATAGCACTGGCGTCTGTTCCCAGCAGTACAGTGTATTGGACTGAAGAGGAGCTACTGTTCTTGTCAGGTTCCTAAGCAGAATTGAACTAGATATGGCTGTGTGTGTAGGAAGCACAGTTCTTTTGTTCTGAGAAAGCTCACTGTTCGGACCCCATAGGAAACACAGTAGAGTAGAAGAGTGCTCTTTTCTCTAAAGCAGAGTGTGTTTCTTGTAACGCGAGCTAGCGTTTGTTTCCTAGACCTAAATGGAGTTGAGTCACATGCAGTTTTTTTTCCTACGAGCAAGAGTTGTTTTCTGGTAAGACGAGTCACTATTGTGCTCCAATTTCCATACACAGTGCAAATAGCACTCTCGACTCTTCCCCGCAAATACAGTGTATTGGACTGAAGAGGAGATACTGTTCTTGTCAGTTTCCTAAGCAGAGTTGAACTAGATATGGTCGATGTGTGTAGGAAGCACAGTTCTTTTGTTCTGAGCAAGCTCACTGTTTGGACCCCATAGGAAACACAGTAGAGTAGAAGAGTGCTCTTTTCTCAGAAGCAGAGTGTGTTTCTTGTAAGGCGAGCTAGCATTTGTTTCCCAGTCCTAAATGGCGTTGAATCACATGCAGTGTGTGGTCCTACGAGCAAGAGTTCTTTTCTGGTAAGGAAAGCCACTATTGCGCTCTCATTGCCATACACAGTGCAAATAGCACTCGCGTCTGTTCCCAGCAAGTACAGTGTATAGGACTGAAGAGGAGCTACTGTTCTTGTCAGTCTCCTAAGCAGAGTTGAACTAGATATGGTCCATGTGTGTAGGAAGCACAGTTCTTTGTTCTGAGCAAGCTCACTGTTTGGACCCCATAGGAAACACAGTAGAGTAGAAGAGTGCTCTTTTCTCAGAAGCAGAGTGTGTTTCTTGTAAGACAAGCTAGCATTTGTTTCCCAGTCCTAAATGGCGTTGAATCAAATATAGTGTGTGGTCCTACGAGCAAGAGTTGTTTTCTGGTAAGGAAAGCCACTATTGCGCTCTCATTGCCATACACAGTGCAAATAGCACTCACGTCTGTTCCCAGCAAGTACAGTGTATTGGACTGAAGAGGAGCTACTGTTCTTGTCAGTCTCCTAAGCAGAGTTGAACTATATATGGCCCGTGTGTCTAGGAAGCACAGTTCATTTGTTCTGAGCAAGCTCACTGTTCTGGCACTATAGGAAACACAGTAGAGTAGAAGAGTGCTCTTTTCTCAAAAACAGAGTGTGTTTCTTGTAAGGCAAGCTAGAGTTTGTTTCCCAGTCCTAAATGGAGTTGAGTCACATGCAGTTTTTTGTTCTACGAGCAAGAGTTGTTTTCTGGTAAGACGAGTCACTATTGAGCTCCAATTGCCATACACAGTGCAAGTAGCACTCGCGTCTGTTCTCAGCAAGTACAGTGTATCGGACTGAAGAGGAGCTACTGTTCTTGTCAGTTTCCTAAGCAGAGTTGAACTAGATATGGCCCGTGTGTGTAGCAGGCACAGTTATTATGTTCTGAGCAAGCTCAGTGTTCTGGCCCTATAGGAAACACAGTAGAGTAGAAGAGTGCTCTTTTCTCTAAAGCAGAGTGTGTTTCTTGTAAGGTGAGCTAGCGTTTGTTTCCCAGACCTAAATGGAGTTGAGTCACATGCAGTTTTTTGTCCAATGAGCAAGAGTTGTTTTCTGCTAAGACGAGTCACTATTGTGCTCTAATTGCCATACACAGTGCAAATAGCACTCGTGTCTCTTCCCCGCAAGTACAGTGTATTGGACTGAAGAGGAGCTACTGTTCTTGTCAGTATCCTAAGCAGAATTGAACTAGATAGGCCATGTGTGTAGGAAGCATATTTCTTTTGTTCTGAGTAAGCTCACTGTTTGGAGCCCGTAGGAAACACAGTAGAGTAGAAGAGTGCTCTTTTCTCAAAAGCAGAATGTGTTTCTTGTAAGGCGAGCTAGCGTTTGTTTCCCAGTCCTAAATGGAGTGGAATCACATGCAGTTTCTGTCCTACGAGCAAGAGTTGTTTTATGGTAAGAATAGTCACTGTTGTGCTGCCATTGCCATACACAGGACAAATAGCACTGTCGTCTGTTTGCAGCAAGTACAGTGTATTGGACTGAGGAGGATCTATTGTTCTTGTCAGATTCCTAAGCAGAATTGAACTAGATATGTCCGTGTGTGTAGGAAGCACAGTTCTTTTGTTCTGAGCAAGCTTACTGTTCGGACCTCATAGGAAACACAGTAGATAGAAGAGTGCTCTTTTCTCAAAAGCAGAGTGTGTTTTTTGTAAGGCAAGCTATCGTTTGTTTCCCAGTCCTAAATGGATTTGAATCACATGCAGTTTCTGGTCCTACGAGCAAGAGTTGTTTTCTGGTAAGGAAAGTCACTATTGCACTCCCTTTGCCATACACAGTGCAAATAGCACTCGCGTCTGTTCCCAGCAAGTACAGTGTATCGGACTGAAGAGGATCTACTGTTCTTGTCAGTTTCCTAAGCAGAGTTGAACTAGATATGGTCCATGTGTGTAGGAAGCACAGTTCTTTGTTCTGAGCAAGCTCACTGTTTGGACACCATAGGAAACACAGTAGAGTAGAAGAGTGCTCTTTTCTCAAAATCAGAGAGTGTTTCATGTAAGGCGAGCTAGCATTTGTTTCCCAGTCCTAAACGGAGTTGAATCACATGCAGTTTCTTGTCCTACGAGCAAGAGTTGTTTTATGATAAGAATAGTCACTATTGCGCTGCCATTGCCATACACAGGACAAATAGCACTGGCGTCTGTTCCCAGCAGTACAGTGTATTGGACTGAAGAGGAGCTACTGTTCTTGTCAGGTTCCTAAGCAGAATTGAACTAGATATGGCTGTGTGTGTAGGAAGCACAGTTCTTTTGTTCTGAGAAAGCTCACTGTTCGGACCCCATAGGAAACACAGTAGAGTAGAAGAGTGCTCTTTTCTCTAAAGCAGAGTGTGTTTCTTGTAACGCGAGCTAGCGTTTGTTTCCTAGACCTAAATGGAGTTGAGTCACATGCAGTTTTTTTTCCTATGAGCAAGAGTTGTTTTCTGGTAAGACGAGTCACTATTGTGCTCCAATTTCCATACACAGTGCAAATAGCACTCTCGACTCTTCCCCGCAAATACAGTGTATTGGACTGAAGAGGAGATTTTTTTCTTGTCAGTTTCCTAAGCAGAGTTGAACTAGATATGGTCGATGTGTGTAGGAAACACAGTTCTTTTGTTCTGAGCAAGCTCACTGTTTGGACCCCATAGAAAACACAGTAGAGTAGAAGAGTGCTCTTTTCTCAGAAGCAGAGTGTGTTTCTTGTAAGGCGAGCTAGCATTTGTTTCCCAGTCCTAAATGGCGTTGAATCACATGCAGTGTGTGGTCCTACGAGCAAGAGTTCTTTTCTGGTAAGGAAAGCCACTATTGTGCTCTCATTGCCATACACAGTGCAAATAGCACTCGCGTCTGTTCCCAGCAAGTACAGTGTATAGGACTGAAGAGGAGATACTGTTCTTGTCAGTCTCCTAAGCAGAGTTGAACTAGATATGGTCCATGTGTGTAGGAAGCACAGTTCTTTGTTCTGAGCAAGCTCACTGTTTGGACCCCATAGGAAACACAGTAGAGTAGAAGAGTGCTCTTTTCTCAAAAGCAGAGAGTGTTTCATGTAAGGCGAGCTAGCATTTGTTTCCCAGTCCTAAACGGAGTTGAATCACATGCAGTTTTTTGTCCTACGAGCAAGAGTTGTTTTCTGGTAAGACGAGTCGCTATTGTGCTCCAATTGCCATACACAGTGCAAGTAGCACTCGCGTCTGTTCTCAGCAAGTACAGTGTATCGGACTGAAGAGGAGCTACTGTTCTTGTCAGTTTCCTAAGCAGAGTTGAACTAGATATGGCCCGTGTGTGAAGGAAGCACAGTTATTATGTTCTGAGCAAGCTCACTGTTCTGGCCCTATAGGAAACACAGTAGAGAAGAAGAGTGCTCTTTTCTCTAAAGCAGAGTGTGTTTCTTGTAAGGTGAGCTCGCGTTTGTTTTCCAGTCCTAAATGGAGTTGAGTCACAGGCAGTTTCTGGTCCTACGATCAAGAGTTGTTTTCTGGGAAGAAGAGTCACTATTGCGCTCCAAATTCCATACACAGTGCAAATAGCACTTGTGTCTGTTCCCAGCAAGCACAGTGTATCAGACTGAAAAGGAGCTACTGTTCTTGTCAGTTTCCTAAGCAGAGTTGAACTAGATATGGTCCATGTGTGTAGGAAGCACAGTTCTTTTGTTCTGAGCAAGCTCACTGTTTGGACCCCATAGGAAACACAGTGGAGTACAAGAGTGCTCTTTTCTCAAAAGCAGAGTGTGTTTCTTGTAAGGCGAGCTAGCGTTTGTTTCCCAGTTTTAAATGGAGTTGAATCACATGCAGTTTCTATTCCTATGAGCAAGAGTTGTTTTCTGGTAAGAAGAGTCACTATAATGCTCCCATTGCCATACACAGGACAAATAGGACTCGCGTTTGTTCCCAGCAAGTACAGTGTATTGGACTGAATAGGAACTACTGTTCTTGTCAGTTTCCTAAGCAGAGTTGAACTACATATGGTCCGTGTGTGTAGGAAGCACAGTTCTTTTGTTCTGAGCAAGCTCACAGTTTGGACCCCATAGGAAACACAGTAGAGTAGAAGAGTGCTCTTTTCTCAAAAGCAGAGTGTGTTTCTTGTAATGCGAGCTAGCGTTTGTTTCCCAGTCCTAAATGGAGTGGAATCACATGCAGTTTCTGGTCCTACGAGCAAGAGTTGTTTTCTGGTAAGGAAAGTCACTATTGCGCTCCCATTGCCATGCACAGGACAAATAGCAGTCGCGTCTGTTCCCAGCAAGTACAGTGTATCGGACTGAAGAGGAGCTACTGTTCTTGTCAGGTTTCTAAGAAGAGTTGAACTAGATATGGCCCGTGTGTAGGAAGCACAGTTCTTTTGTTCTGAGCAAGCTCACTGTTCTGGCCCTATAGGAAACACAGTAGAGTAGAAGAGTGCTCTTTTCTCTAAAGCAGACTGTGTTTCTTGTAAGGCGAGCTAGCGTTTGTTTCCCAGTCCTAAATGGAGTTGTTCACATGCAGTTTCTGGTCCTACGAGCAAGAGTTGTTTTATGATAAGAATAGTCACTATTGCGCTGTCATTGCCATACCCAGGACAAATAGCACTGGCTTCTGTTCCCAGCAGTACAGTGTATTGGACTGAAGAGGAGCTACTGTTCTTGTCAGGTTCCTAAGCAGAATTGAACTAGATATGGCTGTGTGTGTAGGAAGCACAGTTCTTTTGTTCTGAGAAAGCTCCCTGTTCGGACACCATAGGAAACACAGTAGAGTAGAAGAGTGCTCTTTTCTCAAAAGCAGAGTGAATTTCTTGTAAGGTGAGCTAGCGTTTGTTTCCCAGACCTAAATGGAGTTGAGTCACATGGAGTTTTTTGTCCTACGAGCAAGAGTTGTTTTCTGGTAAGACGGGTCACTATTGTGCTCCAATTGCCATACACAGTGCTAATAGCACTCGCGTCTCTTCCCCGCAAGTACAGTGTATTGGACTGAAGAGGAGCTACTGTTCTTGTCAGTTTCTTAAGCAGAGTTGAACTAGATATGGTCGATGTGTGTAGGAAGCACAGTTCTTTTGTTCTGAGGAAGATCACTGTTTGGACCCTATAGAAACACAGTAGAGTAGAAGAGTGCTCTTTTCTCAGAAGCAGAGTGTGTTTCTTGTAAGGCGAGCTAGCATTTGTTTCCCAGTCCTAAATGGCGTTGAAACACATGCAGTTTCTGGTCCTATGAGCAAGAGTTGTTTTCTGGTAAGGAAAGTCACTATTGCGCTCCCTTTGCCATACACAGTGCAAATAGCACTCGCGTCTGTTCCCAGCAAGTACAGTGTATCGGACTTAAGGGGAGCTACTGTTCTTATAAGTTTTTTAAGCAGAGTTGAACTAGATATGGTCCATGTGAGTAGGAAGCACAGTTCTTTGTTCTGAGCAAGCTCACTGTTTGGGCCCCATAGGAAACACAGTAGAGTAGAAGAGTGCTCTTTTCTCAAAAGCAGAGTGTGTTTCTTGTAAGGCGAGCTAGCATTTGTTTCCTAGTCCTAAATGGAGTTGAATCACATGCAGTTTCTAGTCCTACGAACAAGAGTTGTTTTCTGGTAAGGAAAGTCACTATTGCGCTCCCATTGCCATACACAGGACAAATAGCACTCGCGTCTTTTCCCAGCAAGTACAGTGTATTGGACAGAATAGGAGATACTGTTCTTGTCAGTTTCCTAAGCAGAGTTGAACTACATATGGTCCTTGTGTGTAGGAAGCACAGTTCTTATGTTCTGCGCAAGCTCACTGTTTGGACCCCATAGGAAACACAGTAGAGTAGAAGAGTGCTCTTTTCTCTAAAGCAGAGTGTGTTTCTTGTAAGGCGAGCTAGCGTTTGTTTCCCAGTCCTAAATGGAGTGGAATCACATGCAGTTTCTGTCCTACGAGCAAGAGTTGTTTTATGGTAAGTATAGTCACTATTGTGCTGCCAATGCCATACACAGGACAAATAGCACTAGCGGCTGTTCGCAGCAAGTACAGTGTATTGGACTGAAGAGGATCTACTGTTCTTGTCAGGTTCCTAAGCAGAATTGAACTAGATATGGCCGTGTGTTTAGGAAGCACAGTTCTTAGTTCTGAGCAAGCTCACTGTTTGGACCCCATAGGAAACACAGTAGAGTAGAAGAGTGCTCTTTTCTCAAAAGCAGAGAGTGTTTCATGTAAGGCCAGCTAGCATTTGTTTCCCAGTCCTAAACGGAGTTGAATCACATGCAGTTTCTGGTCCTACGATCAAGAGTTGTTTTCTAGTAAGGAAAGTCACTATTGCGCTCCAATTGCCATACACAGTGCAAATAGCACTCGCTTCTGTTCCCAGCAAGTACAGTATATTGGACTGAAGAGGAGCTACTGTTCTTGTCAGTCTCCAAAGCAGAGTTGAACTAGATATGGTCCATGTGTGTAGGAAGCACAGTTCTTTGTTCTGAGCAAGATCACTGTTTGGACCCCATAAGAAACACAGTAGAGTAGAAGAGTGCTCTTTTCTCAAAAGCAGAGAGTGTTTCATGTAAGGCGAGCTAGCGTTTGTTTCCCAGTCCTAAACGGAGTTGAATCACATGCAGTTTCTGGTCCTACGAACAAGAGTTGTTTTCTGGTAAGGAAAGTCACTATTGTGTTCCCATTGCCATACACAGGGCAAATAGCACTCGCGTCTGTTCCCAGCAATTACAGTGTATTGGACTGAAGAGGAACTACTGGTCTTGTCAGTTTTCTAAGCAGAGTTGAACTACATATGGTCCTTTTGTGTAGGAAGCACAGTTCTTTTGTTCTGAGCAAGCTCACTGTTTGGACCCCATAGGAAACACAGTAGAGTAGAAGACTGCTCTTTTCTCTAAAGCAGAGTGTGTTTCTTGTAAGGTGAGCTAGCGTTTGTTTCCCAGTCCTAAATGGAGTGGAATCACATGCAGTTTCTGTCCTACGAGCAAGAGTTGTTTTATGGTAAGAATAGTCACTGTTGTGCTGCCATTGCCATACACAGGACAAATAGCCCTGGAGCCTGTTCGCAGTAAGTACAGTGTATTGGACTGAACTGGATCTACTGTTCTTGTCAGGTTCCTAAGCAGAATTGAACTAGATATGGCCGTGTGTGTAGGAAGCACAGTTCTTTTTTTCTGAGCACGCTCACTGTTCGGACCACATATGTAACACAGTAGTTAGAAGAGTGCTCTTTTCTCAAAAGCAGAGTGTGTTTCTTGTAATTCAAGCTAGCGTTTGTTTCCTAGTCCTAAATGGAGTTGAATCACATGCAGTTTCAGGTCCTACGAACAAGAGTTCTTTTCTGGTAAGGAAAGTCACATTGCGCTCCCATTGCCATACACAGTGCAAATAGCACTCGTGTCTGTTCCCAGCAAGTACAGTGTATTGGACTGGATAGGTGCTACTGTTCTTGTCAGTTTCCTAAGCAGAGTTGAACTAGATATGATCCGTGTTTGTAGGAAGCACAGTTCTTTTGTTCTTTGCAAGCTCACTGTTTGGACCCCATAGGAAACACAGTAGAGCAGAAGAGTGTTCTTTTCTCTAAAGCAGAGTGTGTTAATTGTAAGGCAAGCTAGCGTTTGTTTCGCAGTCCTAAATGGAGTTGAATCCCATGCAGTTTCTGGTACTACGAGCAAGAGTTGTTTTCTGGTAAAAAGAGTCACTATTGCGCTGCCATTGCCATACACAGGACAAATAGCACTGGCGTCTGTTCGCAGCAAGTACAGTGTATCGGAAAGAAGAGGAGCTACTGTTCTTCTCAGTTTCCTAAGCAGAGTTGAACTACATATGGCCCGTGTGTGTAGAAAGCACAGTTCTTTTTTTCTGAGCAAGCTCACTGTTCTGGCCCTATAGGAAACACAGTAGAGTAGAAGAGTGCTCTTTTCTCAAAAGCAGAGTGTGTTTCTTGTAAAGCGAGCTAGAGTTTTTTTCCCAGTCCTAAATGGAGTTGAATCACATGCAGTTGCTGGTCCACGAGCAAGAGTTGTTTTCTGGTAAGAAGAGTCACTATTGCGCTGCCATTGCCATACACAGGACAAATAGCATTGGCGTCTGTTCCCAGCAAGTACACTGTATTGGACTGAAGAGGATCTACTGTTCTTGTCAGGTTCCTAAGCAGAATTGAACTAGATATGGCCGTGTGTGTAGGAAGCACAGTTTTTTTGTTCTGAGCAAGCTCACTTTTCAGAACACATAGGAAACACAGTAGAGTAGAAGAGTGCTCTTTTCTCAAAACCAGAGTGTGTTTCTTGGACGTCGAGCTAGCATTTGTTTCTCAGTCGTAAATAGAGTTGAATCATATGCAGTTTCTGGTCCTACGAGCAAGAGTTGTTTTCTGGTAAGGAAAGTCACTATTGCGCTCCCATTGCCGTCAACAGTGCAAATAGCACTCGCGTCTGTTCCCAGCCAGTACAGTGTATCGGACTGAACAGGAGCTACTGTTCTTGTCAGTTTCCTAAGCAGAGTTGAACTAGATATGGGCCGTGTGTGTAGGAAGCACAGTTTTTTTTTCTGAGCAAGCTCACTGTTCTGGCCCTATAGGAAGCACAGTAGAGTAGAAGAGTGCTCTTTTCTCTAAAGCAGAGTGTGTTTCTTGTAAGGCAAGCTATCGTTTGTTTCCCAAGCTAAATGGAGTTGAATCACATGCAGTTTCTGGTCCTACGAGCAAGAGTTGTTTTATGGTAAGAAGTGTCACTATTGTGCTCCAATTGCCATATACAGGACAGAGAGCACTGGCGTCTGTTCCCAGCAAGTACAGTGTATTGGACTGAAGAGGATCTACTGTTCTTTCAGGTTCCTAAGCAGACTTGAACTAGATATGGCCGTGTGTGTAGGAAGCACAGTTCTTTTGTTCTGAGCAAGCTCACTGTTCGGACCCCATAGGAAACACAGTAGATTAGAAGAGTGCTTTTTTCTCAAAAGCAGAGTGTGTTTCTTGTAAGGCGAGCTAGCGTTTGTTTCCTAGTCCTAAATGGAGTTGAATCACATGCAGTTTCAGGTCCTACGAACAAGAGTTCTTTTCTGGTAAGGAAAGTCACATTGCGCTCCCATTGCCATACACAGTGCAAATAGCACTCGTGTCTGTTCCCAGCAAGTACAGTGTATTGGACTGGATAGGTGCTACTGTTCTTGTCAGTTTCCTAAGCAGAGTTGAACTAGATATGATCCGTGTTTGTAGGAAGCACAGTTCTTTTGTTCTTTGCAAGCTCACTGTTTGGACCCCATAGAAAAAACAGTAGAGCAGAAGAGTGCTCTTTTCTCTAAAGCAGAGTGTGTTACTTGTAAGGCGAGCTAGCGTTTGTTTCGCAGTCCTAAATGGAGTTGAATCCCATGCAGTTTCTGGTACTACGAGCAAGAGTTGTTTTCTGGTAAAAAGAGTCACTATTGCGCTGCCATTGCCATACACAGGACAAATAGCACTGGCGTCTGTTCGCAGCAAGTACAGTATATTGGGCTGAAGAGGATCTATTGTTCTTGTCAGGTTCCTAAGCAGACTTGAACTAGATATGGCCGTGTGTGTAGGAAGCACAGTTTTTTTGTTCTGAGCAAGCTCACTGTTCGGACCCCATAGGAAACACAGTAGAGTAGAAGAGTGCTCTTTTCTCAAAAGCAGAGTGTGTTTATTGTAAGGCAAGCTAGCGTTTGTTTTCAAGTCCTAAATGGAGTTGAATCACATGCAGTTTCAGGTCCTAAGAACAAGAGTTGTTTTCTGGTAAGGAAAGTCACATTGCGCTGCCATTGCCATACACTGTGCAAATAGCACTCGCGTCTGTTCCCAGCAAGTACAGTGTATTGGACTGAAGAGGATCTACTGTTCTTGTCAGGTTCCTAAGCAGAGTTGAACTAGATATGGCCGTGTGTGTAGGAAGCACAGTTTTTTTTCTTCTGAGCAAGCTCACTGTTTGGACCCCATAGAAAACACAGTAGAGTAGAAGAGTGCTTTTTTCTCAAACGTAGAGTGTGTTTCTTTTAAGACGAGCTAGCTTTTGTTTCCCATTCCTAAATGGAGTGGAATCACATGCAGTTTCTGGTCCTACGAGCAAGTGTTGTTTTCTGGTAAGGAAAGTCACTATTGCGCTCCCATTGCCATACAGAGTGCAAATAGCCCTCCCGTCTGTTCATAGCAAGTACAGTGTATTTTACTGAAGAGGAGCTACTGTTGAACTAGATATGGCCCATGTGTTTAGGATGCACAGTTCTTTTTTTCTGAGAACGCTCACTGTTCTGGCCCTATAGGAAGCACAGTAGAGTAGAAGAGTGCTCTTTTCTCAAAAGCCGAGTGTTTTTCTTGTAAAGCGAGCTAGAGTTTGCAGGTTTTTGTTCTATGAGTAAGAGTTGTTTTCTGGTAAGACGAGTCACTATTGTGCTCCAATTGCCATACACAGTGCAAATAGCACTGGCGTCTGTTCCCAGCAAGTACAGTGTATTGGACTGAAGAGGATCTACTGTTCTTGTCAGTTTCCTAAGCAGAGTTGAACTAGATATGGCCCGTGTGTGGGAAGCACCGTTCTTTTGTTCTGAGCAAGCTCACTGTTCTGGCCCTGTAGGAAACACAGTAGAGTAGAAGAGTGCTCTTTTTCTAAAGCAGAGTGTGTTTCTTGTAAGGCGAGCTAGCATTTGTTTCCCAGTCCTAAATGGCGTTGAATCACATGCAGTTTTTTGTCCTACGAGCAAGAGTTGTTTTCTGGTAAGGAAAGTCACTATTGTGCTCTCATTGCCATACACAGTGCAAATAGCACTCGCATATCTTGCCCGCAAGTACAGTGTATTGGACTCAAGAGGAGCTACTGTTCTTGTCAGTTTCCTAAGCAGAGTTGAACTACATATGGTCCTTGTGTGTAGGAATCACAGTTCTTTTGTTCTGAGCAAGCTCACTGTTTGGACCCCTAGGAAACACAGTAGAGTAGAAGAGTGCTCTTTTCTCTAAAGCAGAGTGTGTTTCTTGTAAGGTGAGCTAGCGTTTGTGTCTCAGTCCTAAATGGAGTGGAATCACATGCAGTTTCTGGTCCTACGAGCAAGACTTGTTTTATGGTAAGCATAGTCACTATTGCGCTGCCATTGCCATACACAGGACAAATAGCACTGGCATCTGTTCCCAGCAAGTACAGTGTATTGGAATGAAGAGGATCTACCGTTCTTGTCAGGTTTCTAAGCAGAATTGAACTAGATATGGCCGTGTGTGTAGGAAGCACAGTTCTTTTGTTCTGAGCAAGCTCACTTTTCGGACCCCATAGGAAACACAGTAGAGTAGAAGAGTGCTCTTTTCTAAAAAGCAGAGAGTGTTTCTTGTAAGGCGAGCTAGCGTTTGTTTCCCAGTCCTAAATGGCGTTGAATCACATGCAGTTTGTGTTCCTAGGTGCTAGAGTTGTTTTCTGTTAAGGAAAGTCACTATTGTGCTCTCTTTGCCATACACAGTGCAAATAGCACTCGCGTCTGTTCCCAGCAAGTACAGTGTATTGGACTGAAGAGGAGCTACTGTTCTTGTCTGTTTCCTAAGCAGAGTTGAACTAGTTATGGCCCGTGTGTAGGAAGTACAGTTCTTTTGTTCTGAGCAAGTTCACTGTTCTGGCCTTATAGGAAACACAGTAGAGTAGAAGATTGCTCTTTTCTCAAAAGCAGAGTGTGTTTCTTGTAAGGCGAGTTAGCGATTGTTTCCCAGTCCTAAATGGACTTGAATCCCATGCAGTTTCTGGTCCTACGAGCAAGAGTTGTTTTCTGGTAAGAAGAGTCACTATTGTGCTCCCATTGTCATACACAGGGCAAATAGCACTGGCATCTGATCCCAGGAAGTACAGTGTATTGGACTGAAGAGGATCTACTGTTCTTGTCAGGTTCCTACACAGAATTGAACTAGATATGGCCATGTGTGTAGAAAGCACAGTTCTTTTGTTCTGAGCAAGCTCACTGTTTGGACCCCATTGGAAACACAGTAGAGTAGAAGAGTGCTCTTTTCTCAAAAGCAGAGTGTGTTTATTGAAAGGCGAGCTAGCGTTTGTTTCCCAGTCAGAAATGGAATTGAATCCCGTGCAGTTTTTGGTCTTACAAGCAAGAGATTTTTCTGGTAAGAAGAGTCACTATTGCTCTCCCTTTGTCATACACAGGGCAAATAGCACTGGTGTCTGTTCCCAGCAAGTGCAGTGTATTTGACTGAAGAGCGTATACTATTCTCGTCAGTTTCCTAAGCAGAATTGAATTAGATAAGGCCCGTGTGTGTAGGAAGCACAGTCCTTTTGTTCTGAGCAAGCTCATTGTTCTGGCCATAGAGGAAACACAGTAGAGTAGAAGAGTGCTCCTTTCTCAAAAGCAGAGTGTGTTTCTTGTGAGCAGAGCTAGCGTTTGTTTCCCAGTCCTTAATGGAGGTGAGTCACATGCAGTTTGTGGTCCTAAGAGCAAGAGTTGTTTTCTGGTAAGAAGAGTCACTATTGCGCTCCCATTGCCATAGAGAGTACAAATAGCACTCGCGTCTCTTCCCAGCAAATACAGTGTATTAGACTGAAGAGGAGCTACTGTTCTTGTCAGTGACCAAAACAAAGTTGAATTAGATATGGCCCATGTCTGTAGGAAGCACAGTTCTTTTGTTCTGAGCAAGCTCACTGTTTAGACCCCATAGGAAACCCAGTAGAGTAGATGAGTGCTCTTTTCTCAAAAGCAGAGTGTGTTTCTTGTAGTCAAGCTGGCGTTTGTATCCCAGTCCTAAATGGAGTTGAATCCCATGCAGTTTCTGGTCCTACGAGCAAGAATTGTTTTCTGGTAAGAAGAATCACTATTGTGCTCTCAATGTCATACACAGTGCAAATAGCATTGTCGTCGGTTCCCAGCATGTACAGTGTATTGGACTGAAGAGAATCTACTGTTCTTGTCAGGTTCCTAAGCAGAATTGAACTAGATATGGTCGTGTGTGTAGGAAGCACAGTTCTTTTTTTCTGAGCAAGTTCACTGTTCTGGCCCTATAGGAAACACAGTAGAGTAGAAGAGTGCTCTTTTCTCAAAAGCAGAGTGTGTTTCTTGTAAGGCGAGCTAGCGTTTCTTTCCCAGTCCTAAATGGAGTTGAGTCACTTGCAGTTTCTGGTCCTACGAGCAAGAGTTGTTTTCTGGTAAGAAGAGTCTCTATTGCGCTCCCATTGTCATACACAGGGCAAATAGCACTGGTGCCTGTTCGCAGCATGTGCAGTGTATTTGAGTGGAGGGTATACTGTTCTTGTCAGTTTCCTAAGCAGAGTTGAACTAGATATGGCCGTGTGTGTAGGAAGCACAGTTTTTTTGTTCTGAGCAAGCTCACTGTTCGGAACACATAGGAAACACAGTAGAGTAGAAGAGTGCTCTTTTCTCAAAAGCAGAGTGTGTTTCTTGTAAGGTGAGCTAGCGTTTGTTTCCCAGTCCTAAATGGAGTTGAGTCACATGCAGTTTTTTGTCCAACGAGCAAGAGTTGTTTTCTGGTAAGACAAGTCACTATTGTGCTCCAATTGCCATACACAGTGCAAATATCACTCGCTTCTGTTCCCAACAATTACAGTGTATCGGACTGAAGAGGAGCTACTGTTCTTGTCAGTTTCCTAAGCAGAGTTGAACTAGATATGGCCCGTGTGTGTAGGAAGTACAGTTCTTATGTTCTGAGCAAGGTCACTTTTCTGGCCCTATAGGAAACACAGTAGAGTAGAAGAGTGCTCTTTTCTCAAAAGCAGAGTGTGTTTCTTGTAAAGCGAGCTAGAGTTTGTTTCCCAGTCCTAAATGGAGTTGAATCACATGCAGTTTCTAGTCCTACGAAAAAGAGTTGTTTTCTAGTAAGGAAAGTCACTATTGGCTCCCATTGCCCTACACAAGGCAAATTGCACTCGCGTCTGTTCCCAGCAAGTACAGTGTATTGGACTGAATAGGAGCTACTGTTCTTGTCAGTTTCCTAACCAGAGTTGAACTAGTTGTGGTCCGTGTGTATATTAAGCACAGTTCTTTTGTTCTGAGCAAGCTCACTGTTTGGACCCCATAGGAAACACAGTAGAGTAGAAGAGTGCTATTTTCTCTAAAGCAGAGTGTGTTTCTTGTAAGGCGAGCTAGCATTTGTTTCCCAGTCCTAAATGGAGTGGAATCACATGCAGTTTCTAGTCCTACGAGCAAGAGTTGTTTTCTGGTAAGGAAAGTCACTATTGCGCTCCCTTTGGCATGCACAGTGCAAATAGCACATGCATCTGTTCCCAGCAAGTACAGTGTATTGGACTGCAGAGGAGCTACTGTTCTTGTCAGTTTCCTAAGCAGAGTTGAACTAGATATGGCCCGTGTGTAGGAAGCACAGTTCTTTTGTTCTGAGCAAGCTCACTGTTCTGGCCCCATAGGAAACACAGTAGAGTAGAAGAGTGCTCTTTTCTCTAAAGCAGAGTGTGTTTCTTGTAAGGTGAGCTAGCTTTTGTTTCCCAGTCCTAAATGGAGTTGAATCACATGCAGTTTCTGGTCCTATGAGCAAGAGTTGTTTTCTGGTAAGAAGAGTCACTATTGAGCTGCCATTGCCATACAAAGGACAAATAGCACTGGCGTCTGTTAGCAGCAAGTACAGTGTATTGGACTGAAGAGGATCTACTGTTCTTGTCAGGTTCCTAAGCAGAATTGAACTAGTTATGGCCGTGTGTGTAGGAAGCACAGTCCTTTTGTTCTGAGCAAACTCACTGTTCAGACCCAAAAGGAAACACAGTAGAGTAGAAGAGTGCTCTTTTCTCAAAAGCAGAGTGTGTTTCTTGTAAGGCGAGCTAGCGTTTGTTTCCCAGTCCTAAATGGAGTTGAGTCACATGCAGTTTTTTGTCCTACCAGCAAGAGTTGTTTTCTGGTAAGACGAGTCACTATTGTGCTCCAATTGCCATACACAGTGCAAATAGCACTCGCGTCTGTTCCCCGAAAGTACAGTGTCTTGGACTGAAGAGGAGCTACTGTTCTTCTCAGTTTCCTAAGCAGAGTTGAACTAGATATGGTCCATGTGTGTAGGAAGCACAGTTCTTTTGTTCTGAGCAAGCTCACTGTTCGGACCCCATAGGAAGTACAGTAGAGTAGAAGAGTGCTCTTTTCTCAAAAGCAGAGTGTGTTTCATGTAAGGCGAGCTAGCATTTGTATCCTAGTTCTAAATGGAGTTGAATCACATGCAGTTTCTGGTTCTATGAGCAATAGTTGTTTTCTGGTAAGGAAAGTAACTATTGCGCTCCCATTGCCATACACAGTGCAAATAGCCCTCCTGTCTGTTCCAGCAAGTACAGTGTATTGGACTGAAGAGGAGCTACTGTTCTTGTCAGTTTCCTAAGCAGAGTTGAACATGATTTGGCCCGTGTGTGTAGGAAGAACAGTTCTTATGTTCTGAGCAAGCTCACTGTTCTGGCCCTATAGGAAACACAGTAGAGTAGAGGCGTGCTCTTTTCTCAAAAGCAGAGTGTGTTTTTGTAAGGCAAGCTAGCGTTTGTTTCCTAGTCCTAAATGGAGTTGAATCCCATGCAGTTTCTGGTCCTACGAACAAGAGATGTTTTCTGGTAAGGAAAGTCTCTATTGCGCTCCCATTGCCCTACACAAGGCAAATAGCACTTGCGTCTTTTCCCAGCATGTACGGTGTATCGGACTGAAGAGGAGCTACTGTTCTTGTCAGTTTCCTAAGCAGAGTTGAACTAGATATGGCCCGTGTGTAGGAAGCACAGTTCTTTTGTTCTGAGCAAGCTCACTGTTCTGGCCCTATAGGAAACACAGTAGAGTAGAAGAGTGCTCTTTTCTCTAAAGCAGTGTGTTTCTTGTAAGGTGAGCTAGCTTTTGTTTCCCAGTCCAAAATGGAGTTGAATCACATGCAGTTTCTGGTCCTATGAGCAAGAGTTGTTATATAGTAAGAAGAGTCACTATTGCGCTGCCATTGCCATACACAGGACAAATAGCACTGGCGTCTGTTCCCAACAAGTACAGTGTATTGGACTGAAGAGGATCTACTGTTCTTGTCAGGTTCCTAAGCAGAATTGAACTAGATATGGTCGTGTATGTAGGAAGCACAGTTCTTTTGTTCTGAGCAGGCTCACTGTTCGGACCCCATAGGAAACACAGTAGAGTAGAAGATTGCTATTTTCTCAAAAGCGGAGTGTCTTTCTTGTAAGGCGAGCTAGCGTTTGTTTCCCAGTCCTAAATGGAGTTGAGTCACATGCAGTTTCTGGTCCTATGAGCAAGAGTTGTTTTTTGGTAAGGAAAGTAACTATTGCGCTCCCATTGCCATACACAGTGCAAATAGCCCTCCTGTCTGTTCCCAGCAAGTACAGTGTATTGGACTGAAGAGGATATACTGTTCTTGTCAGTTTCCTAAGCAGAGTTGAACTAGATATGGCCCGTGTGTGTAGGAAGCACAGTTCTTTTCTTCTGAGCAAGCTCCCTGTTCGGACACCATAGGAAGCACATTAGAGTAGAAGAGTGCTCTTTTCTCAAAAGCAGAGTGTGTTTCATGAAAGGCGAGCTAGCATTTGTTTCCCAGTCCTAAATGGAGTTGAATCACATGCAGTTTCTGGTCCTACGAGCAAGAGTTGTTTTCTGGTAAAGAAAGCCACTATTGTGCTCCCATTGCCATACACAGTGCAAATAACACTCGCGTCTGTTCCCAGCAAGTACAGTGTATCGGACTGAAGAGGAGCTACTGTTCGTGTCAGTTTCCTAAGCAGAGTTGAACTAGATATGGCCCCTGTGTAGGAAGCACAGTTCTTTTGTTCTGAGCAAGCTCACTGTTCTGGCCCTATAGGAAACACAGAAGAGTAGAAGAGTGCTCTTTTCTCTAAAGCAGAGTGTGTTTCTTGTAAGGTGAGCTAGCTTTTGTTTCTCAGTCCTAGATGGAGTTGAATCACATGCAGTTTCTGGTCCTACGAGCAAGAGTTGTTTTCTGGTAAGAAGAGTCACTATTGTGCTGCCATTGCCATACACAGGACAAATAGCACTGGCGTCTGTTCCCAGGAAGTACAGTGTATTGGACTGAAGAGGATCTACTGTTCTTGTCAGGTTCCTAAGCAGAATTGAACTAGTTGTGGCCGTGTGTGTAGGAAGCACAGTTCTTTTGTTCTGAGCAAGCTCACTGTTCAGACCCAATAGGAAACACAGTAGAGTAGAAGAGTGCTCTTTTCTCAAAAGCAGAGTGTGTTTCTTGTAAGGCGAGCTAGCGTTTGTTGACCAGTCCTAAATGGAGTTGAGTCACATGCAGTTTTTTGTCCTACGAGCAAGAGTTGTTTTCTGGTAAGACGAGTCACTATTGTGCTCCAATTGCCATACACAGTGCAAATAGCACTCGCGTCTGTTCCCCGAAAGTAAAGTGTATTGGACTGAAGAGGAGCTACTGTTCTTGTCAGGTTCCTAAGCAGAGTTTAACTAGATATGGCCCGTGTGTGTAGGAAGCACATTTCTTTTGTTCTGACCAAGCTCACTGTTCTTGCCATATAGGAAACACAGTAGAGTAGAAGAGTGCTCTTTTCTCTAAAGCAGAGTGTGTTTCTTGTAAGGCGAGCTAGCGTTTGTTTCCCAGTCCTAAATGGAGTTGAATCACATGCAGTTTCTAGTCCTACGTGCAAGAGTTGTTTTATGGTAAGAAGAGTCACTATTGCGCTGCCATTGCCTTACACAGGACAAATAGCACTAACGTCTGTTCCCAGCAAGTACAGTGTATTGGACTGAAGAGGATCTACTGTTCTTGTCAGGTTCCTAAGCAGAATTGAACTAGATATGGCCGTGTGTGTAGGAAGCACAGTTCTTTTGTTCTGAGCAAGCTCACTGTTCGGACACCATAGGAAACACAGTAGAGTAGAAGAGTGCTCTTTTCTCAAAAACAGAGTGTGTTTCTTGTAAGGCGAGCTAGCATTTGTTTCCCAGTCCTAAATGGAGTTGAATCACATGCAGTTTCTGGTCCTAAGAGCATGAGTTGTTTTCTGGTAAGGAAAGTCACTATTGCGCTCCCCTTGCCATACACAGTGCAAATAGCTCTCGCGTCTGTTCCCAGCAAGTACAGTGTATTGGACTGAAGAGGAGCTACTGTTCTTGTCAGTTTCCTAAGCAGAGTTGAACATGATATGGCCCTTGTGTGTAGGAAGCACAGTTCTTACGTTCTGAGCAAGCTCACTCTTCTGGCCCTATAGGAAAAACAGTAGAGTAGAAGCATGCTCTTTTCTCAAAAGCAGAGTGTGTTTTTGTAAGGCGAGCTAGCGTTTGTTTCCTAGTTAAATGGAGTTGAATCACATGCAGTTTCTGGTCCTATGAAGAAGAGTTGTTTTCTGGTAAAGAAAGTCACTATTGTGCTCCCATTGCCATACACAGTGCAAATAGCACTCGCGTCTGTTCCCAGCAAGTACAGTGTATCGGACTGAAGAGGAGCTACTGTTCTTGTCAGTTTCCTAAGCAGAGTTGAACTAGATATGGCTCGTGTGTAGGAAGCACAGTTCTTTTGTTCTGAGCAAGCTCACTGTTCTGGCCCTATAGGAAACACAGTAGAGTAGAAGAGTGCTCTTTTCTCAAAAGCAGAGTGTGTTTCTTGTAAGGCGAGCTAGCGTTTGTTTCCCAGTTCCAAATGGAGTTGAATCACATGCAGTTTCTGGTCCTACGAGCAAGAGTTGTTTACTGGTAAGGAAAGTCACTATTGCGCTCCCCTTGCCATACACATTGCAAATAGCTCTCTCGTCTTTTCCCAGCAAGTACAGTGTATCAGACTGAAGAGGAGCTACTGTTCTTGTCAGTTTCCTAAGCAGAGTTGAACTAGATATGGCCCGTGTGTGTAGGAAGCACAGTTCTTTTGTTCTGAGCAAGCTCACTGTTTGGACACCATATTAAACACAGTAGAGTAGAAGAGTGCTCTTTTCTCTAAAGCAGAGTGTGTTTCTTGTAAGGCAAGCTACCGTTTGTTTCCCAGTCCTAAATGGAGTGGAATCACATGCAGTTTCTGGTCCTACGAGCAAGAGTTGTTTTCTGGTAAGGAAAGTCACTATTGCATTCCCATTGCCATACACAGTGCAAATAGCCCTCCCGTCTGTTCCCAGCAAGTACAGTGTATTGGACTGAAGAGGAGCTACTGTTCTTCTCAGTTTCCTAAGCAGAGTTGAACTAGATATGGCCCGTGTGTGGAGGAAGCACAGTTCTTTTGTTCTGAGCAAGCTCACTGTTCTGGCCCTATAGGAAATACAGTAGAGTAGAAGAGTGCTCTTTTCTCAAAAGCAGAGTGTGTTTCTTGTAAAGCGAGCTAGAGTTTGTTTCCCAGTCCTAAATGGAGTTGAATCACATGCAGTTTCTGGTCCTACGAGCAAGAGTTGTTTTCTGGTAAGAAGAGTCACTATTGCACTGCCATTGCCATAGCACTGGCGTCTGTTCCCAGCAAGTACAGTGTATTGGACTGAAGAGGATATACTGTTCTTGTCAGGTTCCTAAGTAGACTTGAACTAGATATGGCCGTGTGAGTAGGAAGTACAGTTTTTTTGTTCTGAGCAAGCTCACTGTTCGGAACACATAGGAAACACAGTAGAGTAGAAGAGTGCTCTTTTCTCAAAAGCAGAGTGTGTTTCTTGTAAGGCGAGCTAGCATTTGTTTCCCAGTCCTAAATGGAGTTGAATCACATGCAGTTTCTGGTCCTAAGAGCATGAGTTGTTTTCTGGTAAGGAAAGTCACTATTGCGCTCCCCTTGCCATACACAGTGCAAATAGCACTCGCGTCTGTTCCCAGCAAGTACAGTGTATTGGACTGAAGAGGAGCTACTGTTCTTGTCAGTTTCCTAAGCAGAGTTGAACATGATATGGCCCTTGTGTGTAGGAAGCACAGTTCTTATGTTCTGAGCAAGCTCACTCTTCTGGCCCTATAGGAAACACAGTAGAGTAGAAGAGTGCTCTTTTCTCAAAAGCAGAGTGTGTTTTTGTAAGGCGAGCTACCGTTTGTTTCCCAGTCCTAAATGGAGTTGAATCACATGCAGTTTCTGGTCCTACGAAGAAGAGTTGTTTTCTGGTAAAGAAAGTCACTATTGTGCTCCCATTGCCATACACAGTACAAATAGCACTCGCGTCTGTTCCCAGCAAGTACAGTGTATCGGATTGAAGAGGAGCTACTGTTCTTGTCAGTTTCCTAAGCAGAGTTGAACTAGATATGGCCCGTGTGTAGGAAGCACAGTTCTTTTGTTCTGAGCAAGCTCACTGTTCTGGCCCCATAGGAAACACAGTAGAGTAGAAGAGTGCTCTTTTCTCTAAAGCAGAGTGTGTTTCTTGTAAGGTGATCTAGCTTTTGTTTCCCAGTCCTAAATGGAGTTGAATCACATGCAGTTTCTGGTCCTACGAGCAAGAGTTTTTTTCTGGAAAGAAGAGTCACTATTGAGCTGCCATTGCCATACACAGGACAAATAGCACTGGCGTCTGTTAGCAGCAAGTACAGTGTATTGGACTGAAGAGGATCTACTGTTCTTGTCAGGTTCCTAAGCAGAATTGAACTAGTTATGGCCGTGTGTATAGGAAGCACAGTCCTTTTGTTCTGAGCAAGCTCACTGTTCAGACCCAAAAGGAAACACAGTAGAGTAGAAGAGTGCTCTTTTCTCAAAAGCAGAGTGTGTTTCTTGTAAGGCGAGCTAGCGTTTGTTTCCCAGTCCTAAATGGAGTTGAGTCACATGCAGTTTTTTGTCCTACCAGCAAGAGTTGTTTTCTGGTAAGACGAGTCACTATTGTGCTCCAATTGCCATACACAGTGCAAATAGCACTCGCGTCTGTTCCCCGAAAGTACAGTGTCTTGGACTGAAGAGGAGCTACTGTTCTTCTCAGTTTCCTAAGCAGAGTTGAACTAGATATGGCCGGTGTGTGAGGAAGCACAGTTCTTTTCTTCTGAGCAAGCTCACTGTTCGGACCCCATAGGAAGTACAGTAGAGTAGAAGAGTGCTCTTTTCTCAAAAGCAGAGTGTGTTTCATGTAAGGCGAGCTAGCATTTGTATCCTAGTCCTAAACGGAGTTGAATCACATGCAGTTTCTGGTTCTATGACCATAGTTGTTTTCTGGTAAGGAAAGTCACTGTTGCGCTCCCCTTGCCATACACAGTGCAAATAGCACTCGCGTCAGTTCCCAGCAAGTACAGTGTTTCGGAATGAAGAGGAGGTACTGTTCTTGTCAGTTTCCTAAGCAGAGTTGAACTAGTTATGGCCCGTGTGAAGGAAGCACAGTTCTTTTGTTCTGACCAAGCTCACTGTTATGGCCATATAGGAAAAACAGTAGAGTAGAAGAGTGCTTTTTTCTCTAAAGCAGAGTGTGTTTCTTGTAAGGCGAGCTAGCTTTTGTTTCCCAGTCCTAAATGGAGTTGAATCACATGCAGTTTCTAGTCCTACGAGCAAGAGTTGTTTTATGGTAAGAAGAGTCACTATTGCGCTACCATGGCCATACACAGGACAAATAGCACTGGCGTCTGTTCCCAGCAAGTACAGTGTATTGGACTGAAGAGGATCTACTGTTCTTGTCAGGTTCCTAAGCAGAATTGAACTAGATATGGCCGTGTGTGTAGGAAGCACAGTTCTTTTGTTCTGAGCAAGCTCACTGTTCGGACACCATAGGAAACACAGTAGAGTAGAAGAGTGCTCTTTTCTCAAAAGCAGAGTGTGTTTCTTGTAAGGCGAGCTAGCGTTTGTTTCCCAGTCCTAAATGGAGTTGAATCACATGCAGTTTCTGGTCCTAAGAGCAAGAGTTGTTTTCTGGTAAGGAAAGTCACTATTGTGCTCCCCTTGCCATACACAGTGCAAATAGCTCCCGCGTCTGTTCCCAGCAAGTACAGTGTATCGGACTGAAGAGGAGCTACTGTTCTTGTCAGTTTCCTCAGCAGAGTTGAACATGATATGGCCCGTGTGTGTAGGAAGAACAGTTCTTATGTTCTGAGCAAGCTCACTGTTCTGGCCCTATAGGAAACACAGTAGAGTAGAGGCGTGCTCTTTTCTCAAAAGCAGAGTGTGTTTTTGTAAGGCAAGCTATCGTTTGTTTCCTAGTCCTAAATGGAGTTGAATCCCATGCAGTTTCTGGTCCTACGAACAATAGTTGTTTTCTGGAAAGGAAAGTCTCTATTGCGCTCCCATTGCCCTACACAAGGCAAATAGCACTTGCGTCTTTTCCCAGCATGTACGGTGTATCGGACTGAAGAGGAGCTACTGTTCTTTTCAGTTTCCTAAGCAGAGTTGAACTAGATATGGCCCGTGTGTAGGAAGCACAGTTCTTTTGTACTGAGCAAGCTCACTGTTCTGGCCCTATAGGAAACACAGTAGAGTAGAAGAGTGCTCTTTTCTCTAAAGCAGTGTGTTTCTTGTAAGGTGAGCTAGCTTTTGTTTCCCAGTCCTTGATGGAGTTGAATCACATGCAGTTTCTGGTCCTACGAGCAAGCGTTGTTTTATGGTAAGAAGAGTCACTATTGGGCTGCCATTGCCATACACAGGACAAATAGCACTGGCGTCTGTTCCCAACAAGTACAGTGTATTGGACTGAAGAGGATCTACTGTTCTTGTCAGGTTCCTAAGCAGAATTGAACTAGATATGGTCGTGTATGTAGGAAGCACAGTTCTTTTGTTCTGAGCAAGCTCACTGTTCGGACACCATAGGAAACACAGTAGAGTAGAAGAGTGCTCTTTTCTCAAAAACAGAGTGTGTTTCTTGTAAGGCGAGCTAGCGTTTGTTTCCCAGTCCTAAATGGAGTTGAATCACATGCAGTTTCTGGTCCTAAGAGCATGAGTTGTTTTCTGGTAAGGAAAGTCACTATTGTGCTCCCCTTGCCATACACAGTGCAAATAGCTCTCGCGTCTGTTCCCAGCAAGTACAGTGTATTGGACTGAAGAGGAGCTACTGTTCTTGTCAGTTTCCTAAGCAGAGTTGAACTAGATATGGCCCGTGTGTGTAGGAAGCACAGTTCTTTTGTTCTGAGCAAGCTCACTGTTCTGGCCCTGTAGGAAACACAGTAGAGTAGAAGAGTGCTCTTTTCTCTAAAGCAGAGTGTGTTTCTTGTACGGCGAGCTCACGTTTGTTTCCCAGTCCTAAATGGAGTTGAGTCACAGACAGTTTTTGGTCCTACGAGCAAGAGTTGTTTTCTGGTAATAAGAGTCACTATTGCGTCCAAATGCCATACACAGTGAATAGCACTCGCGTCTGTTCCCAGCAAGTACAGTGTATTGGACTGAATAGGAGCTACTGTTCTTGTCAGTTTCCTAAGCAGAGTTGAACTACATATGGTCCTTGTGTGTAGGAAGCACAGTTCTTTTGTTCTGAGCAAGCTCACTCTTCTGGCCCTATAGGAAACACAGTAGAGTAGAAGCGTGCTCTTTTCTCAAAAGCAGAGTGTATTTTTGTAAGGCGAGCTAGCGTTTGTTTCCTAGTTAAATGGAGTTGAATCACATGCAGTTTCTGGTCCTACGAAGAAGAGTTGTTTTCTGGTAAAGAAAGTCACTATTGTGCTCCCATTGCCATACACAGTGCAAATAGCACTCGCGTCTGTTCCCAGCAAGTACAGTGTATCGGACTGAAGAGGAGCTGCTGTTCTTGTCAGTTTCCTAAGCAGAGTTGAACTAGATATGGCTCGTGTGTAGGAAGCACAGTTCTTTTGTTCTGAGCAAGCTCACTGTTCTGGCCCTATAGGAAACACAGTAGAGTAGAAGAGTGCTCTTTTCTCAAAAGCAGAGTGTGTTTCTTATAAGGCGAGCTAGCGTTTGTTTCCCAGTTCCAAATGGAGTTGAATCACATGCAGTTTCTGGTCCTACGAGCAAGAGTTGTTTACTGGTAAGGAAAGTCACTATTGCGCTCCCCTTGCTACACATTGCAAATAGCTCTCACGTCTTTTCCCAGCAAGTACAGTGTATCAGACTGAAGAGGAGCTACTGTTCTTGTCAGTTTCCTAAGCAGAGTTGAACTAGATATGGCCCGTGTGTGTAGGAAGCACAGTTCTTTTGTTCTGAGCAAGCTCACTGTTCTGGCCCTATAGGAAATACAGTAGAGTAGAAGAGTGCTCTTTCTCAAAAGCAGAGTGTGTTTCTTGTAAAGCGAGCTAGAGTTTGTTTCCCAGTCCTAAATGGAGTTGAATCACATGCAGTTTCTGGTCCTACGAGCAAGAGTTGTTTTCTGGTAAGAAGAGTCACTATTGCGCTGCCATTGCCATAGCACTGGCATCTGTTCCCAGCAAGTACAGTGTATTGGACTGAAGAGGATATACTGTTCTTGTCAGGTTCCTAAGCAGACTTGAACTAGATATGGCCGTGTGAGTAGGAAGTACAGTTTTTTTGTTCTGAGCAAGCTCACTGTTCGGAACACATAGGAAACACAGTAGAGTAGAAGAGTGCTCTTTTCTCAAAAGCAGAGTGTGTTTCATGTAAGGCGAGCTAGCGTTTGTTTCCCAGTCCTAAATGGAGTTGAGTCACATGCAGTTTTTTGTCCTACGAGCAAGAGTTGTTTTCTGGTAAGACAAGTCACTATTTTGCTCCAATGCCATACACAGTGCAAATAGCACTCGCGTCTGTTCCCCGCAAGTACAGTGTATTGGACTGAAGAGGAGCTACTGTTCTTGTTGGTTTCCTAAGCAGAGTTGAACTAGATATGGCCCGTGTGTGTAGGAAGCACAGTTCTTAGGTTCTGAGCAAGCTCACTCTTCGGACCCGATAAGCAACAAAATAGAGTAGAAGAGTGCAATTTTCTCAAATGCAGAGTGTGTTTCATGTAAGGCGAGCTAGCATTTGTTTCCCAGTTCTAAATGGAGTTGAATCACATGCAATTTCTGGTCCTACGAGCAAGAGTTGTTTTCTGGTAAGAAGAGTCACTATTACGCTGCCATTGCCATACACAGGACAAATAACACTGGCGTCTGTTCCCAGCAAGTACAGTGTATTGGACTGAAGAGGATCTACTGTTCTTGTCAGGTTCCTAAGCAGAATTGAATTAGATATGGCCGTGTATGTAGGAAGCACAGTTCTTTTGTTCTGAGCAAGCTCACTGTTCGGACACCATAGGAAACACAGTAGAGTAGAAGAGTGCTCTTTTCTCAAAAGCAGAGTGTGCTTCTTGTAAGGCGAGCTAGCATTTGTTTCCCAGTCCTAAATGGAGTTGAATCACATGCAGTTTCTGGTCCTAAGAGCATGAGTTGTTTTCTGGTAAGGAAAGTCACTATTGTGCTCCCCTTGCCATTCACAGTGCAAATAGCACTCGCGTCTGTTCCCACCAAGTACAGTGTATTGGACTGAAGAGGAGCTACTGTTCTTGTCAGTTTCCTAAGCAGAGTTGAACATGATATGGCCCTTGTGTGCAGGAAGCACAGTTCTTATGTTCTGAGCAAGCTCACTCTTCTGGCCCTATAGGAAACACAGTAGAGTAGAAGAGTGCTCTTTTCTCAAAAGCAGAGTGTGTTTTTGTAAGGCGAGCTAGCGTTTGTTTCCTAGTTAAATGGAGTTGAATCACATGCAGTTTCTGGTCCTACGAAGAAGAGTTGTTTTCTGGTAAAGAAAGTCACTATTGCGCTCCCATTGCCATACACAGTGCAAATAGCACTCGCGTCTGTTCTCAGCAAGTACAGTGTATCGGACTGAAGAGGAGCTACTGTTCTTGTCAGTTTCCTAAGCAGAGTTGAACTAGATATGGCCCGTGTGTAGGAAGCACAGTTCTTTTGTTCTGAGCAAGCTCACTGTTCTGGCCCTATAGGAAACACAGTAGAGTAGAAGAGTGCTCTTTTCTCAAAAGCAGAGTGTGTTTCTTGTAAGGCGAGCTAGTGTTTGTTTCCCAGTTCCAAATGGAGTTGAATCACATGCAGTTTCTGGTCCAACGAGCAAGAGTTGTTTACTGGTAAGGAAAGTCACTATTGCGCTCCCCTTACCATACACATTGCAAATAGCTCTCGCGTCTTTTCCCAGCAAGTACAGTGTATCAGACTGAAGAGGAGCTACTGTTCTTGTCAGTTTCCTAAGCAGAATTGAACTAGATATGGCTCGTGTGTGTAGGAAGCACAGTTCTTTTGTTCTGAGCAAGCTCACTGTTTGGACACCATAGGAAACACAGTAGAGTAGAAGTGTGCTCTTTTCTCTAAAGCAGAGTGTGTTTCTTGTAAGGCAAGCTACTGTTTGTTTCCCAGTCCTAAATGTAGTGGAATCACATTCAGTTTCTGGTCCTACGAGCAAGAGTTGTTTTCTGGTAAGGAAAGTCACTATTGCGCTCCCATTGCCATACACAGTGGAAATAGCCCTCCCGTCTGTTCCCAGCAAGTACAGTGTATTGGACTGAAGAGGAGCTACTGTTCTTCTCAGTTTCCTAAGCAGAGTTGAACTAGATATGGCCCGTGTGTGGAGGAAGCACAGTTCTTTTGTTCTGAGCAAGCTCACTGTTCTGGCCCTATAGGAAATACAGTAGAGTAGAAGAGTCCTCTTTTCTCAAAAGCAGAGTGTGTTTCTTGTAAAGCGAGCTAGAGTTTGTTTCCCAGTCCTAAATGGAGTTGAATCACATGCAGTTTCTGGTCCTACGAGCAAGAGTTGTTTTCTGGTAAGAAGAGTCACTATTGCGCTGCCATTGCCATAGCACTGGCGTCTGTTCCCAGCAAGTACAGTGTATTGGACTGAAGAGGATATACTGTTCTTGTCAGGTTCCTAAGCAGACTTGAACTAGATATGGCCGTGTGTGTAGGAAGTACAGTTTTTTTGTTCTGAGCAAGCTCACTGTTCGGAACACATAGGAAACACAGTAGAGTAGAAGAGTGCTATTTTCCCAAAAGCAGAGTGTTTTTCATGTAAGGCGACCTAGCATTTGTTTCCCACTCCTAAGTGGAGTTGAATCACATGCAGTTTCTGGTCCTACGATCAAGAGTTTTTTTCTGGTAAGGAAAGTCACTATTGCGCTCCCATTGCCGTACACAGTACAAATAGCACTCGCGTCTGTTCCCAGCAAGTACAGTGTATCGGACTGAAGAGGAGCCACTCTTCTTGTTGGTTTCCTAAGCAGAGTTGAACTAGATATGGCCCGTGTGTGTAGGAAGCACAGTTATTTTTTTCTGTGCAAACTCACTGTTCGGACCCCGTAGGAAACACAGTAGAGTAGAAGAGTACTCTTTTCTCAAAAGCAGAGTGTGTTTCATGTATGCGAGCATTTGTTTCCCAGTCCTAAATGGAGTTGAATCACATGCAGTTTCTGGTCCTACGAGCAAGAGTTGTTTTCTGGTAAGGAAAGTAACTATTGCGCTCCCATTGCCGTACACAGTGCAAATAGCCCTCCTGTCTGTTCCCAGCAAGTACAGTGTATTGGTCTGCAAAGGAGCTACTGTTCTTCTCAGTTTCCTAAGCAGAGTTGAACTAGATATGGGCCGTGTGTGTAGGAAGTACAGTTATTTTTTTCTGAGCAAGCTCACTGTTCTGGCCCTATAGGAAACACAGAAGAGTAGAAGAGTGCTCTTTTCTCAAAAACAGACTGTGTTTCATGTAAGGCGAGCTAGCATTTGTTTCCCAGTCCTAAATGGAGTTGAATCACATGCAGTTTCTGGTCCTACGAGCAAGAGTTGTTTACTGGTAAGGAAAGTCACTATTGAGCTCCCCTTGCCATACACAGTGCAAATAGCTCTCGCGTCTGTTCCCAGCAAGTACAGTGTATCAGACTGAAGAGGAGCTACTGTTCTTGTCAGTTTCCTAAGCATAGTTGAACTAGATATGGCCCGTGTGTGTAGGAAGCACAGTTCTTATGTTCTGAGCAAGTTCACTCTTCTGGCCCTATAGGAAACACAGTAGAGTAGAAGAGTGCTCTTTTCTCAAAAGCAGAGTGTGTTTTTGTAAGGCGAGCTAGCATTTGTTTCCTAGTCCTAAATGGAGTTGAATCACATGCAGTTTCTGGTCCTAGGAACAAGAGTTGTTTTCTGGTAAGGAAAGTCACTATTGTGCTCCCATTTCCATACACAGTGCAAATAGCCTTCCCGTCTGTTCCCAGCAAGTACAGTGTATTGTTTTGAAAAGGAGCTACTGTTCTTCTCAGTTTCCTAAGCAGAGTTGAACTAGATATGGCCGTGTGTGTAGGAAGTACAGTTCTTTTTTGTAACGGTAACGCCCACGTTACTGTCACCCATTCACCATGTCCGAGCGAGGGGCTGTGGATTAAAAAATAAGGGACAAGAGACAGCGGGTCATTTGCCTCAGCTGAATGCCAAATGCCAAATGCCTTTTATTGAAAGAATGAGGAAACCTTAAATACAGGCTTACAGCAAAATGGCGGATCCCCGGAGGGCAGAAGTTTGCTACTGAATGTTCTACATTCTTGCATCTAAGCTGTTAACGCCCAATATGCAGGATACACAAACAAGGAACTTCCCTAAAGCATTCAGGAGGGTGGATACCGGCAGGGAATTAGAATAGGGAGGACATCTGGTCAAGGTCAGCAAGCAGGCAACGGCTTTACTCAATATGGGAGAAGACCAGGGCCCTACAGGTCCCCCCTTTTTACTAAAAAATGAGCTTCTGACTTAGGTTGCGTGGGACGTCAGCAGGTCACCTTACCCGTCATGGAGACACCTGCCCAGGCCCCGCAAGTGCTCTGTCTTATGTTGGTGAGCGCCCCCCAAGCATTACCCGTCTCTGAATACTCATTATCATACAGGCTCAACCACGTGAGCTGTAGAGTAAACTGTTGCCAAAGATCTCAAAGTGGCGCTGGGCTTGCAATCTGTGCGACCCAGAAAAGACCAACAGTAGTCCTAACCCACCCATAGCCAGGAGGCTAAAGGCGATTGAGCCATTCCCTTCTTAAACGAGCCTTACTGCAAATAGGAGTCCTTGTAAAGTGGTATCCCATAAACAAATGGAACTTGAGTTTAAATAATTTTTACAACTTTCAAAGCCAATTTAAATGTATAAATGTAGAATTAAATTTATCATGCCCAATAAAATAAAAGATTAACTAACTGTGGTAGCTACTTTTGCTGCCAGGGTCTCCATTGTGCTAGCTGTAGAACCCAATTATGAAATAGCCATCCCAGAAATAGTAGCAGCAGTGGCCACCACTGCTATAACAGCAACAACGGCAACAGTGATGTCAGTCTCTTCTGGAGCGTGTTAGCATCATCTGTGTCTAACTGCCATGGTCCACTGGCATGGACGCAGCTCCAGGAACACGAAAAACCAAGGCCCATTTTTCTTCATCCCAGCACTACTTAGGCTGGCAGGTCTGCAAAAGAACAACTAAGAACCATAAAGAAAACAAAAACAAAAACAGCAAACAAGGAGCAGAACTAATGGTCTCATAAATGGCTACATTCAGGCTCACAAATTTTAAGGTGTCTACAAAAGAGGCTAGATGAACTTCAGGAGGCCAATAGATGTTGCACAGAGCCATTCCTGAAAAGTAGGTACTACACCAGCTTGAAGAGGGTTGCAAAATGTGAAAAGGCTTAGCTGGCATGCTACTGTTAACAAATGAAGGTCATTGACCTTCAGAGTTATCCTTAATCTCCAAGGTGTGACACATTCCCAACATTTTTGAAAAAAGGTTACCATACATTACCTTCTGAAGAATCCAACCACATGGCTACACTTCCTAGGCTTACAATAATGTTTGCCAAGGCTGGCCGTATTGGGCTCTCAATCCCCATTGGCATCAGAAGGGGAGAGTTTTTTACGAAGGCCCAATAGGTCTCTGCCATGTCGGGATTCAGCAGCAGCCACAGGGCGCACACAGTGCTCAGGAACCCGAAGAGGAATTTCATTGTCCTGTGGAAAGACACAAACAGATCCCCGGGCCCACACCAACACCGGATCGGGTCCCCTCTAAGTGCCAGTAGAAAGATCCTTCCATCGCACCAGAGGATGATTTGCAACAGGAGCCCTCCAGTGCTTATCTGCAGTGGATACTCCAGCAGAATCCACCAATAAAAAATTTAAAATATATAAAACAAGGGAAAGAGTAGAATGTGGAGAGGAGAGTTAACCCCCTAGCTCCTCCCTTTTTACTTTAGCAATATATGTTTTTAAGGTATGATGGCAGAGTTCTACTATAGCCTGTCCTTGAGGATTATAAGGAATACCAGTCTTATTAACAATAGAAAAATCTTGGCAGAATTTTGAAAATCCCGTACTGCTGTAGACAGGACCATTATCAGTCTTTATGCATTTTGGCACGCCCATGTAAGCAAAAGCATGAAGGCAATGATTCTTTACATCCTTAACTGTTTCCCCTAAATGGGCAGAAGCAAAAATTAGAGAAGAATATGTATCAATAGATATATGGACATATTGTAATTTTCCAAAGGAAGGTACGTGTGTGACGTTCATCTGCCACACATGATTAGGTAAAAGTCCTCGGGGATTAACTCCCAAATGAGGAACAGGTAAAAATTCCACACAAATAGGACATGATTTAACTATCTGGAGGGCTTGTTCCCGGGTTATGCCTGTAGGATGACGAAGAGATCCAACATTAAGATGATAACGTTGATGCAACTGAGTAGCCTTATCAAAGGCAGAACAAACTAATGTGACAGCCACACGAGTAATGGCGTCAGCCCTCTGATTACCTTCACTTAGAGGTCCAGGCAATTGAGTGTGAGCTCTAATATGGCCCACATAAAGGTTATGTGAGCGGGACCATATGAGTCCTTGCACTTGCAATAAATATTCATGAATGGGAGAAATGGATGATATGTAGGCTGTTGTCTCCAAAGGCATAATGGCATGTGCCACATATTGACTATCAGTATAAATATTTACACTCTCATCAGAAAACATCTGTAAAGCAAGCAACAGCGCCTGTACCTCTGCCATTTGGGCAGAAGTGCCCTGAACTTTCATTCTCTTCACTATGTTACCAGAAACTACCACAGCAAAACCATGTGAAGTGCCATCAGTAAATACCACACGGTCCTGAGGAATAGGAGTCATCTGTACTATCTTGGGAAATATAACAGGATGCAATTTTAAAAAAATGACACACATCATTGGAGGGGTAGTGAGTATCAAACCGACCCTGCATGGAGCATGTGAATATGGTCCAATCATTATCATTAGCTTGCAACCATGCTATTTGAGACTGGGTGTATGGGGTCACCACAATATCTGGCTCCTTACCGAAAGTTTGAACACTGATCTTGATTCCCTTAAATATAATCTGAGCAACAGCCTGTGGATAAGGAGTAATGGTTTTTGCTGGAGAAGCTGGGGAATGTACCCATAGAATAGGACCTGTTTGCCAAAACACTCCAGTAGGTGAATGAGAAAAACAAAATATTCATGACCTAAATAATGATAGGGATAAGATACCTGTACCTTTTCTGGGGCAATCTGTAAATTAGCCAGGCTAAGAACCTCTTGTAATTTAGAAAAGGCATCAAAAACAAGTTTTTTTATCTTTAGCAGCCAATAAAATATCATCCAAATGAGTCAATCACAATTAAATGCCAATGTTTAGGAATTGCCATGGGGCAGGCAAACCAGGCTGTGTTGCTCCCATGAGAAGCATGGTATTATTTACAGCTCTAAGATCTTGTAATAGCCGCCATTTTCCTGACTTCTTGTAGAGGCCAGTTGGGATCTCAGGATTCTTGTGAAGTTATAGATATGTCCAGCACCAGAATCCAGTAATCTTTTAATCTCAATCCCATATAATTTTATTTTTAATTTAGGCTGTTTATCATTGATAACTGTTTGTCAAAACACCTTTTTCCTATACTTTCAAAGCCTCCAGTTCTACATATAGGTGCCATTTTGCAATTAAAATAGGAAAGCAATATTAATCGAGCAATTTTATCACCAGCTTCTATTTTCATGGTCCTTTTTACATATACCAATTATAAAAGCATTAAATACAGTCTCTACAGGATTAAGAGGTAACTTTAGGTAATACTTCTGAGTATTTTTATAAAATCTTAAAAAGAGGATCCTTTTCTATAGATTCCAAGTAACATTAATATAAATTGCCAAATATTAACAATGTGGACCAAACAATTTACTTGTATTTTATTTACTGGAAAAATAATTTTGTAATCTCTTTATCAGTAAATGATTATTATTTATGGGTTTATGTTAGCAACATTATTTAATAAGCGAACAACCCAATACATTTCAGGTGTTATATTTCTATAGAATTAAACCAAGAATTTCCAGAAAGCAACTTAAATTGCAGGGCCAAATTTTCAGTAATGACCAACAGACAAGAGCATACCTAATATATAGTTTAAAATTATGAATTCTGTTCCTTTAGTTTATCTACCATGAGAATCAAATATTCATCCAAACATTTATTAAGACAGTCAAAAGAACAGAACATCCTTTATTCAAACAGCATTGACTTAGCATTCTGTGTCCTGACCGAAACCATTTTTCACCAGAAGTTAGGCCCGTTTAAACTTTTAGGCGCTAGTCCCTCTCCCGGACTCTGCTGGCTTGGTCCATTCTGTTGGCCTTGTGGCTCCACCTCCTGCTTTGGCATACCTGCCCACCCACTGCTCCGGGCTATCTCACACACTGCTGCTGCAGCATGTGCCTTTGACCACAGCCATACTGGACATGCAACACACACACACACACACACACACACATTTCTGTTTAAACTTTTAGCGTTAGTCCCTTCCTGGGCCTCTGCTCACTTGGAGCGAGCTGAAGCTGTGGCTTAGCTTTGGCTCCGTCCAGTGCCCAGGCTCTAGTGCTGGTGCCCGCCCGGGCCGTGCTACATTGCAGCTCCACCTCCCACCGGCCTGTACCTGTCCGCCCGCCGCTCCGAGCTATCTTGTGCATGTCCACCACTGCCGCAGCTGGGCGCACGCCCCGCACACACAAACTCATGTTTAAACTTCCTACTCCCATGAAGGGACTACCTAATGAGTTATTCCCACCATAAGGGAAAAACAGAAAAACATTTCCCACGAAGGGATCCTAAATATTGAATTATTCCCACTCTGAGGGAGAAATAAAAAGCATTTGAACCAAAATAAGCAAACAGACAGCAGAACTTCTAACCTCTGGGCTCTCTTGCTATTCAGCCAGCAGCAATGAGGCCTACCTGCCGATTCTTAGTAATTCAGATGCTGCACTGCAGAAAGAGCTCAGAGTTTCAGCTATCCTGAAAATTCTACAATTGGAAAAAGTCTTTTCTTCCTCCATTACCACTGGGAAGAGGCTTCTCTCTTTCCTTTTTTCTTTAAATTGCTGGCCAGCCTTACCTTTCGGGTGTCCATCAGCTTGTCCCTTCTTTCTCGGATCTTGGTAACGTCTTGGTAGAATCTCGGTAGGGACCTCCATTTGTAACGGTAACGCCCGCGTTACTGTCACCCATTCACCATGTCCGAGCGAGGGGCTGTGGATTAAAAAATAAGGGACAAGAGACAGCGGGTCATTTGCCTCAGCTGAATGCCAAATGCCAAATGCCGTTTATTGAAAGAGGGAGGAAACCTTAAATACAGGCTTACAGCAAAATGGCGGATCCCCGGAGGGCAGAAGTTTGCTACTGAATGTTCTACATTCTTGCATCTAAGCTGTTAACGCCCAATATGCAGGATACACAAACAAGGAAATTCCCTAAAGCATTCAGGAGGGTAGATACCGGCAGGGAATTAGAATAGGGAGGACATCTGGTCAAGGTCAGCAAGCAGGCAACGGCTTTACTCAATATGGGAGAAGACCAGGGCCCTACACTTTTTTTCTGAGCAAGCTCACTGTTCTGGCCATATAGGAAACACAGTAGAGTAGAAGAGTGCTCTTTTCTCAAAAGCAGAGTGTGATTCTTGTAAAGCGAGCTAGAGTTTGTTTCCCAGTCGTAAATGGAGTTGAATCACATGCAATTTCTGGTCCTACGAGCAAGAGTTGTTTTCTGGTAAGAAGAGTCACTATTACGCTGCCATTGCCATACACAGGACAAATAGCACTGGCGTCTGTTCCCAGCAAGTACAGTGTATTGGACTGAAGAGGATCTACTGTTCTTGTCAGGTTCCTAAGAAGACTTGAACTAGATATGGTCCGTGTGTGTAGGAAGCACAGTTCTTTTGTTCTGAGCAAGCTCACTGTTTGGACCCCATAGGAAACACAGTAGAGTAGAAGAGTGCTCTTTTCTCTAAAGCAGAGTGTGTTTCTTGTAAGGTGAGCTAGCGTTTGTTTCCCAGTCCTAAATGGAGTGGAATCACATGCAGTTTCTGGTCCTACGAGCAAGAGTTGTTGTCTGGTAAGGAACGTCACTATTGGGCTCCCATTGCCATACACAGTGCAAATAGCCCTCCCGTCTGTTCCCAGAAAGTACAGTGTATTGGAGTGAAGAGGAGCTACTGTTCTTCTCAGTTTCCTAAGCAGAGTTGAACTAGATATGGCCCGTGTGTGGAGGAAGCACAGTTCTTTTTTTCTGAGCAAGCTCACTGTTCTGGCCCTATAGTAAACACAGTAGAGTAGAAGAGTGCTCTTTTCTCAAAAGCAGAGTGTGTTTCTTGTAAAGCGAGCTAGAGTTTGTTTCCCAGTCCTAAATGGAGTTGAATCACATGCAGTTTCTGGTCCTATGAGCAAGAGTTGTTTTCTGGTAAGGAAAGTCACTATTGCGCTCCCATTGCCGTACACAGTACAAATAGCACTAGCGTCTGTTCCCAGCAAGTACAGTGTATTGGACTGAAGAGGAGCTACTGTTCTTGTTGGTTTCCTAAGCAGAGTTGAACTAGATATGGCCCGTGTGTGTAGGAAGCACAGTTATTTTTTTCTGTGCAAACTCACTGTTCGGACCCCATAGGAAACACAGTAGAGTAGAAGAGTACTCTTTTCTCAAAAGCAGAGTGTGTTTCATGTATGCGAGCTAGCATTTGTTTCCCAGTCCTAAATGGAGTTGAATCACATGCAGTTTCTGGTCCTACGAGCAAGAGCTGTTTTCTGGTAAGGAAAGTAACTATTGCGCTCCCATTGCCATACACAGTGCAAAAAGCCCTCATGTCTGTTCCCAGCAAGTACAGTGTATTGGACTGAAAAGGAGCTACTGTTCTTCTCAGTTTCCTAAGCATAGTTGAACTAGATATGGCCCGTGTGTGTAGGAAGTACAGTTCTTTTTTTCTGAGCAAGCTCACTGTTCTGGCCCTATAGGAAACACAGAAGAGTAGAAGAGTGCTCTTTTCTCAAAAGCAGAGTGTGTTTCATGTAAGGCGAGCTAGCATTTGTTTCCCAGTCCTAAATGGAGTTGAATCACATGCAGTTTCTGGTCCTACGAGCAAGAGTTGTTTACTGGTAAGGAAAGTCACTATTGAGCTCCCCTTGCCATACACAGTGCAAATAGCTCTCGCGTCTGTTCCCAGCAAGTACAGTGTATCAGACTGAAGAGGAGCTACTGTTCTTGTCAGATTCCTAAGCAGAGTTGAACTAGATATGGCCCGTGTGTGTAGGAAGCACAGTTCTTATGTTCTGAGCAAGTTCATTCTTCTGGCCCTATAGGAAACACAGTAGAGTAGAAGAGTGCTCTTTTCTCAGAAGCAGAGTGTGTTTTTGTAAGGCGAGCTAGCATTTGTTTCCTAGTCCTAAATGGAGTTGAATCACATGCAGTTTCTGGCCCTAGGAACAAGAGTTGTTTTCTGGTAAGGAAAGTCACTGTTGCGCTCCCATTGCCCTTCACAAGGCAAATAGCACTCGCGCCGTTTCCCAGCAAGCACAGTGTATTGGACTGAAGAGGATCTACTGTTCTTGTCAGGTTCCTAAGCAGACTTGAACTAGATATGGCCGTGTGTGTAGGAAGCACAGTTCTTTTGTTCTGAGCAAGCTCACTGTTCTGAACACATAGGAAACACAGTAGAGTAGAAGAGTGCTCTTTTCTCAAAAGCAGAGTTTGTTTCTTGTAAGGCGAGCTAGCGTTTGTTTCCCAGTCCTAAATGGAGTTGAGTCACATGCAGTTTTTTGTCCTATGAGCAAAAGTTGTTTTCTTGTAAGACAAGTCACTATTGTTCTCCAATTGCCATACACAATGCAAATAGCACTCGCGTCTGTTTCCCGCAAGTACAGTGTATTGGACGGAAGAGGAGCTACTGTTCTTGTCAGTTTACTAAGCAGAGTTAAACTAGATATGGTCCGTGTGTGTAGGAAGCACAGTTCTTTTGTTCTGAGCAAGCTCACTGTTTGGACCCCATAGGAAACACAGTAGAGTAGAAGAGTGCTCTTTTCTCAAAAGCAGAGTGTGTTTCATGTAAGGCGAGCTAGCATTTGTTTCCCAGTCCTAAATGGAGTTGAATCACATGCAGTTTCTGGTCTTACGAGCAAGAGTTGTTTTCTGGTAAGGAAAGTCACTATTGTGCTCCCATTGCCATACACAGTGCAAATAGCACTCGCGTCTCTTCCCAGCAAGTACAGTGTATCGGACTGAAGAGGAGCTACTGTTCTTGTCAGTTTCCTAAGCAGAGTTGAACGAGATATGGCTCATGTGTAGGAAGCACAGTTCTTTTGTTCTGAGCAAGCTCACTGTTCTGGCCCTATAGGAAAAACAGTAGAGTAGAAGAGTGCTCTTTTCTCTAAAGCAGAGTGTGTTTCTTGCAAGGTGAGCTAGCTTTTGTTTCCCAGTCCTAAATGGAGTTAAATCACATGCAGTTTCTGGTCCTACAAGCAAGAGTTGTTTTCTGGTAAGAAGAGTCACCATTGTGCTGCCATTGCCATACACAGGACAAATAGCACTGGCGTCTGTTCCCAGCAAGTACAGTGTATTGGACTGAAGAGGATCTACTGTTCTTGTCAGGTTCCTAAGCAGAATTGAACTAGATATGGCCGTGTGTGTAGGAAGCACAGTTCTTTTGTTCTGAGCAGCTCACTGTTCGGACCCCATAGGAAACACAGTAGAGAAGAAGAGTGCTCTTTTCTTAAAAGCAGAGTGTTTTTCTTGTAAGGCGAGCTTGCATTTGTTTCCCAGTCCTAAATGGAGTTGAGTCACATGCAGTGTTTTGTCCTACGAGCAAGAATTGTTTTCTGGTAAGACGAGTCACTATTGTGCTCCAATTGCCATACACAGTGCAAATAGCACTCTCGTCTGTTCCCCGCAAGTACATTGTATTGTACTGAAGAGGATCTACTGTTTTTGTCAGTTTCCTAAGCAGAGTTGAACTAGATATGGCCCGTGTGTGTAGGAAGCACAGTTCTTTTGTTCTGAGCAAGTTCACTGTTCGGACCCCATAGGAAGCACAGTAGAGTAGATGAGTGCTCTTTTCTCAAAAGCAGAGTGTGTTTCATGTAAGGCGAGCTAGCATTTGTTTCCTAGTCCTAAATGGAGTTGAATCACATGCAGTTTCTGGTCCTACGAGCAAGAGTTGTTTTCTGGTAAGAAGAGTCACTATTGCGCTGATATTGCCATACACAGGACAAATAGCACTGGCGTCTGTTCCCAGCAAGTACAGTGTATTGGACTGAAGAGGATATACTGTTCTTGTCAGGTTCCTAAGCAGACTTGAACTAGATATGGCCGTGTGAGTAGGAAGTACAGTTTTTTTGTTCTGAGCAAGCTCACTTTTTGGAACACATAGGAAACACAGTAGAGTAGAAGAGTGCTCTTTTCTCAAAAGCAGAGTGTGTTTCATGTAAGGCGACCTAGCATTTGTTTCCCACTCCTAAGTGGAGTGGAATCACATGCAGTTTCTGGTCCTACCATCAAGAGTTGTTTTCTGGTAAAGAAAGTCACTATTGCGCTCCCATTGCCGTACACAGTACAAATAGCACTCGCGTCTGTTCCCAGCAAGTACAGTGTATTGGACTGAAGAGGAGCTACTGTTCTTGTTGGTTTCCTAAGCAGAGTTGAATTAGATATGGCCCGTGTGTGTAGGAAGCACAGTTATTTTGTTCTGTGCAAACTCACTGTTCGGACCCCATAGGAAACACAGTAGAGTAGAAGAGTACTGTTTTCTCAAAAGCAGAGTGTGTTTCATGTATGCGAGCTAGCATTTGTTTCCCAGTCCTAAATGGAGTTGAATCACATTCAGTTTCTGGTCCTACGAGCAAGAGTTGTTTTCTGGTAAGGAAAGTAACTATTGCGCTCCCACGCCATACACAGTGCAAATAGCCCTCCTATCTGTTCCCAGTAAGTACAGTGTATTGGACTGCAAAGGAGCTACTGTTCTTCTCAGTTTCCTAAGCAGAGTTGAACTAGATATGGGCCGTGTGTGTAGGAAGTACAGTTCTTTTTTTCTGAGCAAGCTCACTGTTCTGGCCCTATAGGAAACACAGAAGATAGAAGAGTGCTCTTTTCTCAAAAGCAGAGTGTGTTTCATGTAAGGCGAGCTAGCATTTGTTTCCCAGTCCTAAATGGAGTTGAATCACATGCAGTTTCTGGTCCTACGAGCAAGAGTTGTTTTCTGGTAAGGAAAGTCACTATTGAGTTCCCCTTGCATACACAGTGCAAATAGCTCTCGCGTCTGTTCCCAGTAAGTACAGTGTATCAGACTGAAGAGGAGCTACTGTTCTTGTCAGTTTCCTAAGCAGAGTTGAACTAGATATGGCCCTTGTGTGTAGGAAGCACAGTTCTTATGTTCTGAGCAAGTTCACTCTTCTGGCCCAGTAGGAAACACGGTAGAGTAGAAGAGTGCTCTTTTCTCAAAAGCAGAGTGTGTTTTTGTAAGGCTAGCTAGCAGTTGTTTCCTAGTCCTAAATGGATTTGAATCACATGCAGTTTCTGGTCCTATGAACAAGAGTTGTTTTCTGGTAATGAAAGTCACTTTTGCGCTCCCATTGCCATACACAGTGCAAATAGCACTCGCGTCTGTTCCCCTCAAGTACAGTGTATCGGACTGAAGAGGAGCTACTGTTCTTGTCAGTTTCCTAAGCAAAATTGAACTAGTTATGGCCCGTGTGTAGGAAGCACAGTTCTTTTTTTCTGAGCAAGCTCACTCTTCGGACCCCATAGGAAACACAGTAGAGTAGAAGAGTTCTCTTTTCTGAAAAGCAGAGTGTGTTTCATGTAAGGCGAGCTAGAGTTTGTTTCCCAGTCCTAAATGGAGTTGAATCACATGCAGTTTCTGGTCTTATGAGCAAGAGTTGTTTTCTGGTAAGGAAAGTCACTATTGAGCTCCCATTGCCATACACAGGACAAATAGCACTGGCGTCTGTTCCCAGCAAGTACAGTGTATCAGACTGAAGAGGAGCTACTGTTTTTGTCAGTTTCCAAAGCAGAGTTGAACTAGATATGGCCCGTGTGTAGGAAGCACAGTTTTTTTTTTCTGAGCAAGCTCACTTTTCAGAACACATAGGAAACACAGTAGAGTAGAAGAGTGCTCTTTTCTCAAAAGCAGAGTGTGTTTTTGTAAGACGAGCTAGCGTTTGTTTCCTAGTCCTAAATGGAGTTGAATCTCATGCAGTTTCTGGTCCTATGAACAAGAGTTGTTTTCTGTTAAGGAAAGTCACTATTGCGCTCCCATTGCCCTTCACAAGGCAAATAGCACTCGCGTCTTTTCCCAGCAAGTACAGTGTATTGGACTGAAAAGGAGCTACTGTTCTTGTCAGTTTACTAAGCAGAGTTGAACTAGATATGGTCCGTGCTTGTAGGAAGCACATTTCTTTTGTTCTGAGCAAGCTCACTGTTTGGACCCCATAGGAAACACAGTAGAGTAGAAGAGTGCTCTTTACTCAAAAGCAGAGTGTGTTTCTTGGAAGTCGAGCCAGCGTTTGTTTCCCAGTCCTAAATGGAGTTGAGTCACGTGCAGTTTTTTGTCCTATGAGCAAGAGTTGTTTTCTGGTAAGACAAGTCACTATTGTGCTCCAAATGCCATACACAGTGCAAATAGCACTCGCGTCTGTTCCCCGCAAGTACAGTGTATTTGACGGAAGAGGAGCTACTGTTCTTGTCATTTTCCTAAGGAGAGTTGAACTAGATATGGCCCGTGTGTGTAGGAAGCACAGTTCTTTTGTTCTGAGCAAGCTCACTGTTTGGAACCCATAGGAAACAGAGTAGAGTAGAAGAGTGCTCTTTTCTCAAAAGCAGAGTGTGTTTCATGTAAGGCGAGCTAGCATTTGTTTCCCAGTCCTAAATGGAGTTGAATCACATGCAGTTTCTGGTCCTAAGAACAAGAGTTGTTTTCTGGTAAGGAAAGTCACTATTGCGCTCCCATTGCCATAAACAGTGCAAATAGCACTCGCTTCTGTTCCCAGCAAGTACAGTGTATCGGACTGAAGAGGAGCTACTGTTCTTGTCAGTTTCCTAAGCAGAGTTGAACGAGATATGGCCCGTGTGTAGGAAGCACAGTTCTTTTGTTCTGAGCAAGCTCACTGTTCTGGCCCTATAGGAAAAATGGTAGAGTAGAAGAGTGCTATTTTCTCTAAAGCAGAGTGTGTTTCTTGCAAGGTGAGATAGCTTTTGTTTCCCAGTCCTAAATGGAGTTGAATCACATGCAGTTTCTGGTCCTACAAGCAAGAGTTTTTTTCTGGTAAGAAGAGTCACTATTGCACTGCCATTGCCATACACAGGACAAAGAGCACTGGCGTCTGTTCCCAGCAAGTACAGTGTATTGAACTGAAAAGGATCTACTGTTCTTGTCAGGTTCCTAAGCAGACTTGAACTAGATATGGCCGTGTGAGTAGGAAGCACAGTTTTTTTTTTCTGAGCAAGCTCACTCTTCAGGCCCTATAGGAAACACAGTAGAGTAGAAGAGTGTTCTTTTCTCAAAAGCAGAGTGTGTTTCTTGTAAAGCGAGCTAGAGTTTGTTTCCCAGTTTTAAATGGAGTGGAATCACATGCAGTTTCTAGTCCTACGAGCAAGAGTTGTTTTCTGGTAAGAAGAGTCACTATTGAGCTGCCATTGCCATACACAGGACAAATAGCACTGGCGTCTGTTCCCAGCAAGTAGAGTGTATTGGACTGAAGAGGATCTACTGTTCTTGTCAGGTTCCTAAGCACACTTGAACTAGATATGGCCGTGTGAGTAGGAAGCACAGTTTTTTTGTTCTGAGCAAGCTCACTGTTCGGAACACATAGGAAACACAGTAGAGTAGACGAGTGCTCTTTTATCAAAAGCAGAGTGTGTTTCTTGGAAGTCGAGCTAGCGTTTGTTTCCCAGTCCTAAATGGAGTTGAATCACATGCAGTTTCTGGTCTTACGAGCAAGAGTTGTTTTCTGGTAAGTAAAGTCACTATTGCGCTCCCTTTGCCGTACACAGTGCAAATAGCACTCGCCTCTGTTCCCAGCAAGTACAGTGTATCGGACTGAAGAGGAGCTACTGTTCTTGTCAGTTTCCTACGCAGAGTTGAACTAGATATGTCCCATGTGTAGGAAGCACAGTTCTTTTGTTCTGAGCAAGCTCACTCTTCTGGCCCTATAGGAAACACAGTAGAGTAGAAGAGTGCTCTTTTCTCTAAAGCAGAGTGTGTTTCTTGTAAGGTGAGCTAGCTTTTGTTTCCCAGTCCTAAATGGAGTTGAATCACATGCAGTTTCTGGTCCTACAAGCAAGAGATGTTTTCTGGTAGGAAGAGTCACTATTGCGCTGCCATTGCCATACACAGGACAAATAGCACTGGCGTCTGTTCCCAGCAAGTACAGTGTATTGGACTGAAGAGGATCTACTGTTCTTTTCAGGTTCCTAAGCAGAATTGAACTAGATATGGCCCATGTGTAGGAAGCACAGTTCTTTTGTTCTGAGCAAGCTCACTGTTCGGACCCCATAGGAAACACAGTAGAGTAGAAGAGTGCTCTTTTCTCAAAAGCAGAGTGTGTTTCTTGTAAGGCGAGCTAGTATTTGTTTCCCAGTCCTAAATGGAGTTGAGTCACATGGAGTTTTTGGTCCTACGAGCAAGAGTTGTTTTCTGGTAAGACGAGTCACTATTGTGCTTCAATTGCCATATACATTGCAAATAGCACTCGCGCCTTTTCCCCGCAAGTACAGTGTATTGGACTGAAGAGGATCTACTGTTTTTGTCAGTTTCCTAAGCAGAGTTGAACTAGATATGGCCCGTGTGTGTAGGAAGCACAGTTCATTTGTTCTGAGCAAGCTCACTGTTCGGACCCCATAGGAAACACAGTAGAGTAGAAGAGTGCTCTTTTCTCAAAAGCAGAGTGTGTTTCATGTAACGCGAGCTAGCATTTGTTTCCCAGTCCTAAATGGAGTTGAATCACATGAAGTTTCTGGTCTTACGAGCAAGAGTTGTTTTCTGGTAAGGAAAGTCACTATTGCGCTCCCATTGCCATACACAGTGCAAATAGCACTCGCTTCTGTTCCCAGCAAGTACAGTGTATCGGACTGAAGAGGAGCTACTGTTCTTGTCAGTTTCCTAAGCAGAGTTGAACGAGATATGGCCCGTGTGTAGGAAGCACAGTTCTTTTGTTCTGAGCAAGCTCACTGTTCTGGCCCTATAGGAAAAATGGTAGAGTAGAAGAGTGCTATTTTCTCTAAAGCAGAGTGTGTTTCTTGCAAGGTGAGCTAGCTTTTGTTTCCCAGTCCTAAATGGAGTTGAATCACATGCAGTTTCTGGTCCTACAAGCAAGAGTTTTTTTCTGGTAAGAAGAGTCACTATTGCACTGCCATTGCCATACACAGGACAAAGAGCACTGGCGTCTGTTCCCAGCAAGTACAGTGTATTGAACTGAAAAGGATCTACTGTTCTTGTCAGGTTCCTAAGCATACTTGAACTAGATATGGCCGTGTGAGTAGGAAGCACAGTTTTTTTTTTTTTGAGCAAGCTCACTCTTCTGGCCCTATAGGAAACACAGTAGAGTAGAAGAGTGTTCTTTTCTCAAAAGCAGAGTGTGTTTCTTGTAAAGCGAGCTAGAGTTTGTTTCCCAGTTTTAAATGGAGTGGAATCACATGCAGTTTCTAGTCCTACGAGCAAGAGTTGTTTTCTGGTAAGAAGAGTCACTATTGAGCTGCCATTGCCATACACAGGACAAATAGCACTGGCGTCTGTTCCCAGCAAGTAGAGTGTATTGGACTAAAGAGGATCTACTGTTCTTGTCAGGTTCCTAAGCACACTTGAACTAGATATGGCCGTGTGAGTAGGAAGCACAGTTTTTTTGTTCTGAGCAAGCTCACTGTTCGGAACACATAGGAAACACAGTAGAGTAGACGAGTGCTCTTTTATCAAAAGCAGAGTGTGTTTCTTGGAAGTCGAGCTAGCGTTTGTTTCCCAGTCCTAAATGGAGTTGAATCACATGCAGTTTCTGGTCTTACGAGCAAGAGTTGTTTTCTGGTAAGTAAAGTCACTATTGCGCTCCCTTTGCCGTACACAGTGCAAATAGCACTCGCCTCTGTTCCCAGCAAGTACAGTGTATCGGACTGAAGAGGAGCTACTGTTCTTGTCAGTTTCCTACGCAGAGTTGAACTAGATATGTCCCATGTGTAGGAAGCACAGTTCTTTTGTTCTGAGCAAGCTCACTCTTCTGGCCCTATAGGAAACACAGTAGAGTAGAAGAGTGCTCTTTTCTCTAAAGCAGAGTGTGTTTCTTGTAAGGTGAGCTAGCTTTTGTTTCCCAGTCCTAAATGGAGTTGAATCACATGCAGTTTCTGGTCCTACAAGCAAGAGATGTTTTCTGGTAGGAAGAGTCACTATTGCGCTGCCATTGCCATACACAGGACAAATAGCACTGGCGTCTGTTCCCAGCAAGTACAGTGTATTGGACTGAAGAGGATCTACTGTTCTTTTCAGGTTCCTAAGCAGAATTGAACTAGATATGGCCCATGTGTAGGAAGCACAGTTCTTTTGTTCTGAGCAAGCTCACTGTTCGGACCCCATAGGAAACACAGTAGAGTAGAAGAGTGCTCTTTTCTCAAAAGCAGAGTGTGTTTCTTGTAAGGCGAGCTAGTATTTGTTTCCCAGTCCTAAATGGAGTTGAGTCACATGGAGTTTTTGGTCCTACGAGCAAGAGTTGTTTTCTGGTAAGACGAGTCACTATTGTGCTTCAATTGCCATATACATTGCAAATAGCACTCGCGCCTTTTCCCCGCAAGTACAGTGTATTGGACTGAAGAGGATCTACTGTTTTTGTCAGTTTCCTAAGCAGAGTTGAACTAGATATGGCCCGTGTGTGTAGGAAGCACAGTTCATTTGTTCTGAGCAAGCTCACTGTTCGGACCCCATAGGAAACACAGTAGAGTAGAAGAGTGCTCTTTTCTCAAAAGCAGAGTGTGTTTCATGTAACGCGAGCTAGCATTTGTTTCCCAGTCCTAAATGGAGTTGAATCACATGAAGTTTCTGGTCTTACGAGCAAGAGTTGTTTTCTGGTAAGGAAAGTCACCATTGCGCTCCCATTGCCATACACAGTGCAAATAGCACTCGCGTCTGTTCCCAGCAACTACAGTGTATCGGACTGAAGAGGAGCTACTGTTCTTGTCAGTTTCCTAAGCAGAGTTGAACTAGATATGTCCCATGTGTAGGAAGCACAGTTCTTTTGTTCTGAGCAAGCTCACTATTCTGGCCCTATAGGAAACACAGTAGAGTAGAAGAGTGCGCTTTTCTCTAAAGCAGAGTGTGTTTCTTGTAAGGTGAGCTAGCTTTTGTTTCCCAGTCCTAAATGGTGTTGAATCACATGCAGTTTCTGATCCTACGAGCAAGAGTTGTTTTCTGGTATGAAGAGTCACTATTGCGCTGCCATTGCCATACACAGGACAAACAGCACTGGTGTCTGTTCCCAGCAATTACAGTGTACTGGACTGAAGAGGATCTACTGTCCTTGTCAGGTTCCTAAGCAGAATTGAAATAGATATGGCCGTGTGTAGGAAGCACAGTTCTTTGTTCTGAGCAAGCTCACTGTTCTGGCCCTATAGGAAACACAGTAGAGTAGAAGAGTGCTCTTTACTCAAAAGCGGAGTGTCTTTCTTGTAAGGCAAGCTAGCGTTTGTTTCCCAGTCCTAAATGGATTTTATCACATGCAGTTTTTTGTCCTACGAGCAAGAGTTGTTTTCTGGTAAGACGAGTCACTATTGTGCTCCAATTGCCATACACAGTGCAAATAGCACTCGCGTCTGTTCCCCGCAAGTACAGTGTATTGGACGGAAGAGGAGCTACTGTTCTTGTCAGTTTCCTAAGCACAGTTGAACTAGATATGGCCCGTGTGTGTAGGAAGCACAGTTCTTTTGTTCTGAGCAAGCTCACTGTTCGGACCCCATAGGAAACACAGTAGAGTAGAAGAGTGCTCTTTTCTCAAAAGCAGAGTGTGTTTCATGTAAGGCGAGCTAGCGTTTGTTTCCCAGTCCTAAATGGAGTTGAATCACATGCAGTTTCTGGTCTTACGAGCAAGAGTTGTTTTCCGGTAAGGAAAGACACTATTGCGCTCCCATTGCCATACACAGTGCAAATAGCACTCGCGTCTGTTCCCAGCAAGTACAGTGTATCGGACTGAAGAGGAGCTACTGTTCTTGTCAGTTTCCTAAGCAGAGTTGAACTAGATATGGCCCGTGTGTAGGAAGCACAGTTCTTTTGTTCTGAGCAAGCTCACTGTTCTGGCCCTATAGGAAACACAGTAGAGTAGAAGAGTGCTCTTTTCTCTAAAGCAGAGTGTGTTTTTTGTAAGGAGAGCTAGCGTTTGTTTCCCAGTCCTAAAAGGAGTTGAATCACATGCAGTTTCTGGTCCTAAGAGCAAGAGCTGTTTTCTGGTAAGGAAAGTCACTATTGTGCTCCCCTTGCCATACATAGTGCAAATAGTTCTCACGTCTGTTCCCAGCAAGTACAGTGTATCGGACTGAAGAGGAGCTACTGTTCTTGTCAGTTTCCTAAGCAGAGTTGAACTAGATATGGCCCGTGTGTGTAGGAAGTACAGTTCTTTTTTTCTGAGCAAGCTCACTGCTCTGGCCCTATAGAAAACACAGTAGAGTAGAAGAGTGCTCTTTTCTCAAAAGCAGAGTGTGTTTCTTGTAAAGCGAGCTAGAGTTTGTTTCCCAGTCCTAAAAGGAGTGGAATCACATGCAGTTTCTGGTCCTACGAGCAAGAGTTGTTTTCTGGTAAGAAGAGTCACTAGTGCGCTGCCATTGCCATACAGAGGACAAATAGCACTGGCGTCTGTTCACAGCAAGTGTAGTGTATTGGACTAAAGAGGATCTACTGTTCTTGTCAGGTTCCTAAGCAGACTTGAACTAGATATGGCCGTGTGTGTAGGAAGCACAGTTTTTTTTGTTCTCAGCAAGCTCACTGTTAGGAACACATAGGAAACACAGTAGAGTAGAAGAGTGCTCTTTTCTCAAAAGCAGAATGTGTTTCTTGGAAGTCGAGCTAGCGTTTGTTTCCCAGTCCTAAATGGAGTTGAGTCACATGCAGTTTTTTGTCCTACGCGCAAGAGTTGTTTTCTCGTAAGACAAGTGACTATTGTGCTCCAATGCCATACACAGTGCAAATAGCACTCGCGTCTATTCCCCGCAAGTACAGTGTATTGGACTGAAGAGGATCTACTGTTCTTGTCAGGTTCCTAAGCAGAATTGAACTAGATATGGCCGTGTGAATAGGAAGTACATTTTTTTTGTTCTGAGCAAGCTCACTGTTCGGAACACATAGGAAACACAGTAGAGTAGAAGAGTGCTATTTTCTCAAAAGCAGAGTGTGTTTCATGTAAGGCGACCTAGCATTTGTTTCCCACTCCTAAGTGGAGTGGAATCACATGCAGTTTCTGGTCCTACAATCAAGAGTTGTTTTCTGGTAAGGAAAGTCACTATTGCGCTCCCATTGCCGTACACATTACAAATAGCACTCGCGTCTGTTCCCAGCAAGTACAGTGTATCGGACTGAAGAGGAGCCACTGTTCTTGTTGGTTTCCTAAGCAGAGTTGAACTAGATATGGCCCATGTGTGTAGGAAGCACAGTTTTTTTGTTCTGTGCAAACTCACTGTTCGAACCCCATAGGAAACACAGTAGAGTAGAAGAGTACTCTTTTCTCAAAAGCAGAGTGTGTTTCATGTATGCGAGCTAGCATTTGTTTCCCAGTCCTAAATGGAGTTGAATCACATGCAGTTTCTGGTCCTACGAGCAAGAGTTGTTTTCTGGTAAGGAAAGTCACTATTGCGCTCCCATTGCCCTTCACAAGGCAAATAGCACTTGCGTCTTTTCCCAGCAAGTACAGTGTATTGGACTGAATAGGAGCTACTGTTCTTGTCAGTTTACTAAGCAGAGTTGAACTAGATATGGGCCGTGTGTGTAGGAAGTACAGTTATTTTTTTCTGAGCAAGCTCACTGTTCTGGCACTATAGGAAACACAGAAGAGTAGAAGAGTGCTCTTTTCTCAAAAACAGAGTGTGTTTCATGTAAGGCGAGCTAGCATTTGTTTCCCAGTCCTAAATGGAGTTGAATCACATGCAGTTTCTGGTCCTACGAGCAAGAGTTGTTTACTGGTAAGGAAAGTCACTATTGAGCTCCCCTTGCCATGCACAGTGCAAATAGCACTGGCGTCTATTCCCAGCAAGTACAGTGTATCAGACTGAAGAGGAGTTACTGTTCTTGTCAGTTTCCTAAGCAGAGTTGAACTAGATATGGCCCATGTGTGTAGGAAGCACAGTTCTTATGTTCTGAGCAAGTTCACTCTTCTGGCCCTATAGGAAAGACAGTAGAGTAGAAGAGTGCTCTTTTCTCAAAAGCAGAGTGTGTTTTTGTAAGGTGAGCTGGCATTTGTTTCCTAGTCCTAAATGGAGTTGAATCACATGCAGTTTCTGGTCCTAGGAACAAGAGTTGTTTTCTGGTAAGGAAAGTCACTATTGTGCTCCCATTTCCATACACAGTGCAAATAGCCTTCCCGTCTGTTCCCAGCAAGTACAGTGTATTGTTTTGAAAAGGAGCTACTGTTCTTCTCAGTTTCCTAAGCAGAGTTGAACTAGATATGGCCTGTGTGTGTAGGAAGTACAGTTCTTTTTTTCTGACCAAGCTCACTGTTCTGGCCATATAGGAAACACAGTAGAGTAGAAGAGTGCTCTTTTCTCAAAAGCAGAGTGTGATTCTTGTAAAGCGAGCTAGAGTTTGTTTCCCAGTCCTAAATGGAGTTGAATCACATGCAATTTCTGGTCCTACGAGCAAGAGTTGTTTTCTGGTAAGAAGAGTCACTATTACGCTGCCATTGCCATACACAGGACAAATAGCACTGGCGTCTGTTCCCAGCAAGTACAGTGTATTGGACTGAAGAGGATCTACTGTTCTTGTCAGGTTCCTAAGAAGACTTGAACTAGATATGGTCCGTGTGTGTAGGAAGCAAAGTTCTTTTGTTCTGAGCAAGCTCACTGTTTGGACCCCATAGGAAACACAGTAGAGTAGAAGAGTGCTCTTTTCTCTAAAGCAGAGTGTGTTTCTTGTAAGGCGAGCTAGCGTTTGTTTCCCAGTCCTAAATGGAGTGGAATCACATGCAGTTTCTGGTCCTATGCGCAAGAGTTGTTTTCTGGTAAGGAACGTCACTATTGGGCTCCCATTGCCATACACAGTGCAAATAGCCCTCCCGTCTGTTCCCAGAAAGTACAGTGTATTGGACTGAAGAGGAGCTACTGTTCTTCTCAGTTTCCTAAGCAGAGTTGAACTAGATATGGCCCGTGTGTGTAGGAAGCACAGTTCTTTTTTTCTGAGCAAGCTCACTGTTCTGGCCCTATAGGAAACACAGTAGAGTAGAAGAGTGCTCTTTTCTCAAAAGCAGAGTGTGTTTCTTGTAAGGCGAGCTAGCATTTGTTTCCCAGTCCTAAATGGAGCTGAATCACATGCATTTTCTGGTCCTACGAGCAAGAGTTGTTTTCTGGTAAGAAGAGTCACTATTGCGCTCCCATTACCATACACAGTGCAAATAGCACTCGCGTCTGTTCCCAGCAAGTACAGTGTATCGGACTGAAGAGGAGCTACTGTTCTTGTCAGTTTCCAAAGCAGAGTTGAACTAGATATGGCCCGTGTGTAGGAAGCACAGTTTTTTTTGTTCTGAGCAAGCTCACTTTTTGGAACACATAGGAAACACAGTAGAGTAGAAGAGTGCTCTTTTCTCAAAAGCAGAGTGTGTTTTTGTAAGGCGAGCTAGCATTTGTTTCCTAGTCCTAAATGGAGTTGAATCACATGCAGTTTCTGTTCCTATGAACAAGAGTTGTTTTCTGGTAAGGAAAGTCACTATTGTGCTCCCATTGCCCTTCATAAGGCAAATAGCACTCGCTTCTCTTGCAGCAAGTACAGTGTATTGGACTGAATAGGAGCTACTGTTCTTGTCAGTTTACTAAGCAGAGTTGAACTAGATATGGTCCGTGCGTGTAGGAAGCACAGTTCTTTTGTTCTGAGCAAGCTCACTGTTTGGACCCCATAGGAAACACAGTAGAGTAGAAGAGTGCTCTTTTCTCAAAAGCAGAGTGTGTTTCTTGGAAGTCGAGCTAGTGTTTCTTTCCCAGTCCTAAATGGAGTTGAGTCACATGCAGTGTTTTGTCCTACGAGCAAGAGTTGTTTTCTGGTTAGACGAGTCACTATTGTGCTCCAATTGCCATACACAGTGCAAATAGCACTCGCGTCTGTTCCCCGCAAGTACAGTGTATTGGACGGAAGAGGAGCTACTGTTCTTGTCAGTTTCTTAAGGAGAGTTGAACTAGATATGGCCCGTGTGTGTAGGAAGCACAGTTCTTTTGTTCTGAGCAAGCTCACTGTTTGGAACCCATAGGAAACAGAGTAGAGTAGAAGAGTGCTCTTTTCTCAAAAGCAGAGTGTGTTTCATGTAAGGCGAGCTAGCATTTGTTTCCCAGTCCTAAATGGAGTTGAATCACATGCAGTTTCTGGTCGTACAAGCAAGAGTTGTTTTCTGGTAAGAAGAGTCACTATTGCGCTGATATTGCCATACACAGGACAAATAGCACTAGCGTCTGTTCCCAGCAAGTACAGTGTATTGGAATGAAGAGGATCTACTGTTCTTGTCAGGTTCCTAAGCAGACTTGAACTAGATATGGCCGTGTGAGTAGGAAGTACAGTTCTTTTGTTCTGAGCAGCTCACTGTTCGGAACACATAGGAAACACAGTAGAGTAGAAGAGTGCTCTTTTCTCGAAAGCAGAGTGTGCTTCATGTAAGGGGACCTAGCATTTGTTTCCCACTCCTAAGTGGAGTTGAATCACATGCAGTTTCTGGTCCTACGATCAAGAGTTGTTTTCTGGTAAGGAAAGTCACTATTGCAATCCCATTGCCGTACACAGTACAAATAGCACTCGCGTCTGTTCCCAGCAAGTACAGTGTATTGGACTGAAGAGGAGCTACTGTTCTTGTTGGTTTCCTAAGCAGAGTTGAATTAGATATGGCACGTGTGTGTAGGAAGCACAGTTATTTTGTTCTGTGCAAACTCACTGTTCGGACCCATAGGAAACACAGTAGAGTAGAAGAGTACTCTTTTCTCAAAAGCAGAGTGTGTTTCATGTATGCGAGCTAGCATTTGTTTCCCAGTCCTAAATGGAGTTGAATCACATTCAGTATCTGGTACTACGAGCAAGAGTCGTTTTCTGGTAAGGAATGTAACTATTGCGCTCCCATTGCCATACACAGTACAAATAGCCCTCCTATCTGTTCCCAGTAAGTACAGTGTATTGGACTGCAAAGGAGCTACTGTTCTTCTCAGTTTCCTAAGCAGAGTTGAACTAGATATGGGCCGTGTGTGTAGGAAGTACAGTTCTTTTTTTCTGAGCAAGCTCACTGTTCTGGCCCTATAGGAAACACAGAAGAGTAGAAGAGTGCTCTTTTCTCAAAAGCAGAGTGTGTTTCATGTAAGGCGAGCTAGCATTTGTTTCCCAGTCCTAAATGGAGTTGAATCACATGCAGTTTCTGGTCCTACGAGCAAGAGTTGTTTTCTGGTAAGGAAAGTCACTATTGAGCTCCCCTTGCCATACACAGTGCAAATAGCTCTCGCGTCTGTTCCCAGTAAGTACAGTGTATCAGACTGAAGAGGAGCTAGTGTTCTTGTCAGTTTCCTAAGCAGAGTTGAACTAGATACGGCCTTTGTGTGTAGGAAGCACAGTTCTTATGTTCTGAGCAAGTTCACTCTTCTGGCCCTATAGGAAACACAGTAGAGTAGAAGAGTGCTCTTTTCTCAAAAGCAGAGTGTGTTTTTGTAAGGCGAGCTAGCAGTTGTTTCCTAGTCCTAAATGGATTTGAATCACATGCAGTTTCTGGTCCTAGGAACAAGAGTTGTTTTCTGGTAAGGAAAGTCACTATTGCGCTCCCATTGCCCTTCACAAGGCAAATAGCACTCGCGCCTTTTCCCAGCAAGTACAGTGTATTGGACTGAATAGGAGCTACTCTTCTTGTCAGTTTACTAAGCAGAGTTGAACTAGATATGGTCCGTGTGTGCAGGAAGCACAGTTCTTTTGTTCTGAGCAAGCTCACTGTTTGGACCCCATAGGAAACACAGTAGAGTAGAAGAGTGCTCTTTTCTCTAAAGCAGAGTGTGTTTCTTGTAAGGCAAGCTACCGTTTGTTTCCCAGTCCTAAATGGAGTGGAAACACATGCAGTTTCTGGTCCTACGAGCAAGAGTTGTTTTCTGGTAAGGAAAGTCACTATTGCGCTCCCATTGCCATACACAGTGCAAATAGCCCTCCCGTCTGTTTCCAGCAACTACAGTGTATTGGACTGAAGAGGAGCTACTGTTCTTCTCAGTTTCCTAAGCAGAGTTGAAGTAGATATGGCCCGTGTGTGTAGGAAGCACAGTTCTTTTTTTCTGAGCAAGCTCACTGTTCTGGCCCTATTGGAAACACAGTAGAGTAGAAGAGTGCTCTTTTCTCAAAAGCAGAGTGTGTTTCTTGTAAAGCGAGCTAGAATTTGTTTCCCAGTCCTAAATGGAGTTGAATCACATGCAGTTTCTGGTCCTACTAGCAAGAGTTGTTTTCTGTTAAGAAGAGTCACTATTGCACTGCCATTGCCATACACAGGACAAATAGCACTGGCGTCTGTTCCCAACAAGTACAGTGTATTGAACTGAAGAGGATCTACTGTTCTTGTCAGGTTCCTAAGCAGACTTGAACTAGATATGGCCGTGTGAGTAGGAAGCACAGTTTTTTTTTTTTTATGAGCAAGCTCACTGTTCGCAACATATAGGAAACACAATAGAGTAGAAGAGTGCTCTTTTCTAAAAAGCAAAGTGTGTTTCTTGGAAGTTGAGCTAGCGTTTGTTTCCCAGTCCTAAATGGAGTTGAGTCACATGAAATTTTTTGTCCTATGAGCAAGACTTTTTTTCTGGTAAGTAAAGTCACTATTGTGCTCCCATTGCCATACACAGTACAAATAGCACTCGCGTCTGTTCCCAGCAAGTACAGTGTATCGGACTGAAGAGGAGCTACTGTTCTTGTCAGTTTCCAAAGCAGAGTTGAACTAGATATGGCCCGTGTGTAGGAAGCACAGTTCTTTTGTTCTGAGCAAGCTCACTGTTCTGGCCCTATAGGAAACACAGTAGAGTAGAAGAGTGCTCTTTTCTCAAAAGCAGAGTGTGTTTCTTGTAAGGCGAGCTAGAGTTTGTTTCCCAGTCCTAAATGGAGTTGAGTCACATGCAGTTTTTTGTGCTACGAGCAAAAATTGTTTTCTGGTAAGACGAGTCACTATTGTGCTCCAATTGCCATACACAGTGCAAATAGCACTCGCGTCTGTTCCCCGCAAGTACAGTGTATTGGACTGAAGAAGATCTACTGTTCTTGTCAGTTTCCTAAGCAGAGTTGAACTAGTTATGCCCCGTGTGTAGGAAGCACAGTTCTTTTGTTCTGAGCAAGCTCACTGTTCTGGCCCTATAGGAAACACAGTAGAGTGGAAGAGTGCTCTTTTCTCAAAAGCAGAGTGTGTTTCTTGTAAGGCGAGGTAGCATTTGTTTCCCAGTCCTAAATGGAGTTGAGTCACATGCAGTTTTTTGTCCTACAAGCAAGAGTTTTTTTCTGGTAAGTCGAGTCACTATTGTGCTCCAATTGCCATACACAGTGCAAATAGCACTCGCGTCTGTTCCCAGCAAGTACAATGTATCGGACTGAAGAGGAGCTAATGTTCTTGTCAGTTTCCTAAGCAGAGTTGAACTAGATATGGCCTGTATGTATAGGAAGCACAGTTCTTTTGTTCTAAGCAAGCTCACTGTTCGGAGCCAATAGGAAACACAGTAGAGTAGAAGAGTGCTCTTTTCTCAAAAGCAGAGTGTGTTTCATGTAAGGCGAGCTAGCATTTGTTTCCCAGTCCTAAATGGAGTGGAATCACATGCAGTTTCTCGTCCTACGAGCAAGGGTTGTTTTCTGGTAAGAAGAGTCACTATTGCGCTGCCATTGCCATACACAGCACAAATAGCACTGGCGTCTGTTCCCAGCAAGTACAGTGTATTGAACTGAAGAGGATCTACTGTACTTGTCAGGTTCCTAAGCAGACTTGAACTAGATATGGCCGTGTGAGTAGGAAGCACAGTTTTTTTGTTCTGAGCAAGCTCACTGTTCTGGCCCTATAGGAAACAAAGTAGAGTAGAAGAGTGCTCTTTTATCAAAAGCAGAGTGTGTTTCTTGGATGTCGAGGTAGCGTTTGTTTCCCAGTCCCAATTGGAGTTGAGTCACATGCAGTTTTTTGTCCTACGAGCAAGAGTTGTTTTCTGGTAAGACAAGTCACTATTGTGCTCCAATTGCCATACACAGGACAAATAGCACTGGCGTCTGTTCCCAGCAAGTACAGTGTATTGGACTGAAGAGGATCTACTGTTCTTGTCAGGTTCCTAAGCAGACTTGAACTAGATATGGCCGTGTGTGTAGGAAGCACAGTTTTTTTGTTCTGAGCAAGCTCACTGTTCGGAACACATAGGAAACACAGTAGAGTAGAAGAGTGCTCTTTTCTCAAAAGCAGAGTTTGTTTCTTGTAAGGCGAGCTAGCGTTTGTTTCCCAGTCCTAAATGGAGTTGAGTCACATGCAGGTTTTTGTCCTATGAGCAAAACTTGTTTTCTGGTAAGACAAGTCACTATTGTTCTCCAATTGCCATACACAATGCAAATAGCACTCGCGTCTGTTCCCCGCAAGTACAGTGTATTGGACGGAAGAGGAGCTACTGTTCTTGTCAGTTTCCTAAGCACAGTTGAACTAGATATGGCCCGTGTGTGTAGGAAGCACAGTTCTTTTGTTCTGAGAAAGCTCACTGTTCGGATCCAATAGGAAACACAGTAGAGTAGAAGAGTGCTCTTTTCTGAAAAGCAGAGTGTGTTTCATGTAAGGCGAGCTAGAGTTTGTTTCCCAGTCCTAAATGGACTTGAATCACATGCAGTTTCTGGTCTTACGAGCAAGAGTTGTTTTCTGGTAAGGAAAGTCACTATTGCGCTCCCATTGCCATACACAGTGCAAATAGCACTCGCGTCTGTTCCCAGCAAGTACAGTGTATCAGACTGAAGAGGAGCTACTGTTCTTGTCAGTTTCCAAAGAAGAGTTGAACTAGATATGGCCCGTGTGTAGGAAGCACAGTTTTTTTTTTCTGAGCAAGCTCACTTTTCGGAACACATAGGAAACACAGTAGAGTAGAAGAGTGCTCTTTTCTCAAAATCGTAGTGTGTTTCTTGTAAGGCGAGCTAGCGTTTGTTTCCCAGTCCTAAATGGAGTTGAGTCACATGAAGTTTTTTGTCCTATGAGCAAAAGTTGTTTTCTGGTAAGACAAGTCACTATTGTGATCCAATTGCCATACCCACTGCAAATAGCACTCGCGTCTGTTCCCCGCAAGTACAGTGTATTGGACGGAAGAGGAACTACTGTTCTTGTCACTTTCCTAAGCACAGTTCAACTAGATATGGCCGTGTGTGTAGGAAGCACAGTTTTTTTGTTCTGAGCAAGCTCACTGTTCGGAACACATAGGAAACACAGTAGAGTGGAAGAGTGCTCTTTTCTCAAAAGCAGAGTGTGTTTCTTGTAAGGCGAGGTAGCATTTGTTTCCCAGTCCTAAATGGAGTTGAGTCACATGCAGTTTTTTGTCCTACAAGCAAGAGTTTTTTTCTGGTAAGGCGAGTCACTATTGTCCTCCAATTGCCATACACAGTGCAAATAGCACTCGCGTCTGTTCCCAGCAAGTACAATGTATCGGACTGAAGAGGAGCTAATGTTCTTGTCAGTTTCCTAAGCAGAGTTGAACTAGATATGGCCTGTGTGTGTAGGAAGCACAGTTCTTTTGTTCTAAGCAAGGTCACTGTTCGGAGCCAATAGGAAACACAGTAGAGTAGAAGAGTGCTCTTTTCTCAAAAGCAGAGTGTGTTTCATGTAAGGCGAGGTAGCATTTGTTTCCCAGTCCTAAATGGAGTGGAATCACATGCAGTTTCTCGTCCTACGAGCAAGGGTTGTTTTCTGGTAAGAAGAGTCACTATTGCGCTGCCATTGCCATACACAGCACAAATAGCACTGGCGTCTGTTCCCAGCAAGTACAGTGTATTGGACTGAAGAGGATCTACTGTTTTTGTCAGGTTCCTAAGCAGACTTGAAGTAGATATGGCCTTGTGTGTAGGAAGCACAGTTTTTTTGTTCTGAGCAAGCTCACTTTTCGGAACTCATAGGAAACACAGTAGAGTAGAAGAGTGCTCTTTTCTCAAAAGCAGAGTGTATTTCTTGGAAGTCGAGCTAGCGTTTGTTTCCCAGTCCTCAATGGAGTTGACTCACATGCAGTTTTTTGTCCTACGAGCAAGAGTTGTTTTCTCGTAAGACAAGTCACTATTGTGCTCCAATTGCCATACACAGGACAAATAGCACTGGCGTCTGTTCCCTTCAAGTACATTGTATCGGACTGAAGAGGAGCTACTGTTCTTGTCAGTTTCCAAAGCAGAGTTGAACTAGATATGGCCCGTGTGTAGGAAGCACAGTTCTTTTGTTCTGAGCAAGCTCACTGTTCTGTCCCTATAGGAAACACAGTAGAGTAGAAGAGTGCTCTTTTCTCAAAAGCAGAGTGTGTTTCTTGTAAGGCGAGCTAGAGTTTGTTTCCCAGTCCTAAATGGAGTTGAGTCACATGCAGTTTTTTGTGCTACGAGCAAAAATTGTTTTCTGGTAAGACGAGACACTATTGTGCTCCAATTGCCATACACAGTGCAAATAGCACTCGCGTCTGTTCCCCGCAAGTACAGTGTATTGGACTGAAGAAGATCTACTCTTCTTGTCAGTTTCCTAAGCAGAGTTGAACTAGTTATGGCCCGTGTGTAGGAAGCACAGTTCTTTTGTTCTGAGCAAGCTCACTGTTCTGGCACTATAGGAAACAAAGTAGAGTGGAAGAGTGCTCTTTTCTCAAAAGCAGAGTGTGTTTCTTGTAAGGCGAGGTAGCATTTGTTTCCCAGTCCTAAATGGAGTTGAGTCACATGCAGTTTTTTGTCCTACAAGCAAGAGTTTTTTTCTGGTAAGTCGAGTCACTATTGTGCTCCAATTGCCATACACAATGCAAATAGCACTCGCATCTGTTCCCCGCAAGTACAGTGTATTGGACGGAAGAGGAGCTACTGTTCTTGTCAGTTTCCTAAGCACAGTTGAACTAGATATGGCCCGTGTGTGTAGGAAGCACAGTTCTTTTGTTCTGAGCAAGCTCACTGTTCGGACCCAATAGGAAACACAGTAGAGTAGAAGAGTGCTCTTTTCTGAAAAGCAGAGTGTGTTTCATGTAAGGCGAGCTAGAGTTTGTTTCCCAGTCCTAAATGGACTTGAATCACATGCAGTTTCTGGTCTTACGAGCAAGAGTTGTTTTCTGGTAAGGAAAGTCACTATTGCGCTCCCATTGCCATACACAGTGCAAATAGCACTCGCGTCTGTTCCCAGCAAGTACAGTGTATCAGACTGAAGAGGAGCTACTGTTCTTGTCAGTTTCCAAAGCAGAGTTGAACTAGATATGGCCCGTGTGTAGGAAGCACAGTTTTTTTTTTTTCTGAGCAAGCTCACTTTTCGGAACACATAGGAAACACAGTAGAGTAGAAGAGTGCTCTTTTCTCAAAATCGTAGTGTGTTTCTTGTAAGGCGCGCTAGCGTTTGTTTCCCAGTCCTAAATGGAGTTGAGTCACATGAAGTTTTTTGTCCTATGAGCAAAAGTTGTTTTCTGGTAAGACAAGTCACTATTGTGCTCCAATTGCCATACCCAGTGCAAATAGCACTCGCGTCTGTTCCCCGCAAGTACAGTGTATTGGACGGAAGAGGAACTACTGTTCTTGTCACTTTCCTAAGCACAGTTCAATTAGATATGGCCGTGTGTGTAGGAAGCACAGTTTTTTTGTTCTGAGCAAGCTCACTGTTCGGACCCCATAGGAAACACAGTAGAGTAGAAGAGTGCTCTTTTCTCAAAAGCAGAGTGTGTTTCTTGGAAGTCGAGCTAGCGTTTGTTTCCCAGTCCTAAATGGAGTTGAGTCACATGCAGTTTTTTGTCCAACGAGCAAGAGTTATTTTCTGGTAAGACAAGTCACTATTGTGCTCCAATGCCATACACAGTGCAAATAGCACTCGCGTCTGTTCCCCGCAAGTACAGTGTATTGGACTGAAGAGGAGCTACTGTTCTTGTTTGTTTCCTAAGCAGAGTTTAATTAGATATGGTCGTGTGTGTAGAAAGCACAGTTCTTTTGTTCTGAGCAAGCTCACTGTTCGGACCCCATAGGAAACACAGTAGAGTGGAAGAGTGCTCTTTTCTCAAAAGCAGAGTGTGTTTCTTGTAAGGCGAGCTAGCATTTCTTTCCCAGTCCTAAATGGAGTTGAATCACATGCAGTTTCTGGTCCTACAAGCAAGAGTTGTTTTCTGGGAAGGAAAGTCACTATTGCGCTCCCATTGCCATACATAGTGCAAATAGCACTCCCGTCTGTTCCCAGCAAGTACAGTGTATCGGACTGAAGAGGAGCTACTGTTCTTGTCAGTTTCCTAAGCAGAGTTGAACTAGTTATGGCCCGTGTGTAGGAAGCACAGTTCTTTTGTTCTGAGCAAGCTCACTGTTCTGGCCCTATAGGAAACACAGTAGAGTGGAAGAGTGCTCTTTTCTCAAAAGCAGAGTGTGTTTCTTGTAAGGCGAGGTAGCATTTGTTTCCCAGTCCTAAATGGAGTTGAGTCACATGCAGTTTTTTGTCCTACAAGCAAGAGTTTTTTTCTGGTAAGTCGAGTCACTATTGTGCTCCAATTGCCATACACAGTGCAAATAGCACTCGCGTCTGTTCCCAGCAAGTACAATGTATCGGACTGAAGAGGAGCTAATGTTCTTGTCAGTTTCCTAAGCAGAGTTGAACTAGATATGGCCTGTGTGTGTAGGAAGCACAGTTCTTTTGTTCTAAGCAAGGTCACTGATCGTAGCCAATAGGAAACACAGTAGAGTAGAAGAGTGCTCTTTTCTCAAAAGCAGAGTGTGTTTCATGTAAGGCGAGCTAGCATTTGTTTCCCAGTCCTAAATGGAGTGGAATCACATGCAGTTTCTCGTCCTACGAGCAAGGGTTGTTTACTGGTAAGAAGAGTCACTATTGCGCTGCCATTGCCATACACAGCACAAATAGCACTGGCGTCTGTTCCCAGCAAGTACAGTGTATTGGACTGAAGAGGATCTACTGTTTTTGTCAAGTTCCTAAGCAGACTTGAAGTAGATATGGCCTTGTGTGTAGGAAGCACAGTTTTTTTGTTCTGAGCAAGCTCACTTTTCGGAACACATAGGAAACACAGAAGAGTAGAAGAGTGCTCTTTTCTCAAAAGCAGAGTGTATTTCTTGGAAGTCGAGCTAGCGTTTGTTTCCCAGTCCTCAATGGAGTTGACTCACATGCAGTTTTTTGTCCTACGAGCAAGAGTTGTTTTCTCGTAAGACAAGTCACTATTGTGCTCCAATTGCCATACACAGGACAAATAGCACTGGCGTCTGTTCCCTTCAAGTACAGTGTATTGGACTGAAGAGGATCTACTGTTCTTGTCAGGTTCCTAAGCAGAATTGAACTAGATATGGCCGTGTGTGTAGGAAGCACAGTTCTTTTGTTCTGAGCAAGCTAACTGTTCGGACACCATAGGAAACCCAGTAGAGTAGAAGAGTGCTCTTTTCTCAAAAGCAGAGTGTGTTCTTCTAAGGCGAGCTAGCGTTTGTTTCCCAGTCCTAAATGGAGTTGAATCACATGCAGTTTCTGGTCCTACGATCAAGAGGTTTTTTCTGGTAAGGAAAGTCACTATTGCGCTCCCATTGCCCTACAAAAGGCAAATAGCACTCGCGTCTTTTCCCAGCAAGTACAGTGTATTGGACTGAATAGGAGCTACTGTTCTTGTCAGTTTCCTAAGCAGAGTTGAACTAGATATGGCCCGTGTGTGTAGGAAGTACAGTTCTTTTTTTCTGAGCAAGCTCACTGTTCTGGCCCTATAGAAAACACAGTAGAGTAGAAAAGTGCTCTTTTCTCAAAAGCAGAGTGTGTTTCTTGTAAAGCGAGCTAGAGTTTGTTTCCCAGTCCTAAATGGAGTGGAATCACATGCAGTTTCTGGTCCTACGAGCAAGAGTTGTTTTCTAGTAAGAAGAGTCACTATTGCGCTGCCATTGCCATACAGAGGACAAATAGCACTGGCGTCTGTTCACAGCAAGTATAGTGTATTGGATTAAAGAGGATCTACTGTTCTTGTCAGGTTCCTAAGCAGACTTGAACTAGATATGGCCGTGTGTGTAGGAAGCACAGTTTTTTTGTTCTGAGCAAGCTCACTGTTAGGAACACATAGGAAACACAGTAGAGTAGAAGAGTGCTCTTTTCTCAAAAGCAGAATGTGTTTCTTGGAAGTCGAGCTAGCGTTTGTTTCCCAGTCCTAAATGGAGTTGAGTCACATGCAGTTTTTTGTCTTACGAGCAAGAGTTGTTTTCTCATAAGACAAGTCACTATTGTGCTCCAATGCCATACACAGTGCAAATAGCACTCGCGTCTATTCCCCGCAAGTACAGTGTATTGGACTGAAGAGGATCTACTGTTCTTGTCAGGTTCCTAAGCAGAATTGAACTAGATATGGCCGTGTGAGTAGGAAGTACAGTTTTTTTGTTCTGAGCAAGCTCACTGTTCGGAACACATAGGAAACACAGTAGAGTAGAAGAGTGCTATTTTCTCAAAAGCAGAGTGTGTTTCATGTAAGGCGACCTAGCATTTGTTTCCCACTCCTAAGTGGAGTGGAATCACATGCAGTTTCTGGTCCTACAATCAAGAGTTGTTTTCTGGTAAGGAAAGTCACTATTGCGCTCCCATTGCCGTACACAGTACAAATAGCACTCGCGTCTGTTCCCAGCAAGTACAGTGTATCGGACTGAAGAGGAGCCACTGTTCTTGTTGGTTTCCTAAGCAGAGTTGAACTAGATATGGCCCATGTGTGTAGGAAGCACAGTTATTTTGTTCTGTGCAAACTCACTGTTCGAACCCCGTAGGAAACACAGTAGAGTAGAAGAGTACTCTTTTCTCAAAAGCAGAGTGTGTTTCATGTATGCGAGCTAGCATTTGTTTCCCAGTCCTAAATGGAGTTGAATCACATGCAGTTTCTGGTCCTACGAGCAAGAGTTGTTTTCTGGTAAGGAAAGTCACTATTGCGCTCCCATTGCCCTTCACAAGGCAAATAGCACTCGCGTCTTTTCCCAGCAAGTACAGTGTATTGGACTGAATAGGAGCTACTGTTCTTGTCAGTTTACTAAGCAGAGTTGAACTAGATATGGGCCGTGTGTGTAGGAAGTACAGTTATTTTTTTCTGAGCAAGCTCACTGTTCTGGCACTATAGGAAACACAGAAGAGTAGAAGAGTGCTCTTTTCTCAAAAACAGAGTGTGTTTCATGTAAGGCGAGCTAGCATTTGTTTCCCAGTCCTAAATGGAGTTGAATCACATGCAGTTTCTGGTCCTACGAGCAAGAGTTGTTTACTGGTAAGGAAAGTCACTATTGAGCTCCCCTTGCCATGCACAGTGCAAATAGCACTGGCGTCTATTCCCAGCAAGTACAGTGTATCAGACTGAAGAGGAGTTACTGTTCTTGTCAGTTTCCTAAGCAGAGTTGAACTAGATATGGCCCGTGTGTGTAGGAAGCACAGTTCTTATGTTCTGAGCAAGTTCACTCTTCTGGCCCTATAGGAAAGACAGTAGAGTAGAAGAGTGCTCTTTTCTCAAAAGCAGAGTGTGTTTTTGTAAGGCGAGCTAGCATTTGTTTCCTAGTCCTAAATGGAGTTGAATCACAAGCAGTTTCTGGTCCTAGGAACAAGAGTTGTTTTCTGGTAAGGAAAGTCACTATTGCGCTCCCATTGCCGTACACAGTACAAATAGCACTCGCGTCTGTTCCCAGCAAGTACAGTGTATTGGACGGAAGAGGAGCTACTGTTCTTGTCAGTTTCCTAAGCACAGTTGAACTAGATATGGCCCGTGTGTGTAGGAAGCACAGTTCTTTTGTTCTGAGCAAGCTCACTGTTCGGACCACATAGGAAACACAGTAGAGTAGAAGAGTGCTCTTTTCTCAAAAGCAGAGTGTGTTTCATGTAAGGCGAGCTAGAGTTTGTTTCCCAGTCCTAAATGGAGTTGAATCACATGCAGTTTCTGGTCTTACGAGCAAGAGTTGTTTTCTGGTAAGACGAGTCACTATTGCGCTCCCATTACCATACACAGTGCAAATAGCACTCGCGTCTGTTCCCAGCAAGTACAGTGTATCGGACTGAAGAGGAGCTACTGTTCTTGTCAGTTTCCAAAGCAGAGTTGAACTAGATATGGCCCGTGTGTAGGAAGCACAGTTTTTTTTGTTCTGAGCAAGCTCACTTTTTGGAACACATAGGAAACACTGTAGAGTAGAAGAGTGCTCTTTTCTCAAAAGCAGAGTGTGTTTTTGTAAGGCGAGCTAGCATTTGTTTCCTAGTCCTAAATGGAGTTGAATCAAATGCAGTTTCTGGTCCTATGAACAAGAGTTGTTTTCTGGTAAGGAAAGTCACTATTGTGCTCCCATTGCCCTTCATAAGGCAAATAGCACTCGCGTCTTTTCCCAGCAAGTACAGTGTATTGGACTGAATAGGAGCTACTGTTCTTGTCAGTTTACTAAGCAGAGTTGAACTAGATATGGTCCGTGCGTGTAGGAAGCACAGTTCTTTTGTTCTGAGCAAGCTCACTGTTTGGACCCCATAGGAAACAGAGTAGAGTAGAAGAGTGCTCTTTTCTCAAAAGCAGAGTGTGTTTCTTGGAAGTCGAGCTAGTGTTTCTTTCCCAGTCCTAAATGGAGTTGAGTCACATGCAGTGTTTTGTCCTACGAGCAAGAGTTGTTTTCTTTTAAGACGAGTCACTATTGTGCTCCAATTGCCATACACAGTGCAAATAGCACTCGCGTCTGTTCCCCGCAAGTACAGTGTATTGAACGGAAGAGGAGCTACTGTTCTTGTCAGTTTCTTAAGGAGAGTTGAACTAGATATGACCCGTGTGTGTAGGAAGCACAGTTCTTTTGTTCTGAGCAGCTCACTGTTCGGAACACATAGGAAACACAGTAGAGTAGAAGAGTGCTCTTTTCTCGAAAGCAGAGTGTGTTTCATGTAAGGCGAGCTAGCATTTGTTTCCCAGTCCTAAATGGAGTTGAATCACATGCAGTTTCTGGTCCTACAAGCAAGAGTTGTTTTCTGGTAAGAAGAGTCACTATTGCGCTGATATTGCCATACACAGGACAAATAGCACTAGCGTCTGTTCCCAGCAAGTACAGTGTATTGGAATGAAGAGGATCTACTGTTCTTGTCAGGTTCCTAAGCAGACTTGAACTAGATATGGCCGTGTGAGTAGGAAGTACAGTTCTTTTGTTCTGAGCAGCTCACTGTTCGGAACACATAGGAAACACAGTAGAGTAGAAGAGTGCTCTTTTCTCGAAAGCAGAGTGTGTTTCATGTAAGGGGACCTAGCATTTGTTTCCCACTCCTAAGTGTAGTTGAATCACATGCAGTTTCTGGTCCTACTATCAAGAGTTGTTTTCTGGTAAGGAAAGTCACTATTGCATTCCCATTGCCATACACAGTACAAATAGCCCTCCTATCTGTTCCCAGTAAGTACAGTGTATTGGACTGCAAAGGAGCTACTGTTCTTCTCAGTTTCCTAAGCAGAGTTGAACTACATATGGGCCGTGTGTGTAGGAAGTACAGTTCTTTTTTTCTGAGCAAGCTCACTGTTCTGGCCCTATAGGAAACACAGAAGTGTAGAAGAGTGCTCTTTTCTCAAAAGCAGAGTGTGTTTCATGTAAGGCGAGCTAGCATTTGTTTCCCAGTCCTAAATGGAGTTGAATCACATGCAGTTTCTGGTCCTACGAGCAAGAGTTGTTTTCTGGTAGGGAAAGTCACTATTGAGCTCCCCTTGCCATACACAGTGCAAATAGCTCTCGCGTCTGTTCCCAGTAAGTACAGTGTATCAGACTGAAGAGGAGCTACTGTTCTTGTCAGTTTCCTAAGCAGAGTTGAACTAGATACGGCCCTTGTGTGTAGGAAGCACAGTTCTTATGTTCTGAGCAAGTTCACTCTTCTGGCCCTATAGGAAACACAATAGAGTAGAAGAGTGCTCTTTTCTCAAAAGCAGAGTGTGTTTTTGTAAGGCGAGCTAGCAGTTGTTTCCTAGTCCTAAATGGATTTGAATCACATGCAGTTTCTGGTCCTAGGAACAAGAGTTGTTTTCTGGTAAGGAAAGTCACTATTGCGCTCCCTTTGCCCTTCACAAGGCAAATAGCACTCGCGCCTTTCCCCAGCAAGTACAGTGTATTGGACTGAATAGGAGCTACTCTTCTTGTCAGTTTACTAAGTAGAGTTGAACTAGATATGGTCCGTGTGTGCAGGAAGCACAGTTCTTTTGTTCTGAGCAAGCTCACTGTTTGGACCCCATAGGAAACACAGTAGAGTAGAAGAGTGCTCTTTTCTCTAAAGCAGAGTGTGTTTCTTGTAAGGCAAGCTACCGTTTGTTTCCAAGTCCTAAATGGAGTGGAAACACATGCAGTTTCTGGTCCTACGAGCAAGAGTTGTTTTCTGGTAAGGAAAGTCACTATTGCGCTCCCATTGCCATACACAGTGCAAATAGCCCTCCCGTCTGTTTCCAGCAACTACAGTGTATTGGACTGAAGAGGAGCTACTGTTCTTCTCAGTTTCCTAAGCAGAGTTGAAGTAGATATGGCCCGTGTGTGTAGGAAGCACAGTTCTTTTTTTCTGAGCAAGCTCACTGTTCTGGCCCTATTGGAAACACAGTAGAGTAGAAGAGTGCTCTTTTCTCAAAAGCAGAGTGTGTTTCTTGTAAAGCGAGCTAGAATTTGTTTCCCAGTCCTAAATGGAGTTGAATCACATGCAGTTTCTGGTCCTACGAGCAAGAGTTGTTTTCTGTTAAGAAGAGTCACTATTGCACTGCCATTGCCATACACAGGACAAATAGCACTGGCGTCTGTTCCCAACAAGTACAGTGTATTGAACTGAAGAGGATCTACTGTTCTTGTCAGGTTCCTAAGCAGACTTGAACTAGATATGGCCGTGTGAGTAGGAAGCACAGTTTTTTTTTTCTGAGCAAGCTCACTGTTCGCAACATATAGGAAACACAGTAGAGTAGAAGAGTGCTCTTTTCTAAAAAGCAAAGTGTGTTTCTTGGAAGTTGAGCTAGCGTTTGTTTCCCAGTCCTAAATGGAGTTGAGTCACATGCAATTTTTTGTCCTATGAGCAAGACTTTTTTTCTGGTAAGGAAAGTCACTATTGTGCTCCCATTGCCATACACAGTACAAATAGCACTCACGTCTGTTCCCAGCAAGTACAGTGTATCGGACTGAAGAGGATCTACTGTTCTTGTCAGTTTCCTAAGCAGAGTTGAACTAGATATGGCCCGTGTGTAGGAAGCACAGTTCTTTTGTTCTGAGCAAGCTCACTGTTCTGGCCCAATAGGAAACACAGTAGAGTAGAAGAGTGCTCTTTTCTCAAAAGCAGAGTGTGTTTCTTGTAAGGCGAGCTAGCGTTTGTTTCCCAGTCCTAAATGGAGTTGAGTCCCATGCAGTTTTTTGTGCTACGAGCAAAAATTGTTTTCTGGTAAGACGAGTCACTATTGTGCTCCAATTGCCATACACAGTGCAAATAGCACTCGCGTCTGTTCCCAGCAAGTACAGAGTATCGGACTGAAGAGGAGCTGCTGTTCTTGTCAGTTTCCTAAACAAAGTTGAACTAGTTATGGCCCGTGTGTAGGAAGCACAGTTCTTTTTTTCTGAGCAAGCTCACTGTTCTGGCCTTATAGGAAACACAGTAGAGTAGAAGAGTGCTCTTTTCTCAAAAGCAGAGTGTGTTTCTTGTAAAAAGAGCTAGAGTTTGTTTCCCAGTTATAAATGGAGTTGAATCACATGAAGTTTCTGGTCCTAAGAGCAAGAGATGTTTTCTGCTAAGAAGAGTAACTATTGCGCTGCCTTTGCCATACACAGGACAAATAGCACTAGCGTCTGTTCCCAGCAAGTACAGTGTATTGAACTGAAGAGGATCTACTGTACTTGTCAGGTTCCTAAGCAGACTTGAACTAGATATGGCCGTGTGAGTAGGAAGCACAGTTTTTTTGTTCTGAGCAAGCTCACTGTTCTGGCCCTATAGGAAACAAAGTAGAGTAGAAGAGTGCTCTTTTATCAAAAGCAGAGTGTGTTTCTTGGATGTCGAGGTAGCGTTTGTTTCCCAGTCCCAAATGGAGTTGAGTCACATGCAGTTTTTTGTCCTACGAGCAAGAGTTGTTTTCTGGTAAGACAAGTCACTATTGTGCTCCAATTGCCATACACAGGACAAATAGCACTGGAGTCTGTTCCCAGCAAGTACAGTGTATTGGACTGAAGAGGATCTACTGTTCTTATCAGGTTCCTAAGCAGACTTGAACTAGATATGGCCGTGTGTGTAGGAAGCACAGTTTTTTTGTTCTGAGCAAGCTCACTGTTCGGAACACATAGGAAACACAGTAGAGTAGAAGAGTGCTCTTTTCTCAGAAGCAGAGTTTGTTTCTTGTAAGGCGAGCTAGCGTTTGTTTCCCAGTCCTAAATGGAGTTGAGTCACATGCAGTTTTTTGTCCTATGAGCAAAAGTTGTTTTCTGGTAAGACAAGTCACTATTGTTCTCCAATTGCCATACACAATGCAAATAGCACTCGCGTCTGTTCCCCGCAAGTACAGTGTATTGGACGGAAGAGGAGCTACTGTTCTTGTCAGTTTCCTAACCACAGTTGAACTAGATATGGCCCGTGTGTGTAGGAAGCACAGTTCTTTTGTTCTGAGCAAGCTCACTGTTCGGACCCAATAGGAAACAGAGTAGAGTAGAAGAGTGCTCTTTTCTGAAAAGCAGAGTGTGTTTCATGTAAGGCGAGCTAGAGTTTGTTTCCCAGTCCTAAATGGACTTGAATCACATGCAGTTTCTGGTCTTACGAGCAAGAGTTGTTTTCTGGTAAGGAAAGTCACTATTGCGCTCCCATTGCCATACACAGTGCAAATAGCACTCGCGTCTGTTCCAAGCAAGTACAGTGTATCAGACTGAAGAGGAGCTACTGTTCTTGTCAGTTTCCAAAGCAGAGTTGAACTAGATATGGCCCGTGTGTAGGAAGCACAGTTTTTTTTTTTCTGAGCAAGCTCACTTTTCGGAACACATAGGAAACACAGTAGAGTAGAAGAGTGCTCTTTTCTCAAAATTTTAGTGTGTTTCTTGTAAGGCGAGCTAGCGTTTGTTTCCCAGTCCTAAATGGAGTTGAGTCACATGAAGTTTTTTGTCCTATGAGCAAAAGTTGTTTTCTGGTAAGACAAGTCACTATTGTGCTCCAATTGCCATACCCAGTGCAAATAGCACTCGCGTCTGTTCCCCGCAAGTACAGTGTATTGGACGGAAGAGGAACTACTGTTCTTGTCACTTTCCTAAGCACAGTTCAACTAGATATGGCCGTGTGTGTAGGAAGCACAGTTTTTTTGTTCTGAGCAAGCTCACTGTTCGGAACACATAGGAAACACAGTAGAGTAGAAGAGTGCTATTTTCTCAAAAGCAGAGTGTGTTTCATGTAAGGCGACCTAGCATTTGTTTCCCACTCCTAAGTGGAGTGGAATCACATGCAGTTTCTGGTCCTACAATCAAGAGTTGTTTTCTGGTAAGGAAAGTCACTATTGCGCTCCCATTGCCGGACACAGTACAAATAGCACTCGCGTCTGTTCCCAGCAAGTACAGTGTATCGGACTGAAGAGGAGCCACTGTTCTTGTTGGTTTCCTAAGCAGAGTTGAACTAGATATGGCCCATGTGTGTAGGAAGCACAGTTATTTTGTTCTGTGCAAACTCACTGTTCGAACCCCGTAGGAAACACAGTAGAGTAGAAGAGTACTCTTTTCTCAAAAGCAGAGTGTGTTTCATGTATGCGAGCTAGCATTTGTTTCCCAGTCCTAAATGGAGTTGAATCACATGCAGTTTCTGGTCCTACGAGCAAGAGTTGTTTTCTGGTAAGGAAAGTCACTATTGGGCTCCCATTGCCCTTCACAAGGCAAATAGCACTCGCGTCTTTTCCCAGCAAGTACAGTGTATTGGACTGAATAGGAGCTACTGTTCTTGTCAGTTTACTAAGCAGAGTTGAACTAGATATGGGCCGTGTGTGTAGGAAGTACAGTTATTTTTTTCTGAGCAAGCTCACTGTTCTGGCACTATAGGAAACACAGAAGAGTAGAAGAGTGCTCTTTTCTCAAAAACGGAGTGTGTTTCATGTAAGGCGAGCTAGCATTTGTTTCCCAGTCCTAAATGGAGTTGAATCACATGCAGTTTCTGGTCCTACGAGCAAGAGTTGTTTACTGGTAAGGAAAGTCACTATTGAGCTCCCCTTGCCATGCACAGTGCAAATAGCACTGGCGTCTATTCCCAGCAAGTACAGTGTATCAGACTGAAGAGGAGTTACTGTTCTTGTCAGTTTCCTAAGCAGAGTTGAACTAGATATGGCCCGTGTGTGTAGGAAGCACAGTTCTTATGTTCTGAGCAAGTTCACTCTTCTGGCCCTATAGGAAAGACAGTAGAGTAGAAGAGTGCTCTTTTCTCAAAAGCAGAGTGTGTTTTTGTAAGGCGAGCTAGCATTTGTTTCCTAGTCCTAAATGGAGTTGAATCACAAGCAGTTTCTGGTCCTAGGAACAAGAGTTGTTTTCTGGTAAGGAAAGTCACTATTGCGCTCCCATTGCCGTGCACAGTACAAATAGCACTCGCGTCTGTTCCCAGCAAGTACAGTGTATTGGACGGAAGAGGAGCTACTGTTCTTGTCAGTTTCCTAAGCACAGTTGAACTAGATATGGCCCGTGTGTGTAGGAAGCACAGTTCTTTTGTTCTGAGCAAGCTCACTGTTCGGACCACATAGGAAACACAGTAGAGTAGAAGAGTGCTCTTTTCTCAAAAGCAGAGTGTGTTTCATGTAAGGCGAGCTAGAGTTTGTTTCCCAGTCCTAAATGGAGTTGAATCACATGCAGTTTAGGTCTTACGAGCAAGAGTTGTTTTCTGGTAAGACGAGTCACTATTGCGCTCCCATTACCATACACAGTGCAAATAGCACTCGCGTCTGTTCCCAGCAAGTACAGTGTATCGGACTGAAGAGGAGCTACTGTTCTTGTCAGTTTCCAAAGCAGAGTTGAACTAGATATGGCCCGTGTGTAGGAAGCACAGTTTTTTTTGTTCTGAGCAAGCTCACTTTTTGGAACACATAGGAAACACAGTAGAGTAGAAGAGTGCTCTTTTCTCAAAAGCAGAGTGTGTTTTTGTAAGGCGAGCTAGCATTTGTTTCCTAGTCCTAAATGGAGTTGAATCAAATGCAGTTTCTGGTCCTATGAACAAGAGTTGTTTTCTGGTAAGGAAAGTCACTATTGTGCTCCCATTGCCCTTCATAAGGCAAATAGCACTCGCGTCTTTTCCCAGCAAGTACAGTGTATTGGACTGAATAGGAGCTACTGTTCTTGTCAGTTTACTAAGCAGAGTTGAACTAGATATGGTCCGTGCGTGTAGGAAGCACAGTTCTTTTGTTCTGAGCAAGCTCACTGTTTGGACCCCATAGGAAACAGAGTAGAGTAGAAGAGTGCTCTTTTCTCAAAAGCAGAGTGTGTTTCTTGGAAGTCGAGCTAGTGTTTCTTTCCCAGTCCTAAATGGAGTTGAGTCACATGCAGTGTTTTGTCCTACGAGCAAGAGTTGTTTTCTTTTAAGACGAGTCACTATTGTGCTCCAATTGCCATACACAGTGCAAATAGCACTCGCGTCTGTTCCCCGCAAGTACAGTGTATTGAACGGAAGAGGAGCTACTGTTCTTGTCAGTTTCTTAAGGAGAGTTGAACTAGATATGACCCGTGTGTGTAGGAAGCACAGTTCTTTTGTTCTGAGCAGCTCACTGTTCGGAACACATAGGAAACACAGTAGAGTAGAAGAGTGCTCTTTTCTCGAAAGCAGAGTGTGTTTCATGTAAGGCGAGCTAGCATTTGTTTCCCAGTCCTAAATGGAGTTGAATCACATGCAGTTTCTGGTCCTACAAGCAAGAGTTGTTTTCTGGTAAGAAGAGTCACTATTGCGCTGATATTGCCATACACAGGACAAATAGCACTAGCGTCTGTTCCCAGCAAGTACAGTGTATTGGAATGAAGAGGATCTACTGTTCTTGTCAGGTTCCTAAGCAGACTTGAACTAGATATGGCCGTGTGAGTAGGAAGTACAGTTCTTTTGTTCTGAGCAGCTCACTGTTCGGAACACATAGGAAACACAGTAGAGTAGAAGAGTGCTCTTTTCTCGAAAGCAGAGTGTGTTTCATGTAAGGGGACCTAGCATTTGTTTCCCACTCCTAAGTGTAGTTGAATCACATGCAGTTTCTGGTCCTACTATCAAGAGTTGTTTTCTGGTAAGGAAAGTCACTATTGCACTCCCATTGCCATACACAGTACAAATAGCCCTCCTATCTGTTCCCAGTAAGTACAGTGTATTGGACTGCAAAGGAGCTACTGTTCTTCTCAGTTTCCTAAGCAGAGTTGAACTAGATATGGGCCGTGTGTGTAGGAAGTACAGTTCTTTTTTTCTGAGCAAGCTCACTGTTCTGGCCCTATAGGAAACACAGAAGAGTAGAAGAGTGCTCTTTTCTCAAAAGCAGAGTGTGTTTCATGTAAGGCGAGCTAGCATTTGTTTCCCAGTCCTAAATGGAGTTGAATCACATGCAGTTTCTGGTCCTACGAGCAAGAGTTGTTTTCTGGTAGGGAAAGTCACTATTGAGCTCCCCTTGCCATACACAGTGCAAATAGCTCTCGCGTCTGTTCCCAGTAAGTACAGTGTATCAGACTGAAGAGGAGCTACTGTTCTTGTCAGTTTCCTAAGCAGAGTTGAACTAGATACGGCCCTTGTGTGTAGGAAGCACAGTTCTTATGTTCTGAGCAAGTTCACTCTTCTGGCCCTATAGGAAACACAATAGAGTAGAAGAGTGCTCTTTTCTCAAAAGCAGAGTGTGTTTTTGTAAGGCGAGCTAGCAGTTGTTTCCTAGTCCTAAATGGATTTGAATCACATGCAGTTTCTGGTCCTAGGAACAAGAGTTGTTTTCTGGTAAGGAAAGTCACTATTGCGCTCCCTTTGCCCTTCACAAGGCAAATAGCACTCGCGCCTTTCCCCAGCAAGTACAGTGTATTGGACTGAATAGGAGCTACTCTTCTTGTCAGTTTACTAAGCAGAGTTGAACTAGATATGGTCCGTGTGTGCAGGAAGCACAGTTCTTTTGTTCTGAGCAAGCTCACTGTTTGGACCCCATAGGAAACACAGTAGAGTAGAAGAGTGCTCTTTTCTCTAAAGCAGAGTGTGTTTCTTGTAAGGCAAGCTACCGTTTGTTTCCAAGTCCTAAATGGAGTGGAAACACATGCAGTTTCTGGTCCTATGAGCAAGAGTTGTTTTCTGGTAAGGAAAGTCACTATTGCGCTCCCATTGCCATACACAGTGCAAATAGCCCTCCCGTCTGTTTCCAGCAACTACAGTGTATTGGACTGAAGAGGAGCTACTGTTCTTCTCAGTTTCCTAAGCAGAGTTGAAGTAGATATGGCCCGTGTGTGTAGGAAGCACAGTTCTTTTTTTCTGAGCAAGCTCACTGTTCTGGCCCTATTGGAAACACAGTAGAGTAGAAGAGTGCTCTTTTCTCAAAAGCAGAGTGTGTTTCTTGTAAAGCGAGCTAGAATTTGTTTCCCAGTCCTAAATGGAGTTGAATCACATGCAGTTTCTGGTCCTACGAGCAAGAGTTGTTTTCTGTTAAGAAGAGTCACTATTGCACTGCCATTGCCATACACAGGACAAATAGCACTGGCGTCTGTTCCCAACAAGTACAGTGTATTGAACTGAAGAGGATCTACTGTTCTTGTCAGGTTCCTAAGCAGACTTGAACTAGATATGGCCGTGTGAGTAGGAAGCACAGTTTTTTTTTTTCTGAGCAAGCTCACTGTTCGCAACATATAGGAAACACAGTAGAGTAGAAGAGTGCTCTTTTCTAAAAAGCAAAGTGTGTTTCTTGGAAGTTGAGCTAGCGTTTGTTTCCCAGTCCTAAATGGAGTTGAGTCACATGCAATTTTTTGTCCTATGAGCAAGACTTTTTTTCTGGTAAGGAAAGTCACTATTGTGCTCCCATTGCCATACACAGTACAAATAGCACTCACGTCTGTTCCCAGCAAGTACAGTGTATCGGACTGAAGAGGATCTACTGTTCTTGTCAGTTTCCTAAGCAGAGTTGAACTAGATATGGCCCGTGTGTAGGAAGCACAGTTCTTTTGTTCTGAGCAAGCTCACTGTTCTGGCCCTATAGGAAACACAGTAGAGTAGAAGAGTGCTCTTTTCTCAAAAGCAGAGTGTGTTTCTTGTAAGGCGAGCTAGCGTTTGTTTCCCAGTCCTAAATGGAGTTGAGTCCCATGCAGTTTTTTGTGCTACGATCAAAAATTTTTTTCTGGTAAGACGAGTCACTATTGTGCTCCAATTGCCATACACAGTGCAAATAGCACTCGCGTCTGTTCCCCGCAAGTACAGTGTATTGGACTGAAGAAGATCTACTGTTCTTGTCAGTTTCCTAAGCAGAGTTGAACTAGATATGTCCCGTGTGTGTAGGAAGCACAGTTCTTTTGTTCTGAGCAAGCTCACTGTTCGGACCCCATAGGAAGCACAGTAGATTAGAAGAGTGCTCTTTTCTCAAAAGCAGAGTGTGTTTCATGTAAGGCGAGCTAGCATTTGTTTCCCAGTCGTAAATGGAGTTGAATCACATGCAGTTTCTGGTCCTACGATCAAGAGTTGTTTTCTGGTAAGGAAAGTCACTATTGCGCTCCCATTGCCACACACAGTGCAAATAGCACTCGCGTCTGTTCCCAGCAAGTACAGTGTATCGGACTGAAGAGGAGCTGCTGTTCTTGTCAGTTTCCTAAACAAAGTTGAACTAGTTATGGCCCGTGTGTAGAAAGCACAGTTCTTTTTTTCTGAGCAAGCTCACTGTTCTGGCCTTATAGGAAACACAGTAGAGTAGAAGAGTGCTCTTTTCTCAAAAGCAGAGTGTGTTTCTTGTAAAGCGAGCTAGAGTTTGTTTCCCAGTTATAAATGGAGTTGAATCACATGAAGTTTCTGGTCCTAAGAGCAAGAGATGTTTTCTGCTAAGAAGAGTAACTATTGCGCTGCCTTTGCCATACACAGGACAAATAGCACTAGCGTCTGTTCCCAGCAAGTACAGTGTATTGAACTGAAGAGGATCTACTGTACTTGTCAGGTTCCTAAGCAGACTTGAACTAGATATGGCCGTGTGAGTAGGAAGCACAGTTTTTTTGTTCTGAGCAAGCTCACTGTTCTGGCCCTATAGGAAACAAAGTAGAGTAGAAGAGTGCTCTTTTATCAAAAGCAGAGTGTGTTTCTTGGATGTCGAGGTAGCGTTTGTTTCCCAGTCCCAAATGGAGTTGAGTCACATGCAGTTTTTTGTCCTACGAGCAAGAGTTGTTTTCTGGTAAGACAAGTCACTATTGTTCTCCAATTGCCATACACAATGCAAATAGCACTCGCGTCTGTTCCCCGCAAGTACAGTGTATTGGACGGAAGAGGAGCTACTGTTCCTGTCAGTTTCCTAACCACAGTTGAACTAGATATGGCCCGTGTGTGTAGGAAGCACAGTTCTTTTGTTCTGAGCAAGCTCACTGTTCGGACCCAATAGGAAACAGAGTAGAGTAGAAGAGTGCTCTTTTCTGAAAAGCAGAGTGTGTTTCATGTAAGGCGAGCTAGAGTTTGTTTCCCAGTCCTAAATGGACTTGAATCACATGCAGTTTCTGGTCTTACGAGCAAGAGTTGTTTTCTGGTAAGGAAAGTCACTATTGCGCTCCCTTTGCCATACACAGTGCAAATAGCACTCGCGTCTGTTCCAAGCAAGTACAGTGTATCAGACTGAAGAGGAGCTACTGTTCTTGTCAGTTTCCAAAGCAGAGTTGAACTAGATATGGCCCGTGTGTAGGAAGCACAGTTTTTTTTTTTCTGAGCAAGCTCACTTTTCGGAACACATAGGAAACACAGTAGAGTAGAAGAGTGCTCTTTTCTCAAAATCGTAGTGTGTTTCTTGTAAGGCGAGCTAGCGTTTGTTTCCCAGTCCTAAATGGAGTTGAGTCACATGAAGTTTTTTGTCCTATGAGCAAAAGTTGTTTTCTGGTAAGACAAGTCACTATTGTGCTCCAATTGCCATACCCAGTGCAAATAGCACTCGCGTCTGTTCCCCGCAAGTACAGTGTATTGGACGGAAGAGGAACTACTGTTCTTGTCACTTTCCTAAGCACAGTTCAACTAGATATGGCCGTGTGTGTAGGAAGCACAGTTTTTTTGTTCTGAGCAAGCTCACTGTTCGGAACACATAGGAAACACAGTAGAGTAGAAGAGTGCTCTTTTCTCAAAAGCAGAGTGTGTTTCTTGGAAGTCGAGCTAGCGTTTGTTTTCCCGTCCTAAATGGAGTTGAGTCACATGCAGTTTTTAGTCCAACGAGCAAGAGTTATTTTCTGGTAAGACAAGTCACTATTGTGCTCCAATGCCATACACAGTGCAAATAGCACTCGCGTCTGTTCCCAGCAAGTACAGTGTATCAGACTGAAGAGGAGCTACTGTTCTTGTCAGTTTCCAAAGCAGAGTTGAACTAGATATGGCCCGTGTGTAGGAAGCACAGTTTTTTTTTTTTTTCTGAGCAAGCTCACTTTTCGGATCACATAGGAAACACAGTAGAGTAGAAGAGTGCTCTTTTCTCAAAAGCAGAGTGTGTTTTTGTAAGGCGAGCTAGCGTTTGTTTCCTAGTCCTAAATGGAGTTGAATCTCATGCAGTTTCTGGTCCTATGAACAAGAGTTGTTTTCTGGTAAGGAAAGTCACTATTGTGCTCCCATTGCCATTCACAAGGCAAATAGCACTCGCGTCTTTTCCCAGCAAGTACAGTGTATTGGACTGAATAGGAGCTACTGTTCTTGTCAGTTTACTAAGCAGAGTTGAACTAGATATGGTCCGTGCGTGTAGGAAGCACAGTTCTTTTGTTCTGAGCAAGCTCACTGTTTGGACCCCATAGGAAACACAGTAGAGTAGAAGAGTGCTCTTTTCTCAAAAGCAGAGTGTGTTTCTTGGAAGTCGAGCTAGCGTTTGTTTCCCAGTCCTAAATGGAGTTGAGTCACATGCAGTTTTTTGTCCTATGAGCAAGAGTTGTTTTCTGGTAAGACAAGTCACTATTGTGCTCCAATTGCCATACACAGTGCAAATAGCACTCGCGTCTGTTCCCCGCAAGTACAGTGTATTGGACGGAAGAGGAGCTACTGTTCTTGTCATTTTCCTAAGGAGAGTTGAACTAGATATGGCCTTTGTGTGTAGGAAGCACAGTTCTTTTGTTCTGAGCAAGCTCACTGTTTGGAACCCATAGGAAACAGAGTAGAGTTGAAGAGTGCTCTTTTCTCAAAAGCAGAGTGTGTTTCATGTAAGGCGAGGTAGCATTTGTTTCCCAGTCCTAAATGGAGTTGAATCACATGCAGTTTCTGGTCCTAAGAACAAGAGTTGTTTTCTGGTAAGGAAAGTCACTATTGCGCTCCCATTGCCATAAACAGTGCAAATAGCACTCCCCTATGTTCCCAGCAAGTAAAGTGTATCGGAATGAAGAGGAGCTACTGTTCTTCTCAGTTTCCTAAGCAGAGTTGAAGTAGATATGGCCCGTGTGTGTAGGAAGCACAGTTCTTTTTTTCTGAGCAAGCTCACTGTTCTGGCCCTATTGGAAACACAGTAGAGTATAAGAGTGCTCTTTTCTCAAAAGCAGAGTGTGTTTCTTGTAAAGCGAGCTAGAATTTGTTTCCCAGTCCTAAATGGAGTTGAATCACATGCAGTTTCTGGTCCTATGAGCAAGAGTTGTTTTCTGTTAAGAAGAGTCACTATTGCACTGCCATTGCCATACACAGGACAAATAGCACTGGCGTCTGTTCCCAACAAGTACAGTGTATTGAACTGAAGAGGATCTACTGTTCTTGTCAGGTTCCTAAGCAGACTTGAACTAGATATGGCCGTGTGAGTAGGAAGCACAGTTTTTTTTTTCTGAGCAAGCTCACTGTTCGCAACATATAGGAAACACAGTAGAGTAGAAGAGTGCTCTTTTCTAAAAAGCAAAGTGTGTTTCTTGGAAGTTGAGCTAGCGTTTGTTTCCCAGTCCTAAATAGAGTTGAGTCACATGCAGTTTTTTGTCCTATGAGCAAGAGTTGTTTTCTGGTAAGACAAGTCACTATTGTGCTCCAATTGCCATACACAGTGCAAATAGCACTCGCGTCTGTTCCCAGCAAGTACAGTGTATTGGACTGAATAGGAGCTACTGTTCTTGTCAGTTTACTAAGCAGAGTTGAACTAGATATGGCCCGTGTGTGTAGGAAGCACAGTTCTTTTGTTCTGAGCAAGCTCACTGTTTGGAACCCATGGGAAACAGAGTAGAGTAGAAGAGTGCTCTTTTCTCAAAAGCAGAGTGTGTTTCATGTAAGGCGAGCTAGCATTTGTTTCCCAGTCCTAAATGGAGTTGAATCACATGCAGTTTCTGGTCCTAAGAACAAGAGTTGTTTTCTGGTAAGGAAAGTCACTATTGCGCTCCCATTGCCATAAACAGTGCAAATAGCACTCCCCTATGTTCCCAGCAAGTACAGTGTATCGGACTGAAGAGGAGCTACTGTTCTTGTCAGTTTCCTAAGCAGAGTTGAACGAGATATGGCCCGTGTGTAGGAAGCACAGTTCTTTTGTTCTGAGCAAGCTCACTGTTCTGGCCCTATAGGAAAAACAGTAGAGTAGAAGAGTGTTCTTTTCTCAAAAGCAGAGTGTGTTTCTTGTAAAGCGAACTAGAGTTTGTTTCCCGTTTTAAATGGAGTGGAATCACATGCAGTTTCTGGTCCTACGAGCAAGAGATGTTTTCTGGTAAGAAGAGTCACTATTGAGCTGCCATTGCCATATACAGGACAAAAAGCACTGGCGTCTGTTCCCAGCAAGTACAGTGTATTGGACTGAAGAGGAGCTACTGTTCTTGTCAGTTTCCTAAGCAGAGTTGTACTAGATATGGCCCGTGTGTGTAGGAAGTACAGTTCTTTTTTTCTGAGCAAGCTCACTGTTCTGGCCCTATTGGAGACAAAGTAGAGTAGAAGAGTGCTCTTTTCTCAAAAGCAGAGTGTCTTTCTTGTAAAGCAAGCTAGAGTTTGTTCCCCAGTCCTAAATGGAGTTGAGTCACATGCAGTTTTTTGTCCTACGAGCAAGAGTTGTTTTCCGGTAAGACAAGTCACTATTGTGCTCCAATTGCCCTACACAGTGCAAAGAGCACTCGCGTCTGTTCCCCGCAAGTACAGTGCATTGGACAGAAGAGGAGCTACTGTTCTTGTCAGTTTCCTAAGCAGAGTTGAACTAGATATGGCCCGTGTGTGTAGGAAGCACAGTTCATTTGTTCTGAGTAAGCTCACTGTTCGGACCCCATAGGAAACACAGTAGAGTAGAAGAGTGCTCTTTTCTCAAAAGCAGAGTGTGTTTCATGTAACGCGAGCTAGCATTTGTTTCCCAGTCCTAAATGGAGTTGAATCACATGAAGTTTCTGGTCTTACGAGCAAGAGTTGTTTTCTGGTAAGGAAAGTCACTATTGCGCTCCCATTGCCATACACAGTGCAAATAGCACTTGGGTCTGTTCCCAGCAACTACAGTGTATCAGACTGAAGAGGAGCTACTGTTCTTGTCAGTTTCCTAAGCAGAGTTGAACTAGATATGGCCCATGTGTAGGAAGCACAGTTCTTTTGTTCTGAGCAAGCTCACTATTCTGGCCCTATAGGAAACACAGTAGAGTAGAAGAGTGCGCTTTTCTCTAAAGCAGAGTGTGTTTCTTGTAAGGTGAGCTAGCTTTTGTTTTCCAGTCCTAAATGGTGTTGAATCACATGCAGTTTCTGATCCTACGAGCAAGAGTTGTTTTCTGGTATGACGAGTCACTATTGCACTGCCATTGCCATACACAGGACAAACAGCACTGGTGTCTGTTCCCAGCAATTACAGTGTACTGGACTGAAGAGAAGCTCCTGTTCTTCTCAGTTTTCTAAGCAGAGTTAAACTAGATATGGCCCGTGTGTGTAGGAAGTACAGTTCTTTTTTTCTGAGCAAGCTCACTGTTCTGGCCCTATAGGAAACACAGAAGAGTAGAAGAGTGCTCTTTTCTCAAAAGCAGAGTGTGTTTCTTGTAAAGCGAGCTAGAGTTTGTTTCCCAGTCCTAAATGGAGTGGAATCACATGCAGTTTCTGGTCCTACGAGCAAGATTTGTTTTCTGGTAAGAAGAGTCACTATTGCGCTGCCATTGCCATACACAGGACAAATAGCACTGGCGTCTGTTCCAGTAAGTACAGTGTATTGGACTGAATAGGAGCTACTGTTCTTGTCAGTTTACTAAGCAGAATTGAACTAGATATGGTCCGTGCGTGTAGGAATCACAGTTCTTTTGTTTTTAGCAAGTTCACTGTTTGTACCCCATAGGAAACACAGTAGAGTAGAAGAGTGCTCTTTTCTCAAAAGCAGAGTGTGTTTCATGTAAGGCGAGCTGCCATTTGTTTCCCAGTCATAAATGGAGTTGAATCACATGAAGTTTCTGGTCTTACGAGCAAGAGTTGTTTTCTGGTAAGGAAAGTCACTATTGCGCTCCCATTGCCATACACAGTGCAAATAGCACTCGCTTCAGTTCCCAGCAAGTACAGTGTATCGGACTGAAGAGGAGCTACTGTTCTTGTCAGTTTCCTAAGCAGAGTTGAACTAGATATGGCCCGTGTGTAGGAAGCACAGTTCTTTTGTTCTGAGCAAGCTCACTGTTCGGACACCATAGGAAACCCAGTAGAGTAGAAGAGTGCTCTTTTCTCAAAAGCAGAATGTGTTCTTGGAAGTCGAGCTAGCGTTTGTTTCCCAGTCTTAAATGGAGTTGAGTCACATGCAGTTTTTTGTCCTACGAGCAAGAGTTGTTTTCTCGTAAGACAAGTCACTATTGTGCTCCAATGCCATACACAGTGCAAATAGCACTCGCGTCTATTCCCCGCAAGTACAGTGTATTGGACTGAAGAGGATCTACTGTTCTTGTCAGGTTCCTAAGCAGAATTGAACTAGATATGTCCGTGTGTGTAGGAAGCACAGTTCTTTTGTTCTGAGCAAGCTCACTGTTCGGACACCATAAGAAACAAAGTAGAGTAGAAGAGTGCTCTGTTCTCAAAAGCAGAGTGTGTTTCTTGTAAGGCGAGCTAGCATTTGTTTCCCAGTCCTAAATGGAGTTGAATCTCATGCAGTTTCTGGTCCTAAGAGCAAGAGTTGTTTTCTGGTAAGGAAAGTCACTATTGTGCTCCCATTGCCATACACAGTACAAATAGCACTCGCGTCTGTTCCCAGCAAGTACAGTGTATGGGACTGAAGAGGAGCTACTGTTCTTGTCAGTTTCCTAAGCAGAGTTGACCTAGATATGGCCCGTGTGTAGGAAGCACAGTTCTTTTGTTCTGAGCAAGCTCACTGTTCTGGCCCTATAGGAAACACAGTAGAGTAGAAGAGTGCTCTTTTCTCAAAAGCAGAGTGTGTTTCATGTAAGGCGAGCTAGCATTTGTTTCCCAGTCCTAAATGGAGTTGAATCACATGCAGTTTCTGGTCCTACGATCAAGAGTTGTTTTCTGGTAAGGAAAGTCAGTATTGGGCTCCCATTGCCATACACAGTGCAAATAGCACTCGCGTCTGTTCCCAGCAAGTACAGTGTATCAGACTGAAGAGGAGCTACTGTTCTTGTCAGTTTCCTAAACAAAGTTGAACTAGTTATGGCCCGTGTGTAGGAAGCACAGTTCTTTTTTCTGAGCAAGCTCACTGTTCTGGCCTTATAGGAAACACAGTAGAGTAGAAGAGTGCTCTTTTCTCAAAAGCAGAGTGTGTTTCTTGTAAAGCAAGCTAGAGTTTGTTTCCCAGTCTTAAATGGAGTGGAATCACATGCAGTTTCTGGTCCTACGAGGCAAGAGTTGTTTTCTGGTAAGAAGAGACACTATTGCACTGCCATTGCCATACACAGGACAAATAGCACTGGCGTCTTTTCCCAGCAAGTACAGTGTATTGGACTGAAGAGGATCTACTGTACTTGTCAGGATCCTAAGCAGACTTGAACTAGATATGCCCGTGTGTGGAGGAAGCACAGTTTTTTTGTTCTGAGCAAGCTCACTGTTCGGAACACATAGGGAACACAGTAGAGTAGAAGAGTGCTCTTTTCTCAAAATCGTAGTGTGTTTCTTGTAAGGCGAGCTAGCGTTTGTTTCCCAGTCCTAAATGGAGTTGAGTCACATGAAGTTTTTTGTCCTATGAGCAAAAGTTGTTTTCTGGTAAGACAAGTCACTATTGTGCTCCAATTGCCATACCCAGTGCAAATAGCACTCGCGTCTGTTCCCCGCAAGTACAGTGTATTGGACGGAAGAGGAGCTACTGTTCTTGTCACTTTCCTAAGCACAGTTGAACTAGATATGGCCGTGTGTGTAGGAAGCACAGTTTTTTTGTTCTGAGCAAGCTCACTGTTCTGGCCCTATAGGAAACACAGTAGAGTAGAAGATTGCTCTTTTCTCAAAAGCAGAGTGTGTTTCTTGGAAGTCGAGCTAGCGTTTGTTTCCCAGTCCTAAATGGAGTTGAGTCACATGCAGTTTTTGTCCAACGAGCAAGAGTTATTTTCTGGCAAGACAAGTCACTATTGTGCTCCAATTGCCATACAGAGTGCAAATTGCACTCGCGTCTGTTCCCCTCAAGTACAGTGTATTGGACTGAAGAGGAGCTACTGTTCTTGTTTGTTTCCTAAGCAGAGTTTAATTAGATATGGCCCGTGTGTGTAGAAAGCACAGTTGTTTTGTTCTGAGCAAGCTCACTGTTCGGACCCCATAGGAAACACAGTAGAGTAGAAGAGTGCTCTTTTCTAAAAAGCAGAGTGTGTTTCTTGTAAGGCGAGCTAGCATTTGTTTCCCAGTCCTAAATGGAGTTGAATCACATGCAGTTTCTGGTCTTACGAGCAAGAGTTGTTTTCCGGTAAGGAAAGTCACTATTGCGCTCCCATTGCCATACACAGTTCAAATAGCGCTCGCGTCTGTTCCCAGCAAGTACAGTGTATCGGACTGAAGAGGAGCTACTGTTCTTGTCAGTTTCCTAAGCAGAGTTGAACTAGATATGGCCCGTGTGTAGGAAGCACAGTTCTTTTGTTCTGAGCAAGCTCACTGCTCTGGCCCTATAGGAAACACAGTAGAGTAGAAGAGTGCTCTTTTCTCTAAAGCAGAGTGTGTTTTTTGTAAGGTGAGCTGGCGTTTATTTCCCAGTCCTAAATGGAGTTGAATCACATGCAGTTTCTGGTCCTAAGAGCAAGAGCTGATTTCTGGTAAGGAAAGTCACTATTGTGCTCCCCTTGCCATACATAGTGCAAATAGCTCTCACGTCTGTTCCCAGCAAGTACAGTGTATCGGACTGAAGAGGAGCTACTGATCTTGTCAGTTTCCTAAGCAGAGTTGAACTAGATATGGCCTGCGTGTGTAGGAAGCACAGTTCTTTTGTTCTGAGCAAGCTCACTGTTTTGACCCCATAGGAAACACAGTAGAGTAGAAGAGTGCTCTTTTCTCAAAAGCAAAGTGTGTTTCTTGTAAGGCGAGCTAGCATTTGTTTCCGAGTCCTAAGTGTAGTTGAATCACATGCAGTTTCTGGTCCTACTATCAAGAGTTGTTTTCTGGTAAGGAAAGTCACTATTGCACTCCCATTGCCATACACAGTACAAATAGCCCTCCTATCTGTTCCCAGTAAGTACAGTGTATTGGACTGCAAAGGAGCTACTGTTCTTCTCAGTTTCCTAAGCAGAGTTGAACTAGATATGGGCCGTGTGTGTAGGAAGTACAGTTCTTTTTTTCTGAGCAAGCTCACTGTTCTGGCCCTATAGGAAACACAGAAGAGTAGAAGAGTGCTCTTTTCTCAAAAGCAGAGTGTGTTTCATGTAAGGCGAGCTAGCATTTGTTTCCCAGTCCTAAATGGAGTTGAATCACATGCAGTTTCTGGTCCTACGAGCAAGAGTTGTTTTCTGGTAGGGAAAGTCACTATTGAGCTCCCCTTGCCATACACAGTGCAAATAGCTCTCGCGTCTGTTCCCAGTAAGTACAGTGTATCAGACTGAAGAGGAGCTACTGTTCTTGTCAGTTTCCTAAGCAGAGTTGAACTAGATACGGCCCTTGTGTGTAGGAAGCACAGTTCTTATGTTCTGAGCAAGTTCACTCTTCTGGCCCTATAGGAAACACAATAGAGTAGAAGAGTGCTCTTTTCTCAAAAGCAGAGTGTGTTTTTGTAAGGCGAGCTAGCAGTTGTTTCCTAGTCCTAAATGGATTTGAATCACATGCAGTTTCTGGTCCTAGGAACAAGAGTTGTTTTCTGGTAAGGAAAGTCACTATTGCGCTCCCTTTGCCCTTCACAAGGCAAATAGCACTCGCGCCTTTCCCCAGCAAGTACAGTGTATTGGACTGAATAGGAGCTACTCTTCTTGTCAGTTTACTAAGCAGAGTTGAACTAGATATGGTCCGTGTGTGCAGGAAGCACAGTTCTTTTGTTCTGAGCAAGCTCACTGTTTGGACCCCATAGGAAACACAGTAGAGTAGAAGAGTGCTCTTTTCTCTAAAGCAGAGTGTGTTTCTTGTAAGGCAAGCTACCGTTTGTTTCCAAGTCCTAAATGGAGTGGAAACACATGCAGTTTCTGGTCCTATGAGCAAGAGTTGTTTTCTGGTAAGGAAAGTCACTATTGCGCTCCCATTGCCATACACAGTGCAAATAGCCCTCCCGTCTGTTTCCAGCAACTACAGTGTATTGGACTGAAGAGGAGCTACTGTTCTTCTCAGTTTCCTAAGCAGAGTTGAAGTAGATATGGCCCGTGTGTGTAGGAAGCACAGTTCTTTTTTTCTGAGCAAGCTCACTGTTCTGGCCCTATTGGAAACACAGTAGAGTAGAAGAGTGCTCTTTTCTCAAAAGCAGAGTGTGTTTCTTGTAAAGCGAGCTAGAATTTGTTTCCCAGTCCTAAATGGAGTTGAATCACATGCAGTTTCTGGTCCTACGAGCAAGAGTTGTTTTCTGTTAAGAAGAGTCACTATTGCACTGCCATTGCCATACACAGGACAAATAGCACTGGCGTCTGTTCCCAACAAGTACAGTGTATTGAACTGAAGAGGATCTACTGTTCTTGTCAGGTTCCTAAGCAGACTTGAACTAGATATGGCCGTGTGAGTAGGAAGCACAGTTTTTTTTTTTCTGAGCAAGCTCACTGTTCGCAACATATAGGAAACACAGTAGAGTAGAAGAGTGCTCTTTTCTAAAAAGCAAAGTGTGTTTCTTGGAAGTTGAGCTAGCGTTTGTTTCCCAGTCCTAAATGGAGTTGAGTCACATGCAATTTTTTGTCCTATGAGCAAGACTTTTTTTCTGGTAAGGAAAGTCACTATTGTGCTCCCATTGCCATACACAGTACAAATAGCACTCACGTCTGTTCCCAGCAAGTACAGTGTATCGGACTGAAGAGGATCTACTGTTCTTGTCAGTTTCCTAAGCAGAGTTGAACTAGATATGGCCCGTGTGTAGGAAGCACAGTTCTTTTGTTCTGAGCAAGCTCACTGTTCTGGCCCAATAGGAAACACAGTAGAGTAGAAGAGTGCTCTTTTCTCAAAAGCAGAGTGTGTTTCTTGTAAGGCGAGGTAGCGTTTGTTTCCCAGTCCTAAATGGAGTTGAGTCCCATGCAGTTTTTTGTGCTACGATCAAAAATTTTTTTCTGGTAAGACGAGTCACTATTGTGCTCCAATTGCCATACACAGTGCAAATAGCACTCGCGTCTGTTCCCCGCAAGTACAGTGTATTGGACTGAAGAAGATCTACTGTTCTTGTCAGTTTCCTAAGCAGAGTTGAACTAGATATGTCCCGTGTGTGTAGGAAGCACAGTTCTTTTGTTCTGAGCAAGCTCACTGTTCGGACCCCATAGGAAGCACAGTAGATTAGAAGAGTGCTCTTTTCTCAAAAGCAGAGTGTGTTTCATGTAAGGCGAGCTAGCATTTGTTTCCCAGTCGTAAATGGAGTTGAATCACATGCAGTTTCTGGTCCTACGATCAAGAGTTGTTTTCTGGTAAGGAAAGTCACTATTGCGCTCCCATTGCCACACACAGTGCAAATAGCACTCGCGTCTGTTCCCAGCAAGTACAGTGTATCGGACTGAAGAGGAGCTGCTGTTCTTGTCAGTTTCCTAAACAAAGTTGAACTAGTTATGGCCCGTGTGTAGGAAGCACAGTTCTTTTTTTCTGAGCAAGCTCACTGTTCTGGCCTTATAGGAAACACAGTAGAGTAGAAGAGTGCTCTTTTCTCAAAAGCAGAGTGTGTTTCTTGTAAAGCGAGCTAGAGTTTGTTTCCCAGTTATAAATGGAGTTGAATCACATGAAGTTTCTGGTCCTAAGAGCAAGAGATGTTTTCTGCTAAGAAGAGTAACTATTGCGCTGCCTTTGCCATACACAGGACAAATAGCACTAGCGTCTGTTCCCAGCAAGTACAGTGTATTGAACTGAAGAGGATCTACTGTACTTGTCAGGTTCCTAAGCAGACTTGAACTAGATATGGCCGTGTGAGTAGGAAGCACAGTTTTTTTGTTCTGAGCAAGCTCACTGTTCTGGCCCTATAGGAAACAAAGTAGAGTAGAAGAGTGCTCTTTTATCAAAAGCAGAGTGTGTTTCTTGGATGTCGAGGTAGCGTTTGTTTCCCAGTCCCAAATGGAGTTGAGTCACATGCAGTTTTTTGTCCTACGAGCAAGAGTTGTTTTCTGGTAAGACAAGTCACTATTGTTCTCCAATTGCCATACACAATGCAAATAGCACTCGCGTCTGTTCCCCGCAAGTACAGTGTATTGGACGGAAGAGGAGCTACTGTTCCTGTCAGTTTCCTAACCACAGTTGAACTAGATATGGCCCGTGTGTGTAGGAAGCACAGTTCTTTTGTTCTGAGCAAGCTCACTGTTCGGACCCAATAGGAAACAGAGTAGAGTAGAAGAGTGCTCTTTTCTGAAAAGCAGAGTGTGTTTCATGTAAGGCGAGCTAGAGTTTGTTTCCCAGTCCTAAATGGACTTGAATCACATGCAGTTTCTGGTCTTACGAGCAAGAGTTGTTTTCTGGTAAGGAAAGTCACTATTGCGCTCCCTTTGCCATACACAGTGCAAATAGCACTCGCGTCTGTTCCAAGCAAGTACAGTGTATCAGACTGAAGAGGAGCTACTGTTCTTGTCAGTTTCCAAAGCAGAGTTGAACTAGATATGGCCCGTGTGTAGGAAGCACAGTTTTTTTTTTTCTGAGCAAGCTCACTTTTCGGAACACATAGGAAACACAGTAGAGTAGAAGAGTGCTCTTTTCTCAAAATCGTAGTGTGTTTCTTGTAAGGCGAGCTAGCGTTTGTTTCCCAGTCCTAAATGGAGTTGAGTCACATGAAGTTTTTTGTCCTATGAGCAAAAGTTGTTTTCTGGTAAGACAAGTCACTATTGTGCTCCAATTGCCATACCCAGTGCAAATAGCACTCGCGTCTGTTCCCCGCAAGTACAGTGTATTGGACGGAAGAGGAACTACTGTTCTTGTCACTTTCCTAAGCACAGTTCAACTAGATATGGCCGTGTGTGTAGGAAGCACAGTTTTTTTGTTCTGAGCAAGCTCACTGTTCGGAACACATAGGAAACACAGTAGAGTAGAAGAGTGCTCTTTTCTCAAAAGCAGAGTGTGTTTCTTGGAAGTCGAGCTAGCGTTTGTTTTCCCGTCCTAAATGGAGTTGAGTCACATGCAGTTTTTAGTCCAACGAGCAAGAGTTATTTTCTGGTAAGACAAGTCACTATTGTGCTCCAATGCCATACACAGTGCAAATAGCACTCGCGTCTGTTCCCAGCAAGTACAGTGTATCAGACTGAAGAGGAGCTACTGTTCTTGTCAGTTTCCAAAGCAGAGTTGAACTAGATATGGCCCGTGTGTAGGAAGCACAGTTTTTTTTTTTTTTCTGAGCAAGCTCACTTTTCGGATCACATAGGAAACACAGTAGAGTAGAAGAGTGCTCTTTTCTCAAAAGCAGAGTGTGTTTTTGTAAGGCGAGCTAGCGTTTGTTTCCTAGTCCTAAATGGAGTTGAATCTCATGCAGTTTCTGGTCCTATGAACAAGAGTTGTTTTCTGGTAAGGAAAGTCACTATTGTGCTCCCATTGCCATTCACAAGGCAAATAGCACTCGCGTCTTTTCCCAGCAAGTACAGTGTATTGGACTGAATAGGAGCTACTGTTCTTGTCAGTTTACTAAGCAGAGTTGAACTAGATATGGTCCGTGCGTGTAGGAAGCACAGTTCTTTTGTTCTGAGCAAGCTCACTGTTTGGACCCCATAGGAAACACAGTAGAGTAGAAGAGTGCTCTTTTCTCAAAAGCAGAGTGTGTTTCTTGGAAGTCGAGCTAGCGTTTGTTTCCCAGTCCTAAATGGAGTTGAGTCACATGCAGTTTTTTGTCCTATGAGCAAGAGTTGTTTTCTGGTAAGACAAGTCACTATTGTGCTCCAATTGCCATACACAGTGCAAATAGCACTCGCGTCTGTTCCCCGCAAGTACAGTGTATTGGACGGAAGAGGAGCTACTGTTCTTGTCATTTTCCTAAGGAGAGTTGAACTAGATATGGCCTTTGTGTGTAGGAAGCACAGTTCTTTTGTTCTGAGCAAGCTCACTGTTTGGAACCCATAGGAAACAGAGTAGAGTTGAAGAGTGCTCTTTTCTCAAAAGCAGAGTGTGTTTCATGTAAGGCGAGGTAGCATTTGTTTCCCAGTCCTAAATGGAGTTGAATCACATGCAGTTTCTGGTCCTAAGAACAAGAGTTGTTTTCTGGTAAGGAAAGTCACTATTGCGCTCCCATTGCCATAAACAGTGCAAATAGCACTCCCCTATGTTCCCAGCAAGTAAAGTGTATCGGAATGAAGAGGAGCTACTGTTCTTCTCAGTTTCCTAAGCAGAGTTGAAGTAGATATGGCCCGTGTGTGTAGGAAGCACAGTTCTTTTTTTCTGAGCAAGCTCACTGTTCTGGCCCTATTGGAAACACAGTAGAGTATAAGAGTGCTCTTTTCTCAAAAGCAGAGTGTGTTTCTTGTAAAGCGAGCTAGAATTTGTTTCCCAGTCCTAAATGGAGTTGAATCACATGCAGTTTCTGGTCCTATGAGCAAGAGTTGTTTTCTGTTAAGAAGAGTCACTATTGCACTGCCATTGCCATACACAGGACAAATAGCACTGGCGTCTGTTCCCAACAAGTACAGTGTATTGAACTGAAGAGGATCTACTGTTCTTGTCAGGTTCCTAAGCAGACTTGAACTAGATATGGCCGTGTGAGTAGGAAGCACAGTTTTTTTTTTCTGAGCAAGCTCACTGTTCGCAACATATAGGAAACACAGTAGAGTAGAAGAGTGCTCTTTTCTAAAAAGCAAAGTGTGTTTCTTGGAAGTTGAGCTAGCGTTTGTTTCCCAGTCCTAAATAGAGTTGAGTCACATGCAGTTTTTTGTCCTATGAGCAAGAGTTGTTTTCTGGTAAGACAAGTCACTATTGTGCTCCAATTGCCATACACAGTGCAAATAGCACTCGCGTCTGTTCCCAGCAAGTACAGTGTATTGGACTGAATAGGAGCTACTGTTCTTGTCAGTTTACTAAGCAGAGTTGAACTAGATATGGCCCGTGTGTGTAGGAAGCACAGTTCTTTTGTTCTGAGCAAGCTCACTGTTTGGAACCCATGGGAAACAGAGTAGAGTAGAAGAGTGCTCTTTTCTCAAAAGCAGAGTGTGTTTCATGTAAGGCGAGCTAGCATTTGTTTCCCAGTCCTAAATGGAGTTGAATCACATGCAGTTTCTGGTCCTAAGAACAAGAGTTGTTTTCTGGTAAGGAAAGTCACTATTGCGCTCCCATTGCCATAAACAGTGCAAATAGCACTCCCCTATGTTCCCAGCAAGTACAGTGTATCGGACTGAAGAGGAGCTACTGTTCTTGTCAGTTTCCTAAGCAGAGTTGAACGAGATATGGCCCGTGTGTAGGAAGCACAGTTCTTTTGTTCTGAGCAAGCTCACTGTTCTGGCCCTATAGGAAAAACAGTAGAGTAGAAGAGTGTTCTTTTCTCAAAAGCAGAGTGTGTTTCTTGTAAAGCGAACTAGAGTTTGTTTCCCATTTTAAATGGAGTGGAATCACATGCAGTTTCTGGTCCTACGAGCAAGAGATGTTTTCTGGTAAGAAGAGTCACTATTGAGCTGCCATTGCCATATACAGGACAAAAAGCACTGGCGTCTGTTCCCAGCAAGTACAGTGTATTGGACTGAAGAGGAGCTACTGTTCTTGTCAGTTTCCTAAGCAGAGTTGTACTAGATATGGCCCGTGTGTGTAGGAAGTACAGTTCTTTTTTTCTGAGCAAGCTCACTGTTCTGGCCCTATTGGAGACAAAGTAGAGTAGAAGAGTGCTCTTTTCTCAAAAGCAGAGTGTCTTTCTTGTAAAGCAAGCTAGAGTTTGTTCCCCAGTCCTAAATGGAGTTGAGTCACATGCAGTTTTTTGTCCTACGAGCAAGAGTTGTTTTCCGGTAAGACAAGTCACTATTGTGCTCCAATTGCCCTACACAGTGCAAAGAGCACTCGCGTCTGTTCCCCGCAAGTACAGTGCATTGGACAGAAGAGGAGCTACTGTTCTTGTCAGTTTCCTAAGCAGAGTTGAACTAGATGTGGCCCGTGTGTGTAGGAAGCACAGTTCATTTGTTCTGAGTAAGCTCACTGTTCGGACCCCATAGGAAACACAGTAGAGTAGAAGAGTGCTCTTTTCTCAAAAGCAGAGTGTGTTTCATGTAACGCGAGCTAGCATTTGTTTCCCAGTCCTAAATGGAGTTGAATCACATGAAGTTTCTGGTCTTACGAGCAAGAGTTGTTTTCTGGTAAGGAAAGTCACTATTGCGCTCCCATTGCCATACACAGTGCAAATAGCACTTGGGTCTGTTCCCAGCAACTACAGTGTATCAGACTGAAGAGGAGCTACTGTTCTTGTCAGTTTCCTAAGCAGAGTTGAACTAGATATGGCCCATGTGTAGGAAGCACAGTTCTTTTGTTCTGAGCAAGCTCACTATTCTGGCCCTATAGGAAACACAGTAGAGTAGAAGAGTGCGCTTTTCTCTAAAGCAGAGTGTGTTTCTTGTAAGGTGAGCTAGCTTTTGTTTTCCAGTCCTAAATGGTGTTGAATCACATGCAGTTTCTGATCCTACGAGCAAGAGTTGTTTTCTGGTATGACGAGTCACTATTGCGCTGCCATTGCCATACACAGGACAAACAGCACTGGTGTCTGTTCCCAGCAATTACAGTGTACTGGACTGAAGAGAAGCTCCTGTTCTTCTCAGTTTTCTAAGCAGAGTTAAACTAGATATGGCCCGTGTGTGTAGGAAGTACAGTTCTTTTTTTCTGAGCAAGCTCACTGTTCTGGCCCTATAGGAAACACAGAAGAGTAGAAGAGTGCTCTTTTCTCAAAAGCAGAGTGTGTTTCTTGTAAAGCGAGCTAGAGTTTGTTTCCCAGTCCTAAATGGAGTGGAATCACATGCAGTTTCTGGTCCTACGAGCAAGATTTGTTTTCTGGTAAGAAGAGTCACTATTGCGCTGCCATTGCCATACACAGGACAAATAGCACTGGCATCTGTTCCAGTAAGTACAGTGTATTGGACTGAATAGGAGCTACTGTTCTTGTCAGTTTACTAAGCAGAATTGAACTAGATATGGTCCGTGCGTGTAGGAATCACAGTTCTTTTGTTTTTAGCAAGTTCACTGTTTGTACCCCATAGGAAACACAGTAGAGTAGAAGAGTGCTCTTTTCTCAAAAGCAGAGTGTGTTTCATGTAAGGCGAGCTGCATTTGTTTCCCAGTCATAAATGGAGTTGAATCACATGAAGTTTCTGGTCTTACGAGCAAGAGTTGTTTTCTGGTAAGGAAAGTCACTATTGCGCTCCCATTGCCATACACAGTGCAAATAGCACTCGCTTCAGTTCCCAGCAAGTACAGTGTATCGGACTGAAGAGGAGCTACTGTTCTTGTCAGTTTCCTAAGCAGAGTTGAACTAGATATGGCCCGTGTGTAGGAAGCACAGTTCTTTTGTTCTGAGCAAGCTCACTGTTCAGACACCATAGGAAACCCAGTAGAGTAGAAGAGTGCTCTTTTCTCAAAAGCAGAATGTGTTCTTGGAAGTCGAGCTAGCGTTTGTTTCCCAGTCTTAAATGGAGTTGAGTCACATGCAGTTTTTTGTCCTACGAGCAAGAGTTGTTTTCTCGTAAGACAAGTCACTATTGTGCTCCAATGCCATACACAGTGCAAATAGCACTCGCGTCTATTCCCCGCAAGTACAGTGTATTGGACTGAAGAGGATCTACTGTTCTTGTCAGGTTCCTAAGCAGAATTGAACTAGATATGGCCGTGTGTGTAGGAAGCACAGTTCTTTTGTTCTGAGCAAGCTCACTGTTCGGACACCATAAGAAACAAAGTAGAGTAGAAGAGTGCTCTGTTCTCAAAAGCAGAGTGTGTTTCTTGTAAGGCGAGCTAGCATTTGTTTCCCAGTCCTAAATGGAGTTGAATCTCATGCAGTTTCTGGTCCTAAGAGCAAGAGTTGTTTTCTGGTAAGGAAAGTCACTATTGTGCTCCCATTGCCATACACAGTACAAATAGCACTCGCGTCTGTTCCCAGCAAGTACAGTGTATCGGACTGAAGAGGAGCTACTGTTCTTGTCAGTTTCCTAAGCAGAGTTGACCTAGATATGGCCCGTGTGTAGGAAGCACAGTTCTTTTGTTCTGAGCAAGCTCACTGTTCTGGCCCTATAGGAAACACAGTAGAGTAGAAGAGTGCTCTTTTCTCAAAAGCAGAGTGTGTTTCATGTAAGGCGAGCTAGCATTTGTTTCCCAGTCCTAAATGGAGTTGAATCACATGCAGTTTCTGGTCCTACGATCAAGAGTTGTTTTCTGGTAAGGAAAGTCAGTATTGGGCTCCCATTGCCATACACAGTGCAAATAGCACTCGCGTCTGTTCCCAGCAAGTACAGTGTATCAGACTGAAGAGGAGCTACTGTTCTTGTCAGTTTCCTAAACAAAGTTGAACTAGTTATGGCCCGTGTGTAGGAAGCACAGTTCTTTTTTTCTGAGCAAGCTCACTGTTCTGGCCTTATAGGAAACACAGTAGAGTAGAAGAGTGCTCTTTTCTCAAAAGCAGAGTGTGTTTCTTGTAAAGCAAGCTAGAGTTTGTTTCCCAGTCTTAAATGGAGTGGAATCACATGCAGTTTCTGGTCCTACGAGCAAGAGTTGTTTTCTGGTAAGAAGAGACACTATTGCACTGCCATTGCCATACACAGGACAAATAGCACTGGCGTCTTTTCCCAGCAAGTACAGTGTATTGGACTGAAGAGGATCTACTGTTCTTGTCAGGATCCTAAGCAGACTTGAACTAGATATGCCCGTGTGTGGAGGAAGCACAGTTTTTTTGTTCTGAGCAAGCTCACTGTTCGGAACACATAGGGAACACAGTAGAGTAGAAGAGTGCTCTTTTCTCAAAATCGTAGTGTGTTTCTTGTAAGGCGAGCTAGCGTTTGTTTCCCAGTCCTAAATGGAGTTGAGTCACATGAAGTTTTTTGTCCTATGAGCAAAAGTTGTTTTCTGGTAAGACAAGTCACTATTGTGCTCCAATTGCCATACCCAGTGCAAATAGCACTCGCGTCTGTTCCCCGCAAGTACAGTGTATTGGACGGAAGAGGAGCTACTGTTCTTGTCACTTTCCTAAGCACAGTTGAACTAGATATGGCCGTGTGTGTAGGAAGCACAGTTTTTTTGTTCTGAGCAAGCTCACTGTTCTGGCCCTATAGGAAACACAGTAGAGTAGAAGATTGCTCTTTTCTCAAAAGCAGAGTGTGTTTCTTGGAAGTCGAGCTAGCGTTTGTTTCCCAGTCCTAAATGGAGTTGAGTCACATGCAGTTTTTGTCCAACGAGCAAGAGTTATTTTCTGGCAAGACAAGTCACTATTGTGCTCCAATTGCCATACAGAGTGCAAATTGCACTCGCGTCTGTTCCCCTCAAGTACAGTGTATTGGACTGAAGAGGAGCTACTGTTCTTGTTTGTTTCCTAAGCAGAGTTTAATTAGATATGGCCCGTGTGTGTAGAAAGCACAGTTGTTTTGTTCTGAGCAAGCTCACTGTTCGGACCCCATAGGAAACACAGTAGAGTAGAAGAGTGCTCTTTTCTCAAAAGCAGAGTGTGTTTCTTGTAAGGCGAGGTAGCATTTGTTTCCCAGTCCTAAATGGAGTTGAATCACATGCAGTTTCTGGTCTTACGAGCAAGAGTTGTTTTCCGGTAAGGAAAGTCACTATTGCGCTCCCATTGCCATACACAGTTCAAATAGCGCTCGCGTCTGTTCCCAGCAAGTACAGTGTATCGGACTGAAGAGGAGCTACTGTTCTTGTCAGTTTCCTAAGCAGAGTTGAACTAGATATGGCCCGTGTGTAGGAAGCACAGTTCTTTTGTTCTGAGCAAGCTCACTGCTCTGGCCCTATAGGAAACACAGTAGAGTAGAAGAGTGCTCTTTTCTCTAAAGCAGAGTGTGTTTTTTGTAAGGTGAGCTGGCGTTTATTTCCCAGTCCTAAATGGAGTTGAATCACATGCAGTTTCTGGTCCTAAGAGCAAGAGCTGATTTCTGGTAAGGAAAGTCACTATTGTGCTCCCCTTGCCATACATAGTGCAAATAGCTCTCACGTCTGTTCCCAGCAAGTACAGTGTATCGGACTGAAGAGGAGCTACTGATCTTGTCAGTTTCCTAAGCAGAGTTGAACTAGATATGGCCTGCGTGTGTAGGAAGCACAGTTCTTTTGTTCTGAGCAAGCTCACTGTTTTGACCCCATAGGAAACACAGTAGAGTAGAAGAGTGCTCTTTTCTCTAAAGCAGAATGTGTTTCATGTAAGGCGAGCTAGCGTTTGCTTCCCATTCCTAAATGGAGTGGAATCACATGCAGTGTCTGGTCCTACGAGCAGGAATTGTTTTCTGGTAAGGAAAGTCACTATTGCGCTCCCTTTGCCATACACAGTGCAAATAGCCCTCCCGTCTATTCCCAGCAAGTACAGTGTATTGGACTGAAAAGGAGCTACTGTTCTTCTCAGTTTTCTAAGCAGAGTTGAACTGGATATGGCCCGTGTGTGTAGGAAGTACAGTTCTTTTTTTCTGAGCAAGCTCACTGTTCTGGCCCTATAGGAAACACAGAAGAGTAGAAGAGTGCTCTTTTCTCAAAAGCAGAGTGTGTTTCTTGTAAAGCGAGCTAGAGTTTCTTTCCCAGTCCTAAATGGAGTGGAATCACATGCAGTTTCTGGTCCTACGAGCAAGATTTGTTTTCTGGTAAGAATAGTCACTATTGCGCTGCCATTGCCATACACAGGACAAATAGCACTGGCGTCTGTTCCAGTAAGTACAGTGTATTGGACTGAATAGGAGCTACTGTTCTTGTCAGTTTACGAAGCAGAATTGAGCTAGATATGGTCCGTGCGTGTAGGAAGCACAGTTCTTTTGTTCTGAGCAAGCTCACTGTTTGGACCCCATAGGAAACACAGTAGAGTAGACGAGTGCTCTTTTCTCAAAAGCAGAGTGTGTTTCTTGGAAGTCGAGCTAGCATTTCTTTCCCAGTTCTAAATGGAGTTGAGTCACATGCAGTTTTTTGTCCTACGAGCAAGAGTTGTTTTCTGGTAAGACAAGTCACTATTGTGCTCCAATTGACATACACAGTGCAAATAGCACTCGCGTCTGTTCCCCGCAAGTACAATGTATTGGACGGAAGAGGAGCTACTGTTCTTGTCATTTTCCTAAGGAGAGTTGAACTAGATATGGCCCCTGTGTGTAGGAAGCACAGTTCTTTTGTTCTGAGCAAGCTCACTCTTCTGGCCCTATAGGAAACACAGTAGAGTAGAAGAGTGCTCCTTTCTCAAAAGCAGAGTGTGTTTCTTGTAAGGCGAGCTAGCATTTGTTTCCCAGTCCTAAATGGAGTGGAATCACATGCAGTTTCTGGTCCTATGAGCAAGAGATGTTTTCTGGTAAGAAGAATCACTATTGTGCTCTCAATGTCATACACAGTGCAAATAACATTGGCGTCGGTTCCCAACATGTACAGTGTATTGGACTGAAGAGGATCTACTGTTTTTGTCAGGTTCCTAAGCAGACTTGAACTAGATATGGCCTTGTGTGTAGGAAGCACAGTTTTTTTGTTCTGAGCAAGCTCACTTTTCGGAACACATAGGAAACACAGTAGAGTAGAAGAGTGCTCTTTTCTCAAAAGCAGAGTGTGTTTCTTGGAAGTCGAGCTAGCCTTTGTTTCCCAGTCCTCAATGGAGTTGACTCACATGCAGTTTTTTGTCCTACGAGCAAGAGTTGTTTTCTCGTAAGACAAGTCACTATTGTGCTCCAATTGCCATACACAGTGCAAATAGCACTCGCGTCTGTTCCCCGCAAGTACAGTGTATTGGACTGAAGAGGAGCTACTGTTCTTGTTTGTTTCCTAAGCAGAGTTGAACTACATATGGCCCGTGTGTAGGAAGCCCAGTTCTTTTGTTCTGAGCAAGCTCACTGTTCGGACCCAATAGGAAACGCTGTAGAATAGAAGAGTGCTCTTTTCTCAAAAGCAGAGTGTGTTTCATGTAAGGCGAGCGCGCACTTGTTCCCCAGTCCTAAATGGCGTTGAATCACATGCAGTTTCTGGTCCTACGAGCAAGAGTTGTTTTCTGGTAAGGAAAGTCACTATTGCGCTCCCATTGACATACACAGTGCAAATAGCACTCGCGTCTGTTCCCAGCAAGTACAGTGTATCGGCCTGAAGAGGAGCTACTGTTCTTGTCAGTTTCCTAAGCAGAGTTGAACTAGTTATGGCCCGTATGTAGGAAGCACAGTTCTTTTGTTCTGAGCAAGCTCACTCTTCTGGCCCTATAGGAAACACAGTAGAGTATAAGAGTGCTCTTTTCTCTAAAGCAGAGTGTGTTTCTTGTAAGGCGAGCTAGTGTTTGTTTCCCAGTCCTAAATGGAGTTGAATCACATGCAGTTTCTAGTCCTAAGAGCAAGAGTTGTTTTATGGTAAGAAGAGTCACTATTGCGCTGCCATTGCCATACACAGGACAAATAGCACTGGCGTCTGTTCCCAGCAAGTACAGTGTATTGGACTGAAGAGGATCTACTGTTCTTGTCAGGTTCCTAAGCAGACTTGAACTAGATATGGCCGTGTGTGTAGGAAGCACAGTTCTTTTTTTCTGAGCAAGCTCACTGTTCGGACACGATAGGAAACCCAGTAGAGTAGAAGAGTGCTCTTTTCTCAAAAGCAGAATGTGTTCTTGGAAGTCGAGCTAGCGTTTGTTTCCCAGTCTTAAATGGAGTTGAGTCACATGCAGTTTTTTGTCCTACGAGCAAGAGTTGTTTTCTCGTAAGACAAGTCACTATTGTGCTCCAATGCCATACACAGTGCAAATAGCACTCGCGTCTATTCCCCGCAAGTACAGTGAATTGGACTGAAGAGGATCTACTGTTCTTGTCAGGTTCCTAAGCAGAATTGAACTAGATATGGCCGTGTGTGTAGGAAGCACAGTTCTTTTGTTCTGAGCAAGCTCACTGTTCGGACACCATAAGAAACAAAGTAGAGTAGAAGAGTGCTCTTTTCTCAAAAGCAGAGTGTGTTTCTTGTAAGGCGAGCTAGCATTTGTTTCCCAGTCCTAAATGGAGTTGAATCTCATGCAGTCTCTGGTCCTAAGAGCAAGAGTTGTTTTCTGGTAAGGAAAGTCACTATTGCGCTCCCCTTGCCATACATAGTGCAAATAGCTCTCGCGTCTATTCCCAGCAAGTACAGTGTATCGGACTGAAGAGGAGCTACTGTTCTTGTCAGTTTCCTAAGCAGAGTTGAACTAGATATGGCCCGTGTGTGTAGGAAGCACAGTTCTTATGTTCTGAACAAGCTCACTGTTCTGGCCCTATTGGAAACACAGTAGAGTAGAAGAGTGCTCTTTTCTCAAAAGCAGAGTGTGTTTTTGTAAGGCGAGCTAGCGTTTGTTTCCTAGTCCTAAATGGAGTTGAATCACATGCAGTTTCTGGTCCTACGAAAAAGAGCTGTTTTCTGGTAAGGAAAGTCACTATTGTGCTCCAATTGCCCTACACAAGGCAAATAGCACTCGCGTCTTTTGCCAGCAAGTACAGTGTATTGGACTGAATAGGAGCTACTGTTCTTGTCAGTTTCCTAAGCAGAGTTCAACTAGATATGGACCGTGTGTAGGAAGCACAGTTCTTATGTTCTGAGCAAGCTCACTGTTCTGGCCCTATAGGAAACACAGTAGAGTAGAAGAGTGCTCTTTTCTCTGAAGCAGAGTGTGTTTCTTGTAAGGCGAGATAGCGTTTGTTTCCTAGTCCTAAATGGAGTTGAGTCACATGCAGTTTTTTGTCCTACGAGCAAGAGTTGTTTTCTGGTAAGACAAGTCACTATTGTGCTCCAATTGCCATACACAGTGCAAATAGCACTCGCGTCTGTTCCCTGCAAGTACAGTGTATTGGAAGAAAGAGGAGCTATTGTTCTTGTCAGTTTCCTAAGCAGAGTTGAACTAGATATGGCCCATGTGTGTAGGAAGCACAGTTCTTTTGTTCTGAGCAAGCTCACTGTTCGGACCCCATAGGAAACACAGTAGAGTAGAAGAGTGCTCTTTTCTCAAAAGCAGAGTGTGTTTCATGTAAGGCGAGCTAGCACTTGTTCCCCAGTCCTAAATGGAGTAGAATCTCATGCAGTTTCTGGTCTTACGAGCAAGAGTTGTTTTCTGGTAAGAGAAGTCACTATTGCGCTCCAATTGCCACACACAGTGCAAATAGCACTCGCGTCTGTTCCCAGCAAGTACAGTGTATCGGACAGAAGAGGAGCTACTGTTCTTGTCAGTTTCCTAAGCATAGTTGAACTAGATATGACCCGTGTGTAGGAAGCACAGTACTTTTGTTCTGAGCAAGCTCACTGTTCTGGCCCTATAGGAAACACAGTAGAGTAGAAGTGTGCTCTTTTCTCTAAAGCAGAGTGTGTTCCTTGTAAGGTGAGCTAGCTTTTGTTTGCCAGTCCTAAATGGAGTTGAATTACATGCAGTTTCTGGTCCTACAAGCAAGAGTTGTTTTCTGGTAAGAAGAGTCACTATTGCGCTGCCATTGCCATACACAGGACAAATAGCACTGGCGTCTCTTCCCAGCAAGTACAGTGTATTGGACTGAAGAGGATCTACTGTTCTTGTCAGGTTCCTAAACAGACTTGAACTAGATATGGCCGTGTGTGTAGGAAGCACAGTTCTAATGTTCTGAGCAAGTTCAATCTTCTGGCTCTATAGGAAAAACAGTAGAGTAGAAGAGTGCTCTTTTCTGAAAAGCAGAGTGTGTTTCTTGCATGGAGAGCTAGCGTTTGTTTTCTAGTCCTAAATGGAGTTGAGTCACATGCAGTTTTTTGTCCTACGAGCAAGAGTTGTTTTCTGGTAAGACAAGTCACTATTGTGCTCCAATTGCCATACACAGTGCAAAGAGCACTCGCGTCTGTTCCCTGCAAGTACAGTGTATTGGAAGGAAGAGGAGCTATTGTTCTTGTCAGTTTCCTAAGAAGAGTTGAACTAGATATGGCCCATGTGTGTAGGAAGCACAGTTCTTTTGTTCTGAGCAAGCTCACTATTCTGGCCCTATAGGAAACACAGTAGAGTAGAAGAGTGCACTTTTCTCTAAAGCAGAGTGTGTTTCTTGTAAGGTGAGCTAGCTTTTGTTTCCCAGTCCTAAATGGTGTTGAATCACATGCAGTTTCTGATCCTACGAGCAAGAGTTGTTTTCTGGTATGAAGAGTCACTATTGCGCTGCCATTGCCATACACAGGACAAACAGCACTGGTGTCTGTTCCCAGCAATTACAGTGTACTGGACTGAAGAGGATCTACTGTCCTTGTCAGGTTCCTAAGCAGAATTGAAATAGATATGGCCGTGTGTAGGAGGCAAAGTTCTTTGTTCTGAGCAAGCTCACTGTTCTGGCCCTATAGGAAACACAGTAGAGTAGAAGAGTGCTCTTTACTCAAAAGCAGAGTGTCTTTCTTGTAAGGCAAGCTAGCGTTTGTTTCCCAGTCCTAAATGGAGTTGAGTCACATGCAGTTTTTTGTCCTACGAGCAAGAGTTGTTTTCTGGTAAGACGAGTCACTATTGTGCTCCAATTGCTATACACAGTGCAAATAGCACTGGCGTCTGTTCCCCGCAAGTACAGTGTATTGGACGGAAGAGGAGCTACTCTTCTTGTCAGTTTCCTAAGCAGAGTTGAACTAGATATGGCCCGTGTGTGTAGGAAGCACAGTTCTTTTGTTCTTAGGAAGCTCACTGTTCGGACCCCATTGAAACACAGTAGAGTAGAAGAGTGCTCTTTTCTCAAAAGCAAAGTGTGTTTCTTGTAAGGCGAGCTAGCGTTTGTTTCCCAGTCCTAAATGGAGTTGAATCACATGCAGTTTCTGGTCCTACGAGCAAGAGTTGTTTTCTGGTAAGAGGTGTCACTATTGCACTGCCATTGCCATACACAGGACAAATAGCACTGGCGTCTGTTCCCAGCAAGTACAGTGTATTGGACTGAAGAGGATCTAGTGTTCTTGTCAGTTTCCTAAGCAGAGTTGAACTAGATATGGCCGTGTGTGTAGGAAGCACAGTTTTTTTGTTCTGAGCAAGATCACTGTTTGGAACACATATGAAACACAGTAGAGTAGAAGAGTGCTCTTTTCTCAAAAGAAGAGTGTGTTTCTTGTAAGGCGAGCTATCGTTTGTTTCCCAGTCCTAAATGGAGTTGAGTCACATGGAGTTTTTTGTACTATGAGAAAAAGTTGTTTTCTGGTAAGGAAAGTCACTATTGTGCTCCCCTTGCCATACATAGTGCAAATAGCCCTCACATCTGTTCCCAGCAAATACAGTGTATCGGACTGAAGAGGAGCTACTGTTCTTGTCATTTCCTAAGCAGAGTTGAACTAGATATGGCCCGTGTGTGTAGGAAGTACAGTTTTTTTGTTCTGAGCAAGCTCACTGTTTGGAACACATAGGAAACACATTAGAGTAGAAGAGTGCTCTTTTCTCTAAAGCAGAATGTGTTTCATGTAAGGCGAGCTAGCGTTTTTTTCCCAGTCCTAAATGGAGTGGAATCACATGCAGTGTCTGGTCCTACGAGCAGGAGTTGTTTTCTGGTAAGGAAAGTCACTATTGCGCTCCCATTGCCATACACAGTGCAAATAGCCCTCCCGTCTGTTCCCAGCAAGTACAGTGTATTGGACTGAAAAGGAGCTACTGTTCTTCTCAGTTTTCTAAGCAGAGGTGAACTAGATATGGCCCGTGTGTGTAGGAAGTACAGTTCTTTTTTTCTGAGCAAGCTCACTGTTCTGGCCCTATAGGAAACACAGAAGAGTAGAAGAGTGCTCTTTTCTCAAAAGCAGAGTGTGTTTCTTGTAAAGCGAGCTAGAGTTTGTTTCCGAGTCCTAAATGGAGTGGAATCACATGCAGTTTCTGGTCCTACGAGCAAGATTTGTTTTCTGGTAAGAAGAGTCACTATTGCGCTGCCATTGCCATACACAGGACAAATAGCACTGGCGTCTGTTCCAGTAAGTACAGTGTATTGGACTGAATAGGAGCTACTGTTCTTGTCAGTTTACTAAGCAGAATTGAACTAGATATGGTCCGTGCGTGTAGGAAGCACAGTTCTTTTGTTCTTAGCAAGCTCACTGTTTGGACCCCATAGGAAACACAGTAGAGTAGAAGAGTGCTCTTTTCTCAAAAGCAGAGTGTGTTTCTTGGAAGTCGAGCTAGCATTTGTTTCCCAGTCCTAAATGGAGTTGAGTCACATGCAGTTTTTTGTCCTACGAGCAAGAGTTGTTTTCTGGTAAGACAAGTCACTATTGTGCTCCAATTGCCATACCCAGTGCAAATAGCACTCGCGTCTGTTCCCCGCAAGTACAGTGTATTGGACGGAAGAGGAGCTACTGTTCTTGTCACTTTCCTAAGCACAGTTGAACTAGGTATGACCGTGTGTGTAGGTAGCACAGTTTTTTTGTTCTGAGCAAGCTCACTGTTCGGAACACATAGGAAACACAGTAGAGTAGAAGAGTGCTCTTTTCTCAAAAGCAGAGTGTGTTTCTTGGAAGTCGAGCTAGCATTTGTTTCCCAGTCCTAAATGGAGGTGAATCACATTCAGTTTCTGGTCCTACGAGCAAGAGTCGTTTTCTGGTAAGGAATGTAACTATTGCGCTCCCATTGCCATACACAGTGCAAATAGCCCTCCTATCTGTTCCCAGTAAGTACAGTGTATTGGACTGCAAAGGAGCTACTGTTCTTCTCAGTTTCCTAAGCAGAGTTGAACTAGATATGGGCCGTGTGTGTAGGAAGTACAGTTCTTTTTTTCTGAGCAAGCTCACTGTTCTGGCCCTATAGGAAACACAGAAGAGTAGAAGAGTGCTCTTTTCTCAAAAGCAGAGTGTGTTTCATGTAAGGCGAGCTAGCATTTGTTTCCCAGTCCTAAATGGAGTTGAATCACATGCAGTTTCTGGTCCTACGAGCAAGAGTTGTTTTCTGGTAAGGAAAGTCACTATTGAGCTCCCCTTGCCATACACAGTGCAAATAGCTCTCGCGTCTGTTCCCAGTAAGTACAGTGTATCAGACTGAAGAGGAGCTACTGTTCTTGTCAGTTTCCTAAGCAGAGTTGAACTAGATACGGCCCTTGTGTGTTGGAAGCACAGTTCTTATGTTCTGAGCAAGTTCACTCTTCTGGCCCTATAGGAAACACAGTAGAGAAGAAGAGTGCTCTTTTCTCAAAAGCAGAGTGTGTTTTTGTAAGGCGAGCTAGCAGTTGTTTCCTAGTCCTAAGTGGATTTGAAACACATGCATTTTCTGGTCCTAGGAACAAGAGTTGTTTTCTGGTAAGGAAAGTTACTATTGCGCTCCCATTGCCCTTCACAAGGCAAATAGCACTCACGCCTTTTCCCAGCAAGTACAGTGTATTAGACTGAATAGGAGCTACTCTTCTTGTCAGTTTACTAAGCAGAGTTGAACTAGATATGGTCCGTGTGTGCAGGAAGCACAGTTGTTTTGTTCTGAGCAAGCTCACTGTTTGGACCCCATAGGAAACACTGTAGAGTAGAAGAGTGCTCTTTTCTCTAAAGCAGAGTGTGTTTTTTGTAAGGCAAGCTACCGTTTGTTTCCCAGTCCTAAATGGAGTGGAATCACATGCAGTTTCTGGTCCTACGAGCAAGAGTTGTTTTCTGGTAAGGAAAGTCACTATTGAGCTCCCATTGCCATACACAGTGCAAATAGCCCTCCCATCTGTTTCCAGCAACTACAGTGTATTGGACTGAAGAGGAGCTACTGTTCTTCTCAGTTTCCTAAGCAGAGTTGAAGTAGATATGGCCCGTGTGTTTAGGAAGCACAGTTCTTTTTTTCTGTGCCAGCTCACTGTTCTGGCCCTATTGGAAACACAGTAGAGTAGAAGAGTGCTCTTTTCTCAAAAGCAGAGTGTGTTTCATGTAAAGCGAGCTAGAATTTGTTTCCCAGTCCTAAATGGAGTTGAATCACATGCAGTTTCTGGTCCTACGAGCAAGAGTTGTTTTCTGTTAAGAAGAGTCACTATTGCACTGCCATTGCCATACACAGGACAAATAGCACTGGCGTCTGTTCCCAACAAGTACAGTGTATTGAACTGAAGAGGATCTACTGTTCTTGTCAGGTTCCTAAGCAGACTTGAACTAGATATGGCCGTGTGAGTAGGAAGCACAGTTTTTTTTTTTCTGAGCAAGCTCACTGTTCGCAAGATATAGGAAACACAGTAGAGTAGAAGAGTGCTCTTTTCTAAAAACCAAAGTGTGTTTCTTGGAAGTTGAGCTAGCGTTTGTTTCCCAGTCCTAAATGGAGTTGAGTCACATGCAATTTTTTGTCCTACGAGCAAGACTTTTTTTCTGGTAAGGAAAGTCACTATTGTGCTCCCATTGCCATACAAAGTACAAATAGCACTCGCGTCTGTTCCCAGCAAGTACAGTGTATCGGACTGAAGAGGAGCTACTGTTCTTGTCAGTTTCCTAAGCAGAGTTGAACTAGATATGGCCCGTGTGTAGGAAGCACAGTTCTTTTGTTCTGAGCATGCTCACTGTTCTGGCCCTATAGGAAACACAGTAGAGTAGAAGAGTGCTCTTTTCTCAAAAGCAGAGTGTGTTTCATGTAAGGCGAGCTAGCATTTGTTTCCCAGTCCTAAATGGAGTTGAATCACATGCAGTTTCTGGTCCTACAAGCAAGAGTTGTTTTCTGGTAAGAAGAGTCACTATTGCGCTGCCATTGCCATACACAGGACAAATAGCACTGGCGTCTGTTCCCAGCAAGTACAGTGTATTGAACTGAAGAGGATCTACTGTTCTTGTCAGGTTCCTAAGCAGACTTGAACTAGATATGGCCGTGTGAGTAGGAAGCACAGTTTTTTTTTTTCTGAGCAAGCTCACTGTTCGGAACATATTGGAAACACAGTAGAGTAGAAGAGTGCTCTTTTCTCAAAAGCAAACTGTGTTTCTTGGAAGTTGAGCTAGCGTTTGTTTCCCAGTCCTAAATGGAGTTGAGTCACATGCAATTTTTTGTCCTACGAGCAAGACTTGTTTTCTGGTAAGGAAAGTCACTATTGTGCTCCCATTGCCATACACAGTGCAAATAGCACTCGTGTCTGTTCCCAGCAAGTACAGTGTATCGGACAGAAGAGGAGCTACTGTTCTTGTCAGTTTCCTAAGCAGAGTTGAACGAGATATGGCCCGTGTGTAGGAAGCACAGTTCTTTTGTTCTGAGCAAGCTCACTGTTCTGGCCCTATAAGAAACACAGTAGAGAAGAAGAGTGTTCTTTTCTCAAAAGCAGAGTGTGTTTCTTGTAAAGCGAACTAGAGTTTGTTTCCCAGTTTTAAATGGAGTGGAATCACATGCAGTTTCTGGTCCTACGAGCAAGAGATGTTTTCTGGTAAGAAGAGTCACTATTGAGCTGCCATTGCCATATACAGGACAAAAAGCACTGGCGTCTGTTCCCAGCAAGTACAGTGTATTGGACTGAAGAGGAGCTACTGTTCTTGTCAGTTTCCTAAGCAGAGTTGTACTAGATATGGCCCGTGTTTGTAGGAAGTACAGTTCTTTTTTTCTGAGCAAGCTCACTGTTCTGGCCCTATTGGAGACAAAGTAGAGTAGAAGAGTGCTCTTTTCTCAAAAGCAGAGTGTCTTTCTTGTAAAGCAAGCTAGAGTTTGTTCCCCAGTCCTAAATGGAGTTGAGTCACATCAGTTTTTTGTCCTACGAGCAAGAGTTGTTTTCCGGTAAGACAAGTCACTATTGTGCTCCACTTGCCCTACACAGTGCAAAGAGCACTCGCGTCTGTTCCCCGCAAGTACAGTGCATTGGACGGAAGAGGAGCTACTGTTCTTGTCAGTTTCCTAAGCAGAGTTGAACTAGATATGGCCCGTGTGTGTAGGAAGCACAGTTCATTTGTTCTGAGCAAGCTCACTGTTTTGACCCCATAGGAAACACAGTAGAGTAGAAGAGTGCTCTTTTCTCTAAAGCAGAATGTGTTTCATGTAAGGCGAGCTAGCGTTTGTTTCCCAGTCCTAAATGGAGTGGAATCACATGCAGTGTCTGGTCCTACGAGCAGGAGTTGTTTTCTGGTAAGGAAAGTCACTATTGCGCTCCCATTGCCATACACAGTGCAAATAGCCCTCCCGTCTGTTCCCAGCAAGTACAGTGTATTGGACTGAAAAGGAGCTACTGTTCTTCTCAGTTTTCTAAGCAGAGTTGAACTAGATATGGCCCGTGTGTGTAGGAAGTACAGTTCTTTTTTTCTGAGCAAGCTCACTGTTCTGGCCCTATAGGAAACACAGAAGAGTAGAAGAGTGCTCTTTTTTCAAAAGCAGAGTGTGTTTCTTGTAAAGCGAGCTAGAGTTTGTTTCCCAGTCCTAAATGGAGTGGAATCACATGCAGTTTCTGGTCCTACGAGCAAGATTTGTTTTCTGGTAAGAAGAGTCACTATTTCGCTGCCATTGCCATACACAGGACAAATAGCACTGGCGTCTGTTCCAGTAAGTACAGTGTATTGGACTGAATAGGAGCTACTGTTCTTGTCAGTTTACTAAGCAGAATTGAACTAGATATGGTCCGTGCGTGTAGGAAGCACAGTTCTTTTGTTCTTAGCAAGCTCACTGTTTGGACCCCATAGGAAACACAGTAGAGTAGAAGAGTGCTCTTTTCTCAAAAGCAGAGTGTGTTTCTTGGAAGTCGAGCTAGCATTTCTTTCCCAGTCCTAAATGGAGTTGAGTCACATGCAGTTTTTTGTCCTACGAGCAAGAGTTGTTTTCTGGTAAGACAAGTCACTATTGTGCTCCAATTGCCATACCCAGTGCAAATAGCACTCGCGTCTGTTCCCCGCAAGTACAGTGTATTGGACGGAAGAGGAGCTACTGTTCTTGTCACTTTCCTAAGCACAGTTGAACTAGATATGACCGTGTGTGTAGGTAGCACAGTTTTTTTGTTCTGAGCAAGCTCACTGTTCGGGAACACATAGGAAACACAGTAGAGTAGAAGAGTGCTCTTTTCTCAAAAGCAGAGTGTGTTTCTTGTAAGGCGAGCTAGCATTTCTTTCCCAGTCCTAAATGGAGTTGAATCACATGCAGTTTCTGGTCCTACAAGCAAGAGTTGTTTTCTGGTAAGAAGAGTCACTATTGGGCTGATATTGCCATACACAGGACAAATAGCACTGGCGTCTGTTCCCAGCAAGTACAGTGTATTGGACTGAAGAGGATCTACTGTTCTTGTCAGGTTCCTAAGCAGACTTGAACTAGATATGGCCGTGTGAGTAGGAAGTACAGTTCTTTTGTTCTGAGCAGCTCACTGTTCGGAACACATAGGAAACACAGTAGAGTAGAAGAGTGCTCTTTTCTCAAAAGCAGAGTGTGTTTCATGTAAGGGGACCTAGCATTTGTTTCCCACTCCTAAGTGGAGTTGAATCACATGCAGTTTCTGGTCCTACGATCAAGAGTTGTTTTCTGGTAAGGAAAGTCACTATTGCACTCCCATTGCCGTACACAGTACAAATAGCACTCGTGTCTGTTCCCAGCAAGTACAGTGTATTGGACTGAAGAGGAGCTACTGTTCTTGTTGGTTTCCTAAGCAGAGTTGAATTAGATATGGCCCGTGTGTGTAGGAAGCACAGTTATTTTGTTCTGTGCAAACTCACTGTTCTGACCCATAGGAAACACAGTAGAGTAGAAGAGTACTCTTTTCTCAAAAGCAGAGTGTGTTTCATGTATGCGAGCTAGCATTTGTTTCCCAGTCCTAAATGGAGGTGAATCACATTCAGTTTCTGGTCCTACGAGCAAGAGTCGTTTTCTGGTAAGGAATGTAACTATTGCGCTCCCATTGCCATACACAGTGCAAATAGCCCTCCTATCTGTTCCCAGTAAGTACAGTGTATTGGACTGCAAAGGAGCTACTGTTCTTCTCAGTTTCCTAAGCAGAGTTGAACTAGATATGGGCCGTGTGTGTAGGAAGTACAGTTCTTTTTTTCTGAGCAAGCTCACTGTTCTGGCCCTATAGGAAACACAGAAGAGTAGAAGAGTGCTCTTTTCTCAAAAGCAGAGTGTGTTTCATGTAAGGCGAGCTAGCATTTGTTTCCCAGTCCTAAATGGAGTTGAATCACATGCAGTTTCTGGTCCTACGAGCAAGAGTTGTTTTCTGGTAAGGAAAGTCACTATTGAGCTCCCCTTGCCATACACAGTGCAAATAGCTCTCGCGTCTGTTCCCAGTAAGTACAGTGTATCAGACTGAAGAGGAGCTACTGTTCTTGTCAGTTTCCTAAGCAGAGTTGAACTAGATACGGCCCTTGTGTGTTGGAAGCACAGTTCTTATGTTCTGAGCAAGTTCACTCTTCTGGCCCTATAGGAAACACAGTAGAGAAGAAGAGTGCTCTTTTCTCAAAAGCAGAGTGTGTTTTTTAAGGCGAGCTGGCAGTTGTTTCCTAGTCCTAATTGGATTTGAAACACATGCATTTTCTGGTCCTAGGAACAAGAGTTGTTTTCTGGTAAGGAAAGTTACTATTGCGCTCCCATTGCCCTTCAGAAGGCAAATAGCACTCACGCCTTTTCCCAGCAAGTACAGTGTATTAGACTGAATAGGAGCTACTCTTCTTGTCAGTTTACTAAGCAGAGTTGAACTAGATATGGTCCGTGTGTGCAGGAAGCACAGTTGTTTTGTTCTGAGCAAGCTCACTGTTTGGACCCCATAGGAAACACTGTAGAGTAGAAGAATGCTCTTTTCTCTAAAGCAGAGTGTGTTTTTTGTAAGGCAAGCTACCGTTTGTTTCCCAGTCCTAAATGGAGTGGAATCACATGCAGTTTCTGGTCCTACGAGCAAGAGTTGTTTTCTGGTAAGGAAAGTCACTATTGAGCTCCCATTGCCATACACAGTGCAAATAGCCCTCCCATCTGTTTCCAGCAACTACAGTGTATTGGACTGAAGAGGAGCTACTGTTCTTCTCAGTTTCCTAAGCAGAGTTGAAGTAGATATGGCCCGTGTGTGTAGGAAGCACAGTTCTTTTTTTCTGTGCAAGCTCACTGTTCTGGCCCTATTGGAAACACAGTAGAGTAGAAGAGTGCTCTTTTCTCAAAAGCAGAGTGTGTTTCATGTAAAGCGAGCTAGAATTTGTTTCCCAGTCCTAAATGGAGTTGAATCACATGCAGTTTCTGGTCCTACGAGCAAGAGTTGTTTTCTGTTAAGAAGAGTCACTATTGCACTGCCATTGCCATACACAGGACAAATAGCACTGGCGTCTGTTCCCAACAAGTACAGTGTATTGAACTGAAGAGGATCTACTGTTCTTGTCAGGTTCCTAAGCAGACTTGAACTAGATATGGCCGTGTGAGTAGGAAGCACAGTTTTTTTTTTTCTGAGCAAGCTCACTGTTCGCAAGATATAGGAAACACAGTAGAGTAGAAGAGTGCTCTTTTCTAAAAACCAAAGTGTGTTTCTTGGAAGTTGAGCTAGCGTTTGTTTCCCAGTCCTAAATGGAGTTGAGTCACATGCAATTTTTTGTCCTACGAGCAAGACTTTTTTTCTGGTAAGGAAAGTCACTATTTTGCTCCCATTGCCATACACAGTACAAATAGCACTCGCGTCTGTTCCCAGCAAGTACAGTGTATCGGACTGAAGAGGAGCTACTGTTCTTGTCAGTTTCCTAAGCAGAGTTGAACTAGATATGGCCCGTGTGTAGGAAGCACAGTTCTTTTGTTCTGAGCATGCTCACTGTTCTGGCCCTATAGGAAACACAGTAGAGTAGAAGAGTGCTCTTTTCTCAAAAGCAGAGTGTGTTTCATGTAAGGCGAGCTAGCATTTGTTTCCCAGTCCTAAATGGAGTTGAATCACATGCAGTTTCTGGTCCTACGATCAAGAGTTGTTTTCTGGTAAGGAAAGTCACTATTGCGCTCCCATTGCCATACACAGTGCAAATAGCACTCGCGTCTGTTCCCAGCAAGTACAGTGTATCGGACTGAAGAGGAGCTACTGTTCTTGTCAGTTTCCTAAACAAAGTTGAACTAGTTATGGCCCGTGTGTAGGAAGCACAGTTCTTTTTTTCTGAGCAAGCTCACTGTTCTGGCCTTATAGGAAACACAGTAGAGTAGAAGAGTGCTCTTTTCTCAAAAGCAGAGTGTGTTTCTTGTAAAGCGAGCTAGAGTTTGTTTCCCAGTTATAAATGGAGTTGAATCACATGAAGTTTCTGGTCCTAAGAGCAAGAGATGTTTTCTGTTAAGAAGAGTAACTATTGCGCTGCCTTTGCCATACACAGGACAAATAGCACAGGCGTCTGTTCCCAGCAAGTACAGTGTACTGAACTGAAGAGGATCTACTGTACTTGTCAGGTTCCTAAGCAGACTTGAAATAGATATGGCCGTGTGAGTAGGAAGCACAGTTTTTTTGTTCTGAGCAAGCTCACTGTTCTGGCCCTATAGGAAACAAAGTAGAGTAGAAGAGTGCTCTTTTATCAAAAGCAGAGTTTTTTTCTTGGAAGTCGAGCTAGCGTTTGTTTCCCAGTCCCAAATGGAGTTGAGTCACATGCAGTTTTTTGTCCTATGAGCAAGAGTTGTTTTCTGGTAAGGCAAGTCACTATTGTGCTCAATTGCCATACACAGGACAAATAGCACTGGCGTCTGTTCCCAGCAAGTACAGTGTATTGGACTGAAGAGGATCTACTGTTCTTGTCAGGTTCCTAAGCAGACTTGAACTAGATATGGCCGTGTGTGTAGGAAGCACAGTTTTTTTGTTCTGAGCAAGCTCACTGTTCGGAACACATAGGAAACACAGTAGAGTAGAAGAGTGCTCTTTTCTCAAAAGCAGAGTTTGTTTCTTGTAAGGCGAGCTAGCGTTTGTTTCCCAGTCCTAAATGGAGTTGAGTCACATGCAGTTTTTTGTCCTATGAGCAAAAGTTGTTTTCTGGTAAGACAAGTCACTATTGTTCTCCAATTGCCATACACAATGCAAATAGCACTCGCGTCTGTTCCCCGCAAGTACAGTGTATTGGACGGAAGAGGAGCTACTGTTCTTGTCAGTTTCCTAAGCACAGTTGAACTAGATATGGCCCGTGTGTGTAGGAAGCACAGTTCTTTTGTTCTGAGCAAGCTCACTGTTCGGACCCCACAGGAAACACAGTAGAGTAGAAGAGTGCTCTTTTGTGAAAAGCAGAGTGTGTTTCATGTAAGGCGAGCTAGAGTTTGTTTCCCAGTCCTAAATGGACTTGAATCACATGCAGTTTCTGGTGTTACGAGCAAGAGTTGTTTTCTGGTAAGGAAAGTCACTATTGCGCTCCCATTGCCATACACAGTGCAAATAGAACTCGCGTCTGTTCCCAGCAAGTACAGTGTATCAGACTGAAGAGGAGCTACTGTTCTTGTCAGTTTCCAAAGCAGAGTTGAACTAGATATGGCCCGAGTGTAGGAAGCACAGTTTTTTTTTTTTTCTGAGCAAGCTCACTTTTCGGAACACATAGGAAACACAGTAGAGTAGAAGAGTGCTCTTTGCTCAAAAGCAGAGTGTGTTTTTGTAAGGTGAGCTAGCGTTTGTTTCCTAGTCCTAAATGGAGTTGAATCTCATGCAGTTTCTGGTCCTCTGAACAAGAGTTGTTTTCTGGTAAGGAAAGTCACTATTGTGCTCCCATTGCCCTTCACAAGGCAAATAGCACTCGCGTCTTTTCCCAGCAAGTACAGTGTATTGGACTGAATAGGAGCTAATGTTCTTGTCAGTTTACTAAGCAGAGTTGAACTAGATATGGCCCGTGTGTGTAGGAAGCACAGTTCTTTTGTTCTGAGCAAGCTCACTGTTTGGAACCCATAGGAAACAGAGTAGAGTAGAAGAGTGCTCTTTTCTCAAAAGCAGAGTGTGTTTCATGTAAGGCGAGCTAGTATTTGTTTCCCAGTCCTAAATGGAGTTGAATCACATGCAGTTTCTGGTCCTAAGAACAAGAGTTGTTTTCTTGTAAGGAAAGTCACTATTGCGCTCCCATTGCCATAAACAGTGCAAATAGCACTCCCCTATGTTCCCAGCAAGTACAGTGTATCGGACTGAAGAGGAGCTACTGTTCTTGTCAGTTTCCTAAGCAGAGTTGAATGAGATATGGCCCGTGTGTAGGAAGCACAGTTCTTTTGTTCTGAGCAAGCTCACTGTTCTGGCCCTATAGGAAAAACGGTAGAGTAGAAGAGTGCTCTTTTCTTAAAGCAGAGTGTGTTTCTTGCAAGGTGAGCTAGCTTTTGTTTCCCAGTCCTAAATGGAGTTGAATCACATGCAGTTTCTGGTCCTACAAGCAAGAGTTGTTTTCTGGTAAGAAGAGTCACTATTGCGCTGCCATTGCCATACACAGGACAAATAGCACTGGCGTCTGTTCCCAGCAAGTACAGTGTATTGAACTGAAGAGGATCTACTGTTCTTGTCAGGTTCCTAAGCAGACTTGAACTAGATATGGCCGTGTGAGTAGGAAGCACAGTTTTTTTTTTTTTTCTGAGCAAGCTCACTGTTCGGAACATATTGGAAACACAGTAGAGTAGAAGAGTGCTCTTTTCTCAAAAGCAAACTGTGTTTCTTGGAAGTTGAGCTAGCGTTTGTTTCCCAGTCCTAAATGGAGTTGAGTCACATGCAATTTTTTGTCCTACGAGCAAGACTTGTTTTCTGGTAAGGAAAGTCACTATTGTGCTCCCATTGCCATACACAGTGCAAATAGCACTCGTGTCTGTTCCCAGCAAGTACAGTGTATCGGACAGAAGAGGAGCTACTGTTCTTGTCAGTTTCCTAAGCAGAGTTGAACTAGATATGGCCCGTGTGTAGGAAGCACAGTTCTTTTGTTCTGAGCAAGCTCACTGTTCTGGCCCTATAGGAAACATGTAGAGAAGAAGAGTGTTCTTTTCTCAAAAGCAGAGTGTGTTTCTTGTAAAGCGAACTAGAGTTTGTTTCCCAGTTTTAAATGGAGTGGAATCACATGCAGTTTCTGGTCCTACGAGCAAGAGATGTTTTCTGGTAAGAAGAGTCACTATTGAGCTGCCATTGCCATATACAGGACAAAAAGCACTGGCATCTGTTCCCAGCAAGTACAGTGTATTGGACTGAAGAGGAGCTACTGTTCTTGTCAGTTTCCTAAGCAGAGTTGTACTAGATATGGCCCGTGTTTGTAGGAAGTACAGTTCTTTTTTTCTGAGCAAGCTCACTGTTCTGGCCCTATTGGAGACAAAGTAGAGTAGAAGAGTGCTCTTTTCTCAAAAGCAGAGTGTCTTTCTTGTAAAGCAAGCTAGAGTTTGTTCCCCAGTCCTAAATGGAGTTGAGTCACATCAGTTTTTTGTCCTACGAGCAAGAGTTGTTTTCCGGTAAGACAAGTCACTATTGTGCTCCACTTGCCCTACACAGTGCAAAGAGCACTCGCGTCTGTTCCCCGCAAGTACAGTGCATTGGACGGAAGAGGAGCTACTGTTCTTGTCAGTTTCCTAAGCAGAGTTGAACTAGATATGGCCCGTGTGTGTAGGAAGCACAGTTCATTTGTTCTGAGCAAGCTCACTGTTTTGACCCCATAGGAAACACAGTAGAGTAGAAGAGTGCTCTTTTCTCTAAAGCAGAATGTGTTTCATGTAAGGCGAGCTAGCGTTTGTTTCCCAGTCCTAAATGGAGTGGAATCACATGCAGTGTCTGGTCCTACGAGCAGGAGTTGTTTTCTGGTAAGGAAAGTCACTATTGCGCTCCCATTGCCATACACAGTGCAAATAGCCCTCCCGTCTGTTCCCAGCAAGTACAGTGTATTGGACTGAAAAGGAGCTACTGTTCTTCTCAGTTTTCTAAGCAGAGTTGAACTAGATATGGCCCGTGTGTGTAGGAAGTACAGTTCTTTTTTTCTGAGCAAGCTCACTGTTCTGGCCCTATAGGAAACACAGAAGAGTAGAAGAGTGCTCTTTTCTCAAAAGCAGAGTGTGTTTCTTGTAAAGCGAGCTAGAGTTTGTTTCCCAGTCCTAAATGGAGTGGAATCACATGCAGTTTCTGGTCCTACGAGCAAGATTTGTTTTCTGGTAAGAAGAGTCACTATTTCGCTGCCATTGCCATACACAGGACAAATAGCACTGGCGTCTGTTCCAGTAAGTACAGTGTATTGGACTGAATAGGAGCTACTGTTCTTGTCAGTTTACTAAGCAGAATTGAACTAGATAAGGTCCGTGCGTGTAGGAAGCACAGTTCTTTTGTTCTTAGCAAGCTCACTGTTTGGACCCCATAGGAAACACAGTAGAGTAGAAGAGTGCTCTTTTCTCAAAAGCAGAGTGTGTTTCTTGGAAGTCGAGCTAGCATTTCTTTCCCAGTCCTAAATGGAGTTGAGTCACATGCAGTTTTTTGTCCTACGAGCAAGAGTTGTTTTCTGGTAAGACAAGTCACTATTGTGCTCCAATTGCCATACCCAGTGCAAATAGCACTCGCATCTGTTCCCCGCAAGTACAGTGTATTGGACGGAAGAGGAGCTACTGTTCTTGTCACTTTCCTAAGCACAGTTGAACTAGATATGACCGTGTGTGTAGGTAGCACAGTTTTTTTGTTCTGAGCAAGCTCACTGTTCGGAACACATAGGAAACACAGTAGAGTAGAAGAGTGCTCTTTTCTCAAAAGCAGAGTGTGTTTCTTGTAAGGTGAGCTAGCATTTCTTTCCCAGTCCTAAATGGAGTTGAATCACATGCAGTTTCTGGTCCTACAAGCAAGAGTTGTTTTCTGGTATGAAGAGTCACTATTGGGCTGATATTGCCATACACAGGACAAATAGCACTGGCGTCTGTTCCCAGCAAGTACAGTGTATTGGACTGAAGAGGATCTACTGTTCTTGTCAGGTTCCTAAGCAGACTTGAACTAGATATGGCCGTGTGAGTAGGAAGTACAGTTCTTTTGTTCTGAGCAGCTCACTGTTCGGAACACATAGGAAACACAGTAGAGTAGAAGAGTGCTCTTTTCTCAAAAGCAGAGTGTGTTTCATGTAAGGGGACCTAGCATTTGTTTCCCACTCCTAAGTGGAGTTGAATCACATGCAGTTTCTGGTCCTACGATCAAGAGTTGTTTTCTGGTAAGGAAAGTCACTATTGCACTCCCATTGCCGTACACAGTACAAATAGCACTCGCGTCTGTTCCCAGCAAGTACAGTGTATTGGACTGAAGAGGAGCTACTGTTCTTGTTGGTTTCCTAAGCAGAGTTGAATTAGATATGGCCCGTGTGTGTAGGAAGCACAGTTATTTTGTTCTGTGCAAACTCACTGTTCTGACCCATAGGAAACACAGTAGAGTAGAAGAGTACTCTTTTCTCAAAAGCAGAGTGTGTTTCATGTATGCGAGCTAGCATTTGTTTCCCAGTCCTAAATGGAGGTGAATCACATTCAGTTTCTGGTCCTACGAGCAAGAGTCGTTTTCTGGTAAGGAATGTAACTATTGCGCTCCCATTGCCATACACAGTGCAAATAGCCCTCCTATCTGTTCCCAGTAAGTACAGTGTATTGGACTGCAAAGGAGCTACTGTTCTTCTCAGTTTCCTAAGCAGAGTTGAACTAGATATGGGCCGTGTGTGTAGGAAGTACAGTTCTTTTTTTCTGAGCAAGCTCACTGTTCTGGCCCTATAGGAAACACAGAAGAGTAGAAGAGTGCTCTTTTCTCAAAAGCAGAGTGTGTTTCATGTAAGGCGAGCTAGCATTTGTTTCCCAGTCCTAAATGGAGTTGAATCACATGCAGTTTCTGGTCCTACGAGCAAGAGTTGTTTTCTGGTAAGGAAAGTCACTATTGAGCTCCCCTTGCCATACACAGTGCAAATAGCTCTCGCGTCTGTTCCCAGTAAGTACAGTGTATCAGACTGAAGAGGAGCTACTGTTCTTGTCAGTTTCCTAAGCAGAGTTGAACTAGATACGGCCCTTGTGTGTTGGAAGCACAGTTCTTATGTTCTGAGCGAGTTCACTCTTCTGGCCCTATAGGAAACACAGTAGAGAAGAAGAGTGCTCTTTTCTCAAAAGCAGAGTGTGTTTTTGTAAGGCGAGCTAGCAGTTGTTTCCTAGTCCTAAGTGGATTTGAATCACATGCAGTTTCTGGTCCTAGGAACAAGAGTTGTTTTCTGGTAAGGAAAGTCACTATTGCGCTCTCATTGCCCTTCACAAGGCAAATAGCACACGCGCCTTTTCCCAGCAAGTACAGTGTATTAGAATGAATAGGAGCTACTCTTCTTGTCAGTTTACTAAGCAGAGTTGAACTAGATATGGTCCGTGTGTGCAGGAAGCACAGTTCTTTTGTTCTGAGCAAGCTCACTGTTTGGACCCCATAGGAAACACTGTAGAGTAGAAGAGTGCTCTTTTCTCTAAAGCAGAGTGTGTTTTTTGTAAGGCAAGCTACCGTTTGTTTCCCAGTCCTAAATGGAGTGGAATCACATGCAGTTTCTGGTCCTACAAGCAAGAGTTGTTTTCTGGTAAGGAAAGTCACTATTGCGCTCCCATTGCCATACACAGTGCAAATAGCCCTCCCATCTGTTTCAGGCAACTACAGTGTATTGGACTGAAGAGGAGCTACTGTTCTTCTCAGTTTCCTAAGCAGAGTTGAAGTAGATATGGCCCGTGTGTGTAGGAAGCACAGTTCTTTTTTTCTGAGCAAGCTCACTGTTCTGGCCCTATTAGAAACACAGTAGAGTAGAAGAGTGCTCTTTTCTCAAAAGCAGAGTGTGTTTCTTGTAAAGCGAGCTAGAATTTGTTTCCCAGTCCTAAATGTAGTGGAATCACATGCAGTTTCTGGTCCTACGAGCAAGAGTTGTTTTCTGTTAAGAAGAGTCACTATTGCACTGCCATTGCCATACACAGGACAAATAGCACTGGCGTCTGTTCCCAACAAGTACAGTGTATTGAACTGAAGAGGATCTGCTGTTCTTGTCAGGTTCCTAAGCAGACTTGAACTAGATATGGCCGTGTGAGTAGGAAGCACAGTTTTTTTTTTCTGAGCAAGCTCACTGTTCGCAAGATATAGGAAACACAGTAGAGTAGAAGAGTGCTCTTTTCTAAAAAGCAAAGTGTGTTTCTTGGAAGTTGAGCTAGCGTTTGTTTCCCAGTCCTAAATGGAGTTGAGTCACATGCAACTTTTTGTCCTACGAGCAAGACTTTTTTTCTGGTAAGGAAAGTCACTATTGTGCTCCCATTGCCATACACAGTACAAATAGCACTCACGTCTGTTCCCAGCAAGTACAGTGTATCGGACTGAAGAGGAGCTACTGTTCTTGTCAGTTTCCTAAGCAGAGTTGACCTAGATATGGCCCGTGTGTAGGAAGCACAGTTCTTTTGTTCTGAGCAAGCTCACTGTTCTGGCCCTATAGGAAACACAGTAGAGTAGAAGAGTGCTCTTTTCTCAAAAGCAGAGTGTGTTTCATGTAAGGCGAGCTAGCATTTGTTTCCCAGTCCTAAATGGAGTTGAATCACATGCAGTTTCTGGTCCTACGATCAAGAGTTGTTTTCTGGTAAGGAAAGTCAGTATTGGGCTCCCATTGCCATACACAGTGCAAATAGCACTCGCGTCTGTTCCCAGCAAGTACAGTGTATCAGACTGAAGAGGAGCTACTGTTCTTGTCAGTTTCCTAAACAAAGTTGAACTAGTTATGGCCCGTGTGTAGGAAGCACAGTTCTTTTTTTCTGAGCAAGCTCACTGTTCTGGCCTTATAGGAAACACAGTAGAGTAGAAGAGTGCTCTTTTCTCAAAAGCAGAGTGTGTTTCTTGTAAAGCAAGCTAGAGTTTGTTTCCCAGTCCTAAATGGAGTGGAATCACATGCAGTTTCTGGTCCTACGAGCAAGAGTTGTTTTCTGGTAAGAAGAGACACTATTGCACTGCCATTGCCATACACAGGACAAATAGCACTGGCGTCTTTTCCCAGCAAGTACAGTGTATTGGACTGAAGAGGATCTACTGTTCTTGTCAGGATCCTAAGCAGACTTGAACTAGATATGCCCGTGTGTGGAGGAAGCACAGTTTTTTTGTTCTGAGCAAGCTCACTGTTCGGAACACATAGGGAACACAGTAGAGTAGAAGAGTGCTCTTTTCTCAAAATCGTAGTGTGTTTCTTGTAAGGCGAGCTAGCGTTTGTTTCCCAGTCCTAAATGGAGTTGAGTCACATGAAGTTTTTTGTCCTATGAGCAAAAGATGTTTTCTGGTAAGACAAGTCACTATTGTGCTCCAATTGCCATACCCAGTGCAAATAGCACTCGCGTCTGTTCCCCGCAAGTACAGTGTATTGGACGGAAGAGGAGCTACTGTTCTTGTCACTTTCCTAAGCACAGTTGAACTAGATATGGCCGTGTGTGTAGGAAGCACAGTTCTTTTGTTCTGAGCAAGCTCACTGTTCTGGCCCTATAGGAAACACAGTAGAGTAGAAGATTGCTCTTTTCTCAAAAGCAGAGTGTGTTTCTTGGAAGTCGAGCTAGCGTTTGTTTCCCAGTCCTAAATGGAGTTGAGTCACATGCAGTTTTTGTCCAACGAGCAAGAGTTATTTTCTGGCAAGACAAGTCACTATTGTGCTCCAATTGCCATACACAGTGCAAATTGCACTCGCGTCTGTTCCCCTCAAGTACAGTGTATTGGACTGAAGAGGAGCTACTGTTCTTGTTTGTTTCCTAAGCAGAGTTTAATTAGATATGGCCCGTGTGTGTAGAAAGCACAGTTGTTTTGTTCTGAGCAAGCTCACTGTTCGGACCCCATAGGAAACACAGTAGAGTAGAAGAGTGCTCTTTTCTCAAAAGCAGAGTGTGTTTCTTGTAAGGCGAGGTAGCATTTGTTTCCCAGTCCTAAATGGAGTTGAATCACATGCAGTTTCTGGTCTTACGAGCAAGAGTTGTTTTCCGGTAAGGAAAGTCACTATTGCGCTCCCATTGCCATACACAGTTCAAATAGCGCTCGCGTCTGTTCCCAGCAAGTACAGTGTATCGGACTGAAGAGGAGCTACTGTTCTTGTCAGTTTCCTAAGCAGAGTTGAACTAGATATGGCCCGTGTGTAGGAAGCACAGTTCTTTTGTTCTGAGCAAGCTCACTGCTCTGGCCCTATAGGAAACACAGTAGAGTAGAAGAGTGCTCTTTTCTCTAAAGCAGAGTGTGTTTTTTGTAAGGTGAGCTGGCGTTTATTTCCCAGTCCTAAATGGAGTTGAATCACATGCAGTTTCTGGTCCTAAGAGCAAGAGCTGATTTCTGGTAAGGAAAGTCACTATTGTGCTCCCCTTGCCATACATAGTGCAAATAGCTCTCACGTCTGTTCCCAGCAAGTACAGTGTATTGGACTGAAGAGGAGCTACTGATCTTGTCAGTTTCCTAAGCAGAGTTGAACTAGATATGGCCTGCGTGTGTAGGAAGCACAGTTCTTTTGTTCTGAGCAAGCTCACTGTTTTGACCCCATAGGAAACACAGTAGAGTAGAAGAGTGCTCTTTTCTCTAAAGCAGAATGTGTTTCATGTAAGGCGAGCTAGCGTTTGCTTCCCATTCCTAAATGGAGTGGAATCACATGCAGTGTCTGGTCCTACGAGCAGGAATTGTTTTCTGGTAAGGAAAGTCACTATTGCGCTCCCATTGCCATACACAGTGCAAATAGCCCTCCCGTCTATTCCCAGCAAGTACAGTGTATTGGACTGAAAAGGAGCTACTGTTCTTCTCAGTTTTCTAAGCAGAGTTGAACTGGATATGGCCCGTGTGTGTAGGAAGTACAGTTCTTTTTTTCTGAGCAAGCTCACTGTTCTGGCCCTATAGGAAACACAGAAGAGTAGAAGAGTGCTCTTTTCTCAAAAGCAGAGTGTGTTTCATGTAAGGCGAGCTAGCATTTGTTTCCCAGTCCTAAATGGAGTTGAATCACATGCAGTTTCTGGTCCTACGAGCAAGAGTTGTTTTCTGGTAAGGAAAGTCACTATTGAGCTCCCCTTGCCATACACAGTGCAAATAGCTCTCGCGTCTGTTCCCAGTAAGTACAGTGTATCAGACTGAAGAGGAGCTACTGTTCTTGTCAGTTTCCTAAGCAGAGTTGAACTAGATACGGCCCTTGTGTGTTGGAAGCACAGTTCTTATGTTCTGAGCGAGTTCACTCTTCTGGCCCTATAGGAAACACAGTAGAGAAGAAGAGTGCTCTTTTCTCAAAAGCAGAGTGTGTTTTTGTAAGGCGAGCTAGCAGTTGTTTCCTAGTCCTAAGTGGATTTGAATCACATGCAGTTTCTGGTCCTAGGAACAAGAGTTGTTTTCTGGTAAGGAAAGTCACTATTGCGCTCTCATTGCCCTTCACAAGGCAAATAGCACTCACGCCTTTTCCCAGCAAGTACAGTGTATTAGACTGAATAGGAGCTACTCTTCTTGTCAGTTTACTAAGCAGAGTTGAACTAGATATGGTCCGTGTGTGCAGGAAGCACAGTTCTTTTGTTCTGAGCAAGCTCACTGTTTGGACCCCATAGGAAACACTGTAGAGTAGAAGAGTGCTCTTTTCTCTAAAGCAGAGTGTGTTTTTTGTAAGGCAAGCTACCGTTTGTTTCCCAGTCCTAAATTGAGTGGAATCACATGCAGTTTCTGGTCCTACAAGCAAGAGTTGTTTTCTGGTAAGGAAAGTCACTATTGCGCTCCCATTGCCATACACAGTGCAAATAGCCCTCCCATCTGTTTCAAGCAACTACAGTGTATTGGACTGAAGAGGAGCTACTGTTCTTCTCAGTTTCCTAAGCAGAGTTGAAGTAGATATGGCCCGTGTGTGTAGGAAGCACAGTTCTTTTTTTCTGTGCAAGCTCACTGTTCTGGCCCTATTAGAAACACAGTAGAGTAGAAGAGTGCTCTTTTCTCAAAAGCAGAGTGTGTTTCTTGTAAAGCGAGCTAGAATTTGTTTCCCAGTCCTAAATGTAGTGGAATCACATGCAGTTTCTGGTCCTACGAGCAAGAGTTGTTTTCTGTTAAGAAGAGTCACTATTGCACTGCCATTGCCATACACAGGACAAATAGCACTGGCGTCTGTTCCCAACAAGTACAGTGTATTGAACTGAAGAGGATCTGCTGTTCTTGTCAGGTTCCTAAGCAGACTTGAACTAGATATGGCCGTGTGAGTAGGAAGCACAGTTTTTTTTTTCTGAGCAAGCTCACTGTTCGCAAGATATAGGAAACACAGTAGAGTAGAAGAGTGCTCTTTTCTAAAAAGCAAAGTGTGTTTCTTGGAAGTTGAGCTAGCGTTTGTTTCCCAGTCCTAAATGGAGTTGAGTCACATGCAATTTTTTGTCCTACGAGCAAGACTTTTTTTCTGGTAAGGAAAGTCACTATTGTGCTCCCATTGCCATACACAGTACAAATAGCACTCACGTCTGTTCCCAGCAAGTACAGTGTATCGGACTGAAGAGGAGCTACTGTTCTTGTCAGTTTCCTAAGCAGAGTTGACCTAGATATGGCCCGTGTGTAGGAAGCACAGTTCTTTTGTTCTGAGCAAGCTCACTGTTCTGGCCCTATAGGAAACACAGTAGAGTAGAAGAGTGCTCTTTTCTCAAAAGCAGAGTGTGTTTCATGTAAGGCGAGCTAGCATTTGTTTCCCAGTCCTAAATGGAGTTGAATCACATGCAGTTTCTGGTCCTACGATCAAGAGTTGTTTTCTGGTAAGGAAAGTCAGTATTGGGCTCCCATTGCCATACACAGTGCAAATAGCACTCGCGTCTGTTCCCAGCAAGTACAGTGTATCAGACTGAAGAGGAGCTACTGTTCTTGTCAGTTTCCTAAACAAAGTTGAACTAGTTATGGCCCGTGTGTAGGAAGCACAGTTCTTTTTTTCTGAGCAAGCTCACTGTTCTGGCCTTATAGGAAACACAGTAGAGTAGAAGAGTGCTCTTTTCTCAAAAGCAGAGTGTGTTTCTTGTAAAGCAAGCTAGAGTTTGTTTCCCAGTCCTAAATGGAGTGGAATCACATGCAGTTTCTGGTCCTACGAGCAAGAGTTGTTTTCTGGTAAGAAGAGACACTATTGCACTGCCATTGCCATACACAGGACAAATAGCACTGGCGTCTTTTCCCAGCAAGTACAGTGTATTGGACTGAAGAGGATCTACTGTTCTTGTCAGGATCCTAAGCAGACTTGAACTAGATATGCCCGTGTGTGGAGGAAGCACAGTTTTTTTGTTCTGAGCAAGCTCACTGTTCGGAACACATAGGGAACACAGTAGAGTAGAAGAGTGCTCTTTTCTCAAAATCGTAGTGTGTTTCTTGTAAGGCGAGCTAGCGTTTGTTTCCCAGTCCTAAATGGAGTTGAGTCACATGAAGTTTTTTGTCCTATGAGCAAAAGTTGTTTTCTGGTAAGACAAGTCACTATTGTGCTCCAATTGCCATACCCAGTGCAAATAGCACTCGCGTCTGTTCCCCGCAAGTACAGTGTATTGGACGGAAGAGGAGCTACTGTTCTTGTCACTTTCCTAAGCACAGTTGAACTAGATATGGCCGTGTGTGTAGGAAGCACAGTTTTTTTGTTCTGAGCAAGCTCACTGTTCTCGCCCTATAGGAAACACAGTAGAGTAGAAGATTGCTCTTTTCTCAAAAGCAGAGTGTGTTTCTTGGAAGTCGAGCTAGCGTTTGTTTCCCAGTCCTAAATGGAGTTGAGTCACATGCAGTTTTTGTCCAACGAGCAAGAGTTATTTTCTGGCAAGACAAGTCACTATTGTGCTCCAATTGCCATACACAGTGCAAATTGCACTCGCGTCTGTTCCCCTCAAGTACAGTGTATTGGACTGAAGAGGAGCTACTGTTCTTGTTTGTTTCCTAAGCAGAGTTTAATTAGATATGGCCCGTGTGTGTAGAAAGCACAGTTGTTTTGTTCTGAGCAAGCTCACTGTTCGGACCCCATAGGAAACACAGTAGAGTAGAAGAGTGCTCTTTTCTCAAAAGCAGAGTGTGTTTCTTGTAAGGCGAGGTAGCATTTGTTTCCCAGTCCTAAATGGAGTTGAATCACATGCAGTTTCTGGTCTTACGAGCAAGAGTTGTTTTCCGGTAAGGAAAGTCACTATTGCGCTCCCATTGCCATACACAGTTCAAATAGCGCTCGCGTCTGTTCCCAGCAAGTACAGTGTATCGGACTGAAGAGGAGCTACTGTTCTTGTCAGTTTCCTAAGCAGAGTTGAACTAGATATGGCCCGTGTGTAGGAAGCACAGTTCTTTTGTTCTGAGCAAGCTCACTGCTCTGGCCCTATAGGAAACACAGTAGAGTAGAAGAGTGCTCTTTTCTCTAAAGCAGAGTGTGTTTTTTGTAAGGTGAGCTGGCGTTTATTTCCCAGTCCTAAATGGAGTTGAATCACATGCAGTTTCTGGTCCTAAGAGCAAGAGCTGATTTCTGGTAAGGAAAGTCACTATTGTGCTCCCCTTGCCATACATAGTGCAAATAGCTCTCACGTCTGTTCCCAGCAAGTACAGTGTATCGGACTGAAGAGGAGCTACTGATCTTGTCAGTTTCCTAAGCAGAGTTGAACTAGATATGGCCTGCGTGTGTAGGAAGCACAGTTCTTTTGTTCTGAGCAAGCTCACTGTTTTGACCCCATAGGAAACACAGTAGAGTAGAAGAGTGCTCTTTTCTCTAAAGCAGAATGTGTTTCATGTAAGGCGAGCTAGCGTTTGCTTCCCATTCCTAAATGGAGTGGAATCACATGCAGTGTCTGGTCCTACGAGCAGGAATTGTTTTCTGGTAAGGAAAGTCACTATTGCGCTCCCATTGCCATACACAGTGCAAATAGCCCTCCCGTCTATTCCCAGCAAGTACAGTGTATTGGACTGAAAAGGAGCTACTGTTCTTCTCAGTTTTCTAAGCAGAGTTGAACTGGATATGGCCCGTGTGTGTAGGAAGTACAGTTCTTTTTTTCTGAGCAAGCTCACTGTTCTGGCCCTATAGGAAACACAGAAGAGTAGAAGAGTGCTCTTTTCTCAAAAGCAGAGTGTGTTTCTTGTAAAGCGAGCTAGAGTTTCTTTCCCAGTCCTAAATGGAGTGGAATCACATGCAGTTTCTGGTCCTACGAGCAAGATTTGTTTTCTGGTAAGAATAGTCACTATTGCGCTGCCATTGCCATACACAGGACAAATAGCACTGGCGTCTGTTCCAGTAAGTACAGTGTATTGGACTGAATAGGAGCTACTGTTCTTGTCAGTTTACGAAGCAGAATTGAGCTAGATATGGTCCGTGCGTGTAGGAAGCACAGTTCTTTTGTTCTGAGCAAGCTCACTGTTTGGACCCCATAGGAAACACAGTAGAGTAGACGAGTGCTCTTTTCTCAAAAGCAGAGTGTGTTTCTTGGAAGTCGAGCTAGCATTTCTTTCCCAGTCCTAAATGGAGTTGAGTCACATGCAGTTTTTTGTCCTACGAGCAAGAGTTGTTTTCTGGTAAGACAAGTCACTATTGTGCTCCAATTGACATACACAGTGCAAATAGCACTCGCGTCTGTTCCCCGCAAGTACAATGTATTGGACGGAAGAGGAGCTACTGTTCTTGTCATTTTCCTAAGGAGAGTTGAACTAGATATGGCCCCTGTGTGTAGGAAGCACAGTTCTTTTGTTCTGAGCAAGCTCACTCTTCTGGCCCTATAGGAAACACAGTAGAGTAGAAGAGTGCTCCTTTCTCAAAAGCAGAGTGTGTTTCTTGTAAGGCGAGCTAGCATTTGTTTCCCAGTCCTAAATGGAGTGGAATCACATGCAGTTTCTGGTCCTATGAGCAAGAGATGTTTTCTGGTAAGAAGAATCACTATTGTGCTCTCAATGTCATACACAGTGCAAATAACATTGGCGTCGGTTCCCAACATGTACAGTGTATTGGACTGAAGAGGATCTACTGTTTTTGTCAGGTTCCGAAGCAGACTTGAACTAGATATGGCCTTGTGTGTAGGAAGCACAGTTTTTTTGTTCTGAGCAAGCTCACTTTTCGGAACACATAGGAAACACAGTAGAGTAGAAGAGTGCTCTTTTCTCAAAAGCAGAGTGTGTTTCTTGGAAGTCGAGCTAGCCTTTGTTTCCCAGTCCTCAATGGAGTTGACTCACATGCAGTTTTTTGTCCTACGAGCAAGAGTTGTTTTCTCGTAAGACAAGTCACTATTGTGCTCCAATTGCCATACACAGTGCAAATAGCACTCGCGTCTGTTCCCCGCAAGTACAGTGTATTGGACTGAAGAGGAGCTAAAGTTCTTGTTTGTTTCCTAAGCAGAGTTGAACTACATATGGCCCGTGTGTAGGAAGCCCAGTTCTTTTGTTCTGAGCAAGCTCACTGTTCGGACCCAATAGGAAACGCTGTAGAATAGAAGAGTGCTCTTTTCTCAAAAGCAGAGTGTGTTTCATGTAAGGCGAGCTAGCACTTGTTCCCCAGTCCTAAATGGCGTTGAATCACATGCAGTTTCTGGTCCTACGAGCAAGAGTTGTTTTCTGGTAAGGAAAGTCACTATTGCGCTCCCATTGACATACACAGTGCAAATAGCACTCGCGTCTGTTCCCAGCAAGTACAGTGTATCGGCCTGAAGAGGAGCTACTGTTCTTGTCAGTTTCCTAAGCAGAGTTGAACTAGTTATGGCCCGTATGTAGGAAGCACAGTTCTTTTGTTCTGAGCAAGCTCACTCTTCTGGCCCTATAGGAAACACAGTAGAGTAGAAGAGTGCTCTTTTCTCTAAAGCAGAGTGTGTTTCTTGTAAGGCGAGCTAGTGTTTGTTTCCCAGTCCTAAATGGAGTTGAATCACATGCAGTTTCTAGTCCTAAGAGCAAGAGTTGTTTTATGGTAAGAAGAGTCACTATTGCGCTGCCATTGCCATACACAGGACAAATAGCACTGGCGTCTGTTCCCAGCAAGTACAGTGTATTGGACTGAAGAGGATCTACTGTTCTTGTCAGGTTCCTAAGCAGACTTGAACTAGATATGGCTGTGTGTGTAGGAAGCACAGTTCTTTTGTTCTGAGCAAGCTCACTGTTCGGACACGATAGGAAACCCAGTAGAGTAGAAGAGTGCTCTTTTCTCAAAAGCAGAATGTGTTCTTGGAAGTCGAGCTAGCGTTTGTTTCCCAGTCTTAAATGGAGTTGAGTCACATGCAGTTTTTTGTCCTACGAGCAAGAGTTGTTTTCTCGTAAGACAAGTCACTATTGTGCTCCAATGCCATACACAGTGCAAATAGCACTCGCGTCTATTCCCCGCAAGTACAGTGAATTGGACTGAAGAGGATCTACTGTTCTTGTCAGGTTCCTAAGCAGAATTGAACTAGATATGGCCGTGTGTGTAGGAAGCACAGTTCTTTTGTTCTGAGCAAGCTCACTGTTCGGACACCATAAGAAACAAAGTAGAGTAGAAGAGTGCTCTTTTCTCAAAAGCAGAGTGTGTTTCTTGTAAGGCGAGCTAGCATTTGTTTCCCAGTCCTAAATGGAGTTGAATCTCATGCAGTTACTGGTCCTAAGAGCAAGAGTTGTTTTCTGGTAAGGAAAGTCACTATTGCGCTCCCCTTGCCATACATAGTGCAAATAGCTCTCGCTTCTATTCCCAGCAAGTACAGTGTATCGGACTGAAGAGGAGCTACTGTTCTTGTCAGTTTCCTAAGCAGAGTTGAACTAGATATGGCCCGTGTGTGTAGGAAGCACAGTTCTTATGTTCTGAGCAAGCTCACTGTTCTGGCCCCAGAGGAAGCACAGTAGAGTAGAAGAGTGCTCTTTTCTCTAAAGCAGAGTGTGTTTCTTTTAAGGCGAGCTAGCGTTTGTTTCCCAGTCCTAAATGGAGTTGAGTCACTTGCAGTTTTTTGTCCTACGAGCAAGAGTTGCTTTCTGGTAAGACGAGTCACTATTGTGCTAAAATTGCCATACACAGTGCAAATAGCACTCGCGTCTGTTCCCCGCAAGTAAAGTGTATTGGACTGAAGAGGAGCTACTGTTCTTGTCAGTTTCATAAGCAGAGTTGAACTAGATATGGCCCGTGTATGTAGGAAGCACAGTTCTTATGTTCTGAGCAAGCTCACTGTTCTGGCCCTATAGGAAACACAGTAGAGTAGAAGAGTGCTCTTTTCTCTAAAGCCGAGTGTGTTTCTTGTAAGGCGAGCTAGCGTTTGTTTCCCAATCCTAAATGGAGTTGAATCACATGCAGTTTCTGGTCCTACGAGCAAGAGTTGTTTTCTGGTAAGACGAGTCACTATTGTGCTCCCATTGACATACACAGTGCAAATAGCACTCGCGTCTCTTTCCTGCAAGTACAGTGTATCGGACTAAAGAGGAGCTACTGTTCTTGTCAGTTTCCTATGCAGAGTTGAACTAGATATGGCCGTGTGAGTAGGAAGCACAGTTTTTTTGTTCTGAGCAAGCTTACTGTTCGGAACACATAGGAAACACAGTAGAGTAGAAGAGTGCTCTTTTCTCAAAAGCAGAGTGTGTTTCTTGGAAGTCGAGCTAGCGTTTGTTTCCCAGTTAAATGGAGTTGAGTCAAATGCAGTTTTTTGTCCTATGAGCAAGAGTTGATTTCTGGTAAGAGAAGTCACTATTGCGCTCCAATTGCCATACACAGTGCAAATAGCACTCGCGTCTGTTCTCTGCAAGTACAGTGTATTGGACGGAAGAGGAGCTATTGTTCTTGTCAGTTTCCTAAGCAGAGTTGAACTAGATATGGCCCATGTGTGTAGGAAGCACAGTTCTTTTGTTCTGAGCAAGCTCACTGTTCGGACCCCATAGGAAACAGAGTAGAATAGAAGAGTGCTCTTTTCTCAAAAGCAGAGTGTGTTTCATGTAAGGCGAGCTAGCATTTGTTTCCCAATCCTAAATGGAGTTGAATCACATGCAGTTTCTGGTCTTACGAGCAAGAGATGTTTTCTGGTAAGGAAAGTCACTATTGCGCTCCCATTGACATACACAGTGCAAATAGCACTCGCGTCTGTTCCCAGCAAGTACAGTGTATCGGACTGAAGAGTAGCTACTGTTCTTGTCAGTTGCCTAAGCATAGTTGAACTAGATATGGCCCGTGTGTAGGAAGCACAGTACTTTTGTTCTGAGCAAGCTCACTGTTCTGGCCCTATAAGAAACACAGTAGAGTAGAAGTGTGCTCTTTTCTCTAAAGCAGAGTGTGTTCCTTGTAAGGTGAGCTAGCTTTTGTTTGCCAGTCCTAAATGGAGTTGAATCACATGCAGTTTCTGGTCCTACAAGCAAGAGTTGTTTTCTGGTAAGAAGAGTCAATATTGCGCTCCCATTGCCATACACAGTGCAAATAGCACTCGCGTCTGTTCCCAGCAAGTACAGTGTATTGGACTGAAGAGGATCTACTGTTCTTGTCAGGTTCCTAAGCAGACTTGAACTAGATATGGCCGTGTGTGTAGGAAGCACAGTTTTTTTGTTCTGACCAAGCTCACTTTTCGGAACACCTAGGAAACACAGTAGAGTAGAAGAGTGCTCTTTTCTCAAAAGCAGAGTGTTTCTTGTAAAGCGAGCTCGCGTTTGTTTCCCAGTCCTAAATGGAGTTGAATCTCATGCAGTTTCTGGTCCTAAGAGCAAGAGTTGTTTTCTGGTAAGGAAAGTCACTATTGCGCTCCCCTTGCCATACATAGTGCAAATAGCTCTCGCGTCTATTCCCAGCAAGGTCAGTGTATCGGACTGAAGAGGAGCTACTGTTCTTGTCAGTTTCCTAAGCAGAGTTGAACTAGATATGGCCCGTCTGTGTAGGAAGCACAGTTCTTATGTTCTGAACAAGCTCACTGTTCTGGCCCTATTGGAAACACAGTAGAGTAGAAGAGTGCTCTTTTCTCAAAAGAAGAGTGTGTTTTGTAAGGCGAGCTAGCGTTTGTTTCCTAGTCCTAAATGGAGTTGAATCACATGCAGTTTCTGGTCCTACGAAAAGAGCTGTTTTCTGGTAAGGAAAATCACTATTGCGGTCCCATTGCCCTACACAAGGCAAATAGTACTCGCATCTTTTGCCAGCAAGTACAGTGTATTGGACTGAATAGGAGCTACTGTTCTTGTCAGTTTCCTAAGCAGAGTTCAACTAGATATGGACCGTGTGTAGGAAGCACAGTTCTTATGTTCTGAGCAAGCTCACTGTTCTGGCCCTATAGGAAACACAGTAGAGTAGAAGAGTGCTCTTTTCTCTGAAGCAGAGTGTGTTTCTTGTAAGGCGAGCTAGCGTTTGTTTCCTAGTCCTAAATGGAGTTGAGTCACATGCAGTATTTTGTCCTACGAGCAAGAGTTGTTTTCTGGTAAGACAAGTCACTATTGTGCTCCAATTGCCATACACAGTGCAAATAGCACTCGCGTCTGTTCCCTGCAAGTACAGTGTATTGGAAGAAAGAGGAGCTATTGTTCTTGTCAGTTTCCTAAGCAGAGTTGAACTAGATATGGCCCTTGTGTGTAGGAAGCACAGTTCTTTTGTTCTGAGCAAGCTCACTGTTCAGACCCCATAGGAAACAAAGTAGAGTAGAAGAGTGCTCTTTTCTCAAAAGCAGAGTGTGTTTCATGTAAGGCGAGCTAGCACTTGTTCCCCAGTCCTAAATGGAGTTGAATCTCATGCAGTTTCTGGTCTTACGAGCAAGAGTTGTTTTCTGGTAAGAGAAGTCACTATTGCGCTCCAATTGCCATACACAGTGCAAATAGCACTCGCGTCTATTCCCAGCAAGTACAGTGTATCGGACTGAAGAGGAGCTACTGTTCTGTCAGTTTCCTAAGCATAGTTGAACTAGATATGGCCCGTGTGTAGGAAGCACAGTACTTTTGTTCTGAGCAAGCTCACTGTTCTGGCCCTATAGGAAACACAGTAGAGTAGAAGTGTGCTCTTTTCTCTAAAGCAGAGTGTGTTCCTTGTAAGGTGAGCTAGCTTTTGTTTGCCAGTCCTAAATGGAGTTGAATTACATGCAGTTTCTGGTCCTACATACAAGAGTTGTTTTCTGGTAAGAAGAGTCACTATTGCGCTGCCATTGCCATACACAGGACAAATAGCAGTGGCGTCTCTTCCCAGCAAGTACAGTGTATTGGACTGAAGAGGATCTACTGTTCTTGTCAGGTTCCTAAGCAGACTTGAACTAGATATGGCCGTGTGTGTAGGAAGCACAGTTTTTTTGTTCTGAGCAAGCTCACTGTTCGGACCCCATAGGAAACACAGTAGAGTAGAAGAGTGCTCTTTTCTCAGAAGCAGAGTTTGTTTCTTGTAAGGCGAGCTAGCGTTTGTTTCCCAGTCCTAAATGGAGTTGAGTCCCATGCAGTTTTTTGTCCTATGAGCAAAAGTTGTTTTCTGGTAAGACAAGTCACTATTGTTCTCCAATTGCCATACACAATGCAAATAGCACTCGCGTCTGTTCCCCGCAAGTACAGTGTATTGGACGGAAGAGGAGCTACTGTTCTTGTCAGTTTCCTAACCACAGTTGAACTAGATATGGCCCGTGTGTGTAGGAAGCACAGTTCTTTTGTTCTGAGCAAGCTCACTGTTCGGACCCAATAGGAAACAGAGTAGAGTAGAAGAGTGCTCTTTTCTGAAAAGCAGAGTGTGTTTCTTGTAAGGCGAGCTAGAGTTTGTTTCCTAGTCCTAAATGCTCTTGAATCACATGCAGTTTCTGGTCTTACGAGCAAGAGTTGTTTTCTGGTAAGGAAAGTCACTATTGCGCTCCCATTGCCATACACAGTGCAAATAGCACTCGCGTCTGTTCCAAGCAAGTACAGTGTATCAGACTGAAGAGGAGCTACTGTTCTTGTCAGTTTCCAAAGCAGAGTTGAACTAGATATGGCCCGTGTGTAGGAAGCACAGTTTTTTTTTTTCTGAGCAAGCTCACTTTTCGGAACACATAGGAAACACAGTAGAGTAGAAGAGTGCTCTTTTCTCAAAATCGTAGTGTGTTTCTTGTAAGGCGAGCTAGCGTTTGTTTCCCAGTCCTAAATGGAGTTGAGTCACATGAAGTTTTTTGTCCTATGAGCAAAAGTTGTTTTCTGGTAAGACAAGTCACTATTGTGCTCCAATTGCCATACCGAGTGCAAATAGCACTCGCGTCTGTTCCCCGCAAGTACAGAGTATTGGACGGAAGAGGAACTACTGTTCTTGTCACTTTCCTAAGCACAGTTCAACTAGATATGGCCGTGTGTGTAGGAAGCACAGTTTTTTTGTTCTGAGCAAGCTCACTGTTCGGAACACATAGGAAACACAGTAGAGTAGAAGAGTGCTCTTTTCTCAAAAGCAGAGTGTGTTTCTTGGAAGTCGAGCTAGCGTTTGTTTCCCCGTCCTAAATGGAGTTGAGTCACATGCAGTTTTTAGTCCAACGAGCAAGAGTTATTTTCTGGTAAGACAAGTCACTATTGTGCTCCAATGCCATACACAGTGCAAATAGCACTCGCGTCTGTTCCCAGCAAGTACAGTGTATCAGACTGAAGAGGAGCTACTGTTCTTGTCAGTTTCCAAAGCAGAGTTGAACTAGATATGGCCCGTGTGTAGGAAGCACAGTTTTTTTTTTTTCTGAGCAAGCTCACTTTTCGGATCACATAGGAAACACAGTAGAGTAGAAGAGTGCTCTTTTCTCAAAAGCAGAGTGTGTTTTTGTAAGGCGAGCTAGCGTTTGTTTCCTAGTCCTAAATGGAGTTGAATCTCATTCAGTTTCTGGTCCTATGAACAAGAGTTGTTTTCTGGTAAGGAAAGTCACTATTGTGCTCCCATTGCCATTCACAAGGCAAATAGCACTCGCGTCTTTTCCCAGCAAGTACTGTGTATTGGACTGAATAGGAGCTACTGTTCTTGTCAGTTTACTAAGCAGAGTTGAACTAGATATGATCCGTGCGTGTAGGAAGCACAGTTCTTTTGTTCTGAGCAAGCTCACTGTTTGGACCCCATAGGAAACACAGTAGAGTAGAAGAGTGCTCTTTTCTCAAAAGCAGAGTGTGTTTCTTGGAAGTCGAGCTAGCGTTTGTTTCCCAGTCCTAAATGGAGTTGAGTCACATGCAGTTTTTTGTCCTATGAGCAAGAGTTGTTTTCTGGTAAGACAAGTCACTATTGTGCTCCAATTGCCATACACAGTGCAAATAGCACTCGCGTCTGTTCCCCGCAAGTACAGTGTATTGGACGGAAGAGGAGCTACTGTTCTTGTCATTTTCCTAAGGAGAGTTGAACTAGATATGGCCTTTGTGTGTAGGAAGCACAGTTCTTTTGTTCTGAGCAAGCTCACTGTTTGGAACCCATAGGAAACAGAGTAGAGTAGAAAAGTGCTCTTTTCTCAAAAGCAGAGTGTGTTTCATGTAAGGCGAGCTAGCATTTGTTTCCCAGTCCTAAATGGAGTTGAATCACATGCAGTTTCTGGTCCTAAGAACAAGAGTTGTTTTCTGGTAAGGAAAGTCACTATTGCGCTCCCATTGCCATAAACAGTGCAAATAGCACTCCCCTATGTTCCCAGCAAGTACAGTGTATCGGACTGAAGAGGAGCTACTGTTCTTGTCAGTTTCCTAAGCAGAGTTGAACGAGATATGGCCCGTGTGTAGGAATCACAGTTCTTTTGTTCTGAGCAAGCTCACTGTTCTGGCCCTATAGGAAAAACGGTAGAGTAGAAGAGTGCTCTTTTCTCTAAAGCAGAGTGTGTTTCTTGCAAGGTGAGCTAGCTTTTGTTTCCCAGTCCTAAATGGAGTTGAATCACATGCAGTTTCTGGTCCTACAAGCAAGAGTTTTTTTCTGGTAAGAAGAGTCACTATTGCGCTGCCATTGCCATACACAGGACAAATAGCACTGGCGTCTGTTCCCAGCAAGTACAGTGTATTGAACTGAAGGGGATCTACTGTTCTTGTCAGGTTCCTAAGCAGACTTGAACTAGATATGGCCGTGTGAGTAGGAATCACAGTTTTTTTTTTTTTCTGAGCAAGCTCACTGTTCGGAACATATAGGAAACACAGTTGAGTAGAAGAGTGCTCTTTTCTCAAAAGCAAAGTGTGTTTCTTGGAAGTTGAGCTAGCGTTTGTTTCCCAGTCCTAAATGGAGTTGAGTCACATGCAATTTTTTGTCCTACGAGCAAGACTTGTTTTCTGGTAAGGAAAGTCACTATTGTGCTCCTATTGACATACACAGTGGAAATATCACTCGTGTCTGTTCCCAGCAAGTACAGTGTATCGGACTGAAGAGGAGCTACTGTTCTTGTCACTTTCCTAAGCAGAGTTGAACTAGATATGGCCCGTGTGTAGGAAGCACAGTTCTTTTGTTCTGAGCAAGCTCACTGTTCTGGCCCTATAGGAAACACAGTAGAGTGGAAGAGTGTTCTTTTCTCAAAAGCAGAGTGTGTTTCTTGTAAAGCAAGCTAGAGTTTGTTTCCCAGTTTTAAATGGAGTGGAATCACATGCAGTTTCTGGTCCTACGAGCAAGAGTTGTTTTCTGGTAAGAAGAGTCACTATTGAGCTGCCATTGCCATACACAGGACAAAAAGCACTGGCCTCTGTTCCCAGCAAGAACAGTGTATTGGACTGAAGAGGATCTACTGTTCTTGTCAGGTTACTAAGCAGACTTGAACTAGATATGGCCGTGTGAGTAGGAAGCACAGTTTTTTTTTTCTGAGCAAGCTCACTGTTCGGAACACATAGGAAACACAGTAGAGTAGAAGAGTGCTCTTTTATCAAAAGCAGAGTGTGTTTCTTGTAAGGCAAGCTAGCTTTTGTTTCCCAGTCCTAAATGGAGTTGAATCACATGCAGTTTTTGGTTCTACGAGCAAGAGTTGTTTTCTGGTAAGTAAAGTCACAATTGCGCTCCCATTGCCCTACACAGTGCAAATAGCACTCGCGTCTGTTCCCAGCAAGTACAGTGTATTGAACTGAAGAGAATCTACTGTACTTGTCAGGTTCCTAAGCAGACTTGAACTAGATATGGCCGTGTGAGTAGGAAGCACAGTTTTTTTGTTCTGAGCAAGCTCACTGTTCTGGCCCCATAGGAAACAAAGTAGAGTAGAAGAGTGCTCTTTTATCAAAAGCAGAGTGTGTTTCTTGGAAGTCGAGCTAGCGTTTGTTTCCCAGTCCCAAATGGAGTTGAGTCACATGCAGTTTTTTGTCCTACGAGCAAGAGTTGTTTTCTGGTAAGACAAGTCACTATTGTGCTCCAATTGCCATACACAGGACAAATAGCACTGGCGTCTGTTCCCAGCAAGTACAGTGTATTGGACTGAAGAGGAGCTACTGTTCTTCTCAGTTTCCTAAGCAGAGTTGAAGTAGATATGGCCCGTGTGTGTAGGAAGCACAGTTCTTTTTTTCTGAGCAAGCTCACTGTTCTGGCCCTATTGGAAACACAGTAGAGTATAAGAGTGCTCTTTTCTCAAAAGCAGAGTGTGTTTCTTGTAAAGCGAGCTAGAATTTGTTTCCCAGTCCTAAATGGAGTTGAATCACATGCAGTTTCTGGTCCTACGAGCAAGAGTTGTTTTCTGTTAAGAAGAGTCACTATTGCACTGCCATTGCCATACACAGGACAAATAGCACTGGCGTCTGTTCCCAACAAGTACAGTGTATTGAACTGAAGAGGATCTACTGTTCTTGTCAGGTTCTTAAGCAGACTTGAACTAGATATGGCCGTGTGAGTAGGAAGCACAGTTTTTTTTTTTTCTGAGCAAGCTCACTGTTCGCAACATATAGGAAACACAGTAGAGTAGAAGAGTGCTCTTTTCTAAAAAGCAAAGTGTGTTTCTTGGAAGTTGAGCTAGCGTTTGTTTCCCAGTCCTAAATGGAGTTGAGTCACATGCAGTTTTTTGTCCTATGAGCAAGAGTTGTTTTCTGGTAAGACAAGTCACTATTGTGCTCCATTTGCCATACACAGTGCAAATAGCACTCGCGTCTGTTCCCAGCAAGTACAGTGTATTGGACTGAATAGGAGCTACTGTTCTTGTCAGTTTACTAAGCAGAGTTGAACTAGATATGGCCCGTGTGTGTAGGAAGCACAGTTCTTTTGTTCTGAGCAAGCTCACTGTTTGGAACCCATGGGAAACAGAGTAGAGTAGAAGAGTGCTCTTTTCTCAAAAGCAGAGTGTGTTTCATGTAAGGCGAGCTAGCATTTGTTTCCCAGTCCTAAATGGAGTTGAATCACATGCAGTTTCTGGTCCTAAGAACAAGAGTTGTTTTCTGGTAAGGAAAGTCACTATTGCGCTCCCATTGCCATAAACAGTGCAAAGAGCACTCCCCTATGTTCCCAGCAAGTACAGTGTATCAGACAGAAGAGGAGCTACTGTTCTTGTAAGTTTCCTAAGCAGAGTTGAACGAGATATGGCCCGTGTGTAGGAAGCACAGTTCTTTTGTTCTGAGCAAGCTCACTGTTCTGGCCCTATAGGAAAAACAGTAGAGTAGAAGAGTGTTCTTTTCTCAAAAGCAGAGTGTGTTTCTTGTAAAGCGAACTAGAGTTTGTTTCCCAGTTTTAAATGGAGTGGAATCACATGCAGTTTCTGGTCCTACGAGCAAGAGATGTTTTCTGGTAAGAAGAGTCACTATTGAGCTGCCATTGCCATATACAGGACAAAAAGCACTGGCGTCTGTTCCCAGCAAGTACAGTGTATTGGACTGAAGAGGAGCTACTGTTCTTGTCAGTTTCCTAAGCAGAGTTGTACTAGATATGGCCCGTGTGTGTAGGAAGTACAGTTCTTTTTTTCTGAGCAAGCTCACTGTTCTGGCCCTATTGGAGACAAAGTAGAGTAGAAGAGTGCTCTTTTCTCAAAAGCAGAGTGTCTTTCTTGTAAAGCAAGCTAGAGTTTGTTCCCCAGTCCTAAATGGAGTTGAGTCACATGCAGTTTTTTGTCCTACGAGCAAGAGTTGTTTTCCGGTAAGACAAGTCACTATTGTGCTCCAATTGCCCTACACAGTGCAAAGAGCACTCGCGTCTGTTCCCCGCAAGTACAGTGCATTGGACAGAAGAGGAGCTACTGTTCTTGTCAGTTTCCTAAGCAGAGTTGAACTAGATATGGCCCGTGTGTGTAGGAAGCACAGTTCATTTGTTCTGAGTAAGCTCACTGTTCGGACCCCATAGGAAACACAGTAGAGTAGAAGAGTGCTCTTTTCTCAAAAGCAGAGTGTGTTTCATGTAACGCGAGCTAGCATTTGTTTCCCAGTCCTAAATGGAGTTGAATCACATGAAGTTTCTGGTCTTACGAGCAAGAGTTGTTTTCTGGTAAGGAAAGTCACTATTGCGCTCCCATTGCCATACACAGTGCAAATAGCACTTGCGTCTGTTCCCAGCAACTACAGTGTATCAGACTGAAGAGGAGCTACTGTTCTTGTCAGTTTCCTAAGCAGAGTTGAACTAGATATGGCCCATGTGTAGGAAGCACAGTTCTTTTGTTCTGAGCAAGCTCACTATTCTGGCCCTATAGGAAACACAGTAGAGTAGAAGAGTGCGCTTTTCTCTAAAGCAGAGTGTGTTTCTTGTAAGGTGAGCTAGCTTTTGTTTTCCAGTCCTAAATGGTGTTGAATCACATGCAGTTTCTGATCCTACGAGCAAGAGTTGTTTTCTGGTATGACGAGTCACTATTGCGCTGCCATTGCCATACACAGGACAAACAGCACTGGTGTCTGTTCCCAGCAATTACAGTGTACTGGACTGAAGAGGAGCTCCTGTTCTTCTCAGTTTTCTAAGCAGAGTTAAACTAGATATGGCCCGTGTGTGTAGGAAGTACAGTTCTTTTTTTCTGAGCAAGCTCACTGTTCTGGCCCTATAGGAAACACAGAAGAGTAGAAGAGTGCTCTTTTCTCAAAAGCAGAGTGTGTTTCTTGTAAAGCGAGCTAGAGTTTGTTTCCCAGTCCTAAATGGAGTGGAATCACATGCAGTTTCTGGTCCTACGAGCAAGATTTGTTTTCTGGTAAGAAGAGTCACTATTGCGCTGCCATTGCCATACACAGGACAAATAGCACTGGCGTCTGTTCCAGTAAGTACAGTGTATTGGACTGAATAGGAGCTACTGTTCTTGTCAGTTTACTAAGCAGAATTGAACTAGATATGGTCCGTGCATGTAGGAATCACAGTTCTTTTGTTTTTAGCAAGTTCACTGTTTGTACCCCATAGGAAACACAGTAGAGTAGAAGAGTGCTCTTTTCTCAAAAGCAGAGTGTGTTTCATGTAAGGCGAGCTGCCATTTGTTTCCCAGTCATAAATGGAGTTGAATCACATGAAGTTTCTGGTCTTACGAGCAAGAGTTGTTTTCTGGTAAGGAAAGTCACTATTGCGCTCCCATTGCCATACACAGTGCAAATAGCACTCGCTTCAGTTCCCAGCAAGTACAGTGTATCGGACTGAAGAGGAGCTACTGTTCTTGTCAGTTTCCTAAGCAGAGTTGAATTAGATATGGCCCGTGTGTAGGAAGCACAGTTCTTTTGTTCTGAGCAAGCTCACTGTTCGGACACCATAGGAAACCCAGTAGAGTAGAAGAGTGCTCTTTTCTCAAAAGCAGAATGTGTTCTTGGAAGTCGAGCTAGCGTTTGTTTCCCAGTCTTAAATGGAGTTGAGTCACATGCAGTTTTTTGTCCTACGAGCAAGAGTTGTTTTCTCGTAAGACAAGTCACTATTGTGCTCCAATGCCATACACAGTGCAAATAGCACTCGCGTCTATTCCCCGCAAGTACAGTGTATTGGAATGAAGAGGATCTACTGTTCTTGTCAGGTTCCTAAGCAGAATTGAACTAGATATGGCCGTGTGTGTAGGAAGCACAGTTCTTTTGTTCTGAGCAAGCTCACTGTTCGGACACCATAAGAAACAAAGTAGAGTAGAAGAGTGCTCTGTTCTCAAAAGCAGAGTGTGTTTCTTGTAAGGCGAGCTAGCATTTGTTTCCCAGTCCTAAATGGAGTTGAATCTCATGCAGTTTCTGGTCCTAAGAGCAAGAATTGTTTTCTGGTAAGGAAAGTCACTATTGCGCTCCCCTTGCCATACATTGTGCAAATAGCTCTCGCTTCTATTCCCAGCAAGTACAGTGTATCGGACTGAAGAGGAGCTACTATTCTTTTCAGTTTCCTAAGCAGAGTTGAACTAGATATGGCCCGTGTGTGTAGGAAGCACAGTTCTTATGTTCTGAGCAAGCTCACTGTTCTGGCCCTATAGGAAACACAGTAGAGTAGAAGAGTGCTCTTTTCTCTGAAGCAGAGTGTGTTTCTTGTAAGGCGAGATAGCGTTTGTTTCCTAGTCCTAAATGGAGTTGAGTCACATGCAGTTTTTTGTCCTACGAGCAAGAGTTGTTTTCTGGTAAGACAAGTCACTATTGTGCTCCAATTGCCATACACAGTGCAAATAGCACTCGCGTCTGTTCCCTGCAAGTACAGTGTATTGGAAGAAAGAGGAGCTATTGTTCTTGTCAGTTTCCTAAGCAGAGTTGAACTAGATATGGCCCATGTGTGTAGGAAGCACAGTTCTTTTGTTCTGAGCAAGCTCACTGTTTGGACCCCATAGGAAACACAGTAGAGTAGAAGAGTGCTCTTTTCTCAAAAGCAGAGTGTGTTTCATGTAAGGCGAGCTAGCACTTGTTCCCCAGTCCTAAATGGAGTAGAATCTCATGCAGTTTCTGGTCTTACGAGCAAGAGTTGTTTTCTGGTAAGAGAAGTCACTATTGCGCTCCAATTGCCACACACAGTGCAAATAGCACTCGCGTCTGTTCCCAGCAAGTACAGTGTATCGGACAGAAGAGGAGCTACTGTTCTTGTCAGTTTCCTAAGCATAGTTGAACTAGATATGACCCGTGTGTAGGAAGCACAGTACTTTTGTTCTGAGCAAGCTCACTGTTCTGGCCCTGTAGGAAACACAGTAGAGTAGAAGTGTGCTCTTTTCTCTAAAGCAGAGTGTGTTCCTTGTAAGGTGAGCTAGCTTTTGTTTGCCAGTCCTAAATGGAGTTGAATTACATGCAGTTTCTGGTCCTACAAGCAAGAGTTGTTTTCTGGTAAGAAGAGTCACTATTGCGCTGCCATTGCCATACACAGGACAAATAGCACTGGCGTCTCTTCCCAGCAAGTACAGTGTATTGGACTGAAGAGGATCTACTGTTCTTGTCAGGTTCCTAAGCAGACTTGAACTAGATATGGCCGTGTGTGTAGGAAGCACAGTTCTAATGTTCTGAGCAAGTTCAATCTTCTGGCTCTATAGGAAAAACAGTAGAGTAGAAGAGTGCTCTTTTCTGAAAAGCAGAGTGTGTTTCTTGCATGGAGAGCTAGCGTTTGTTTTCTAGTCCTAAATGGAGTTGAGTCACATGCAGTTTTTTGTCCTACGAGCAAGAGTTGTTTTCTGGTAAGACAAGTCACTATTGTGCTCCAATTGCCATACACAGTGCAAAGAGCACTCGCGTCTGTTCCCTGCAAGTACAGTGTATTGGAAGGAAGAGGAGCTATTGTTCTTGTCAGTTTCCTAAAGAAGAGTTGAACTAGATATGGCCCATGTGTGTAGGAAGCACAGTTCTTTTGTTCTGAGCAAGCTCACTATTCTGGCCCTATAGGAAACACAGTAGAGTAGAAGAGTGCGCTTTTCTCTAAAGCAGAGTGTGTTTCTTGTAAGGTGAGCTAGCTTTTGTTTCCCAGTCCTAAATGGTGTTGAATCACATGCAGTTTCTGATCCTACGAGCAAGAGTTGTTTTCTGGTATGAAGAGTCACTATTGCGCTGCCATTGCCATACACAGGACAAACAGCACTGGTGTCTGTTCCCAGCAATTGCAGTGTACTGGACTGAAGAGGATCTACTGTCCTTGTCAGGTTCCTAAGCAGAATTGAAATAGATATGGCCGTGTGTAGGAAGCAAAGTTCTTTGTTCTGAGCAAGCTCACTGTTCTGGCCCTATAGGAAACACAGTAGAGTAGAAGAGTGCTCTTTACTCAAAAGCAGAGTGTCTTTCTTGTAAGGCAAGCTAGCGTTTGTTTCCCAGTCCTAAATGGAGTTGAGTCACATGCAGTTTTTTGTCCTACGAGCAAGAGTTGTTTTCTGGTAAGACGAGTCACTATTGTGCTCCAATTGCCATACACAGTGCAAATAGCACTGGCGTCTGTTCCCCGCAAGTACAGTGTATTGGACGGAAGAGGAGCTACTGTTCTTGTCAGTTTCCTAAGCAGAGTTGAACTAGATATGGCCCGTGTGTGTAGGAAGCACAGTTCTTTTGTTCTTAGCAAGCTCACTGTTCGGACCCCATTGAAACACAGTAGAGTAGAAGAGTGCTCTTTTCTCAAAAGCAAAGTGTGTTTCTTGTAAGGCGAGCTAGCGTTTGTTTCCCAGTCCTAAATGGAGTTGAATCACATGCAGTTTCTGGTCCTACGAGCAAGAGTTGTTTTCTGGTAAGAGGTGTCACTATTGCACTGCCATTGCCATACACAGGACAAATAGCACTGGCGTCTGTTCCCAGCAAGTACAGTGTATTGGACTGAAGAGGATCTAGTGTTCTTGTAAGTTTCCTAAGCAGAGTTGAACTAGATATGGCCGTGTGTGTAGGAAGCACAGTTTTTTTGTTCTGAGCAAGCTCACTGTTTGGAACACATAGGAAACACAGTAGAGTAGAAGAGTGCTCTTTTCTCAAAAGCAGAGTGTGTTTCTTGTAAGGCGAGCTATCGTTTGTTTCCCAGTCCTAAATGGAGTTGAGTCACATGGAGTTTTTTGTACTATGAGAAAAAGTTGTTTTCTGGTAAGGAAAGTCACTATTGTGCTCCCCTTGCCATACATAGTGCAAATAGCCCTCACGTCTGTTCCCAGCAAATACAGTGTATCGGACTGAAGAGGAGCTACTGTTCTTGTCATTTCCTAAGCAGAGTTGAACTAGATATGGCCTGCGTGTGTAGGAAGCACAGTTCTTTTGTTCTGAGCAAGCTCACTGTTTTGACCCCATAGGAAACACAGTAGAGTAGAAGAGTGCTCTTTTCTCTAAAGCAGAATGTGTTTCATGTAAGGCGAGCTAGCGTTTGTTTCCCAGTCCTAAATGGAGTGGAATCACATGCAGTGTCTGGTCCTACGAGCAGGAGTTGTTTTCTGGTAAGGAAAGTCACTATTGCGCTCCCATTGCCATACACAGTGCAAATAGCCCTCCCGTCTGTTCCCAGCAAGTACAGTGTATTGGACTGAAAAGGAGCTACTGCTCTTCTCAGTTTTCTAAGCAGAGGTGAACTAGATATGGCCCGTGTGTGTAGGAAGTACAGTTCTTTTTTTCTGAGCAAGCTCACTGTTCTGGCCCTATAGGAAACACAGAAGAGTAGAAGAGTGCTCTTTTCTCAAAAGCAGAGTGTGTTTCTTGTAAAGCGAGCTAGAGTTTGTTTCCCAGTCCTAAATGGAGTGGAATCACATGCAGTTTCTGGTCCTACGAGCAAGATTTGTTTTCTGGTAAGAAGAGTCACTATTTCGCTGCCATTGCCATACACAGGACAAATAGCACTGGCGTCTGTTCCAGTAAGTACAGTGTATTGGACTGAATAGGAGCTACTGTTCTTGTCAGTTTACTAAGCAGAATTGAACTAGATATGGTCCGTGCGTGTAGGAAGCACAGTTCTTTTGTTCTTAGCAAGCTCACTGTTTGGACCCCATAGGAAACACAGTAGAGTAGAAGAGTGCTCTTTTCTCAAAAGCAGAGTGTGTTTCTTGGAAGTCGAGCTAGCATTTCTTTCCCAGTCCTAAATGGAGTTGAGTCACATGCAGTTTTTTGTCCTACGAGCAAGAGTTGTTTTCTGGTAAGACAAGTCACTATTGTGCTCCAATTGCCATACCCAGTGCAAATAGCACTCGCGTCTGTTCCCCGCAAGTACAGTGTATTGGACGGAAGAGGAGCTACTGTTCTTGTCACTTTCCTAAGCACAGTTGAACTAGGTATGACCGTGTGTGTAGGTAGCACAGTTTTTTTGTTCTGAGCAAGCTCACTGTTCGGAACACATAGGAAACACAGTAGAGTAGAAGAGTGCTCTTTTCTCAAAAGCAGAGTGTGTTTCTTGGAAGTCGAGCTAGCATTTGTTTCCCAGTCCTAAATGGAGTTGAGTCACATGCAGTTTTTTGTCCAACGAGCAAGAGTTATTTTCTGGCAAGACAAGTCACTATTGTGCTCCAATTGCCATACACAGTGCAAATTGCACTCGCGTCTGTTCCCCGCAAGTACAGTGTATTGGACTGAAGAGGAGCTACTGTTCTTGTTTGTTTCCTAAGCAGAGTTTAATTAGATATGGCCCGTGTGTGTAGAAAGCACAGTTCTTTTGTTCTGAGCAAGCTCACTGTTCGGACCCCATAGGAAACACAGTAGAGTAGAAGAGTGCTCTTTTCTCAAAAGCAGAGTGTGTTTCTTGTAAGGCGAGCTAGCATTTCTTTCCCAGTCCTAAATGGAGTTGAATCACATGCAGTTTCTGGTCCTACAAGCAAGAGTTGTTTTCTGGTAAGAAGAGTCACTATTGCGCTGATATTGCCATACACAGGACAAATAGCACTGGCGTCTGTTCCCAGCAAGTACAGTGTATTGGACTGAAGAGGATCTACTGTTCTTGTCAGGTTCCTAAGCAGACTTGAACTAGATATGGCCGTGTGAGTAGGAAGTACAGTTCTTTTGTTCTGAGCAGCTCACTGTTCGGAACACATAGGAAACACAGTAGAGTAGAAGAGTGCTCTTTTCTCAAAAGCAGAGTGTGTTTCATGTAAGGGGACCTAGCATTTGTTTCCCACTCCTAAGTGGAGTTGAATCACATGCAGTTTCTGGTCCTACGATCAAGAGTTGTTTTCTGGTAAGGAAAGTCACTATTGCACTCCCATTGCCGTACACAGTACAAATAGCACTCGCGTCTGTTCCCAGCAAGTACAGTGTATTGGACTGAAGAGGAGCTACTGTTCTTGTTGGTTTCCTAAGCAGAGTTGAATTAGATATGGCCCGTGTGTGTAGGAAGCACAGTTATTTTGTTCTGTGCAAACTCACTGTTCTGACCCATAGGAAACACAGTAGAGTAGAAGAGTACTCTTTTCTCAAAAGCAGAGTGTGTTTCATGTATGCGAGCTAGCATTTGTTTCCCAGTCCTAAATGGAGGTAAATCACATTCAGTTTCTGGTCCTACGAGCAAGAGTCGTTTTCTGGTAAGGAATGTAACTATTGCGCTCCCATTGCCATACACAGTGCAAATAGCCCTCCTATCTGTTCCCAGTAAGTACAGTGTATTGGACTGCAAAGGAGCTACTGTTCTTCTCAGTTTCCTAAGCAGAGTTGAACTAGATATGGGCCGTGTGTAGGAAGTACAGTTCTTTTTTTCTGAGCAAGCTCACTGTTCTGGCCCTATAGGAAACACAGAAGAGTAGAAGAGTGCTCTTTTCTCAAAAGCAGAGTGTGTTTCATGTAAGGCGAGCTAGCATTTGTTTCCCAGTCCTAAATGGAGTTGAATCACATGCAGTTTCTGGTCCTACGAGCAAGAGTTGTTTTCTGGTAAGGAAAGTCACTATTGAGCTCCCCTTGCCATACACAGTGCAAATAGCTCTCGCGTCTGTTCCCAGTAAGTACAGTGTATCAGACTGAAGAGGAGCTACTGTTCTTGTCAGTTTCCTAAGCAGAGTTGAACTAGATACGGCCCTTGTGTGTTGGAAGCACAGTTCTTATGTTCTGAGCAAGTTCACTCTTCTGGCCCTATAGGAAACACAGTAGAGAAGAAGAGTGCTCTTTTCTCAAAAGCAGAGTGTGTTTTTGTAAGGCGAGCTAGCAGTTGTTTCCTAGTCCTAAGTGGATTTGAAACACATGCAGTTTCTGGTCCTAGGAACAAGAGTTGTTTTCTGGTAAGGAAAGTTACTATTGCGCTCCCATTGCCCTTCACAAGGCAAATAGCACTCACGCCTTTTCCCAGCAAGTACAGTGTATTAGACTGAATAGGAGCTACTCTTCTTGTCAGTTTACTAAGCAGAGTTGAACTAGATATGGTCCGTGTGTGCAGGAAGCACAGTTGTTTTGTTCTGAGCAAGCTCACTGTTTGGACCCCATAGGAAACACTGTAGAGTAGAAGAGTGCTCTTTTCTCTAAAGCAGTGTGTGTTTTTTGTAAAGCAAGCTACCGTTTGTTTCCCAGTCCTAAATGGAGTGGAATCACATGCAGTTTCTGGTCCTACGAGCAAGAGTTGTTTTCTGGTAAGGAAAGTCACTATTGAGCTCCCATTGCCATACACAGTGCAAATAGCCCTCCCATCTGTTTCCAGCAACTACAGTGTATTGGACTGAAGAGGAGCTACTGTTCTTCTCAGTTTCCTAAGCAGAGTTGAAGTAGATATGGCCCGTGTGTGTAGGAAGCACAGTTCTTTTTTTCTGTGCAAGCTCACTGTTCTGGCCCTATTGGAAACACAGTAGAGTAGAAGAGTGCTCTTTTCTCAAAAGCAGAGTGTGTTTCATGTAAAGCGAGCTAGAATTTGTTTCCCAGTCCTAAATGGAGTTGAATCACATGCAGTTTCTGGTCCTACGAGCAAGAGTTGTTTTCTGGTAAGAAGAGTCACTATTGAGCTGCCATTGCCATACACAGGACAAAAAGCACTGGCCTCTGTTCCCAGCAAGAACAGTGTATTGGACTGAAGAGGATCTACTGTTCTTGTCAGGTTACTAAGCAGACTTGAACTAGATATGGCCGTGTGAGTAGGAAGCACAGTTTTTTTTTTCTGAGCAAGCTCACTGTTCGGAACACATAGGAAACACAGTAGAGTAGAAGAGTGCTCTTTTATCAAAAGCAGAGTGTGTTTCTTGTAAGGCAAGCTAGCTTTTGTTTCCCAGTCCTAAATGGAGTTGAATCACATGCAGTTTTTGGTTCTACGAGCAAGAGTTGTTTTCTGGTAAGTAAAGTCACAATTGCGCTCCCATTGCCCTACACAGTGCAAATAGCACTCGCGTCTGTTCCCAGCAAGTACAGTGTATTGAACTGAAGAGAATCTACTGTACTTGTCAGGTTCCTAAGCAGACTTGAACTAGATATGGCCGTGTGAGTAGGAAGCACAGTTTTTTTGTTCTGAGCAAGCTCACTGTTCTGGCCCCATAGGAAACAAAGTAGAGTAGAAGAGTGCTCTTTTATCAAAAGCAGAGTGTGTTTCTTGGAAGTCGAGCTAGCGTTTGTTTCCCAGTCCAAAATGGAGTTGAGTCACATGCAGTTTTTTGTCCTACGAGCAAGAGTTGTTTTCTGGTAAGACAAGTCACTATTGTGCTCCAATTGCCATACACAGGACAAATAGCACTGGCGTCTGTTCCCAGCAAGTACAGTGTATTGGACTGAAGAGGAGCTACTGTTCTTCTCAGTTTCCTAAGCAGAGTTGAAGTAGATATGGCCCGTGTGTGTAGGAAGCACAGTTCTTTTTTTCTGAGCAAGCTCACTGTTCTGGCCCTATTGGAAACACAGTAGAGTATAAGAGTGCTCTTTTCTCAAAAGCAGAGTGTGTTTCTTGTAAAGCGAGCTAGAATTTGTTTCCCAGTCCTAAATGGAGTTGAATCACATGCAGTTTCTGGTCCTACGAGCAAGAGTTGTTTTCTGTTAAGAAGAGTCACTATTGCACTGCCATTGCCATACACAGGACAAATAGCACTGGCGTCTGTTCCCAACAAGTACAGTGTATTGAACTGAAGAGGATCTACTGTTCTTGTCAGGTTCTTAAGCAGACTTGAACTAGATATGGCCGTGTGAGTAGGAAGCACAGTTTTTTTTTTCTGAGCAAGCTCACTGTTCGCAACATATAGGAAACACAGTAGAGTAGAAGAGTGCTCTTTTCTAAAAAGCAAAGTGTGTTTCTTGGAAGTTGAGCTAGCGTTTGTTTCCCAGTCCTAAATGGAGTTGAGTCACATGCAGTTTTTTGTCCTATGAGCAAGAGTTGTTTTCTGGTAAGACAAGTCACTATTGTGCTCCAATTGCCATACACAGTGCAAATAGCACTCGCGTCTGTTCCCAGCAAGTACAGTGTATTGGACTGAATAGGAGCTACTGTTCTTGTCAGTTTACTAAGCAGAGTTGAACTAGATATGGCCCGTGTGTGTAGGAAGCACAGTTCTTTTGTTCTGAGCAAGCTCACTGTTTGGAACCCATGGGAAACAGAGTAGAGTAGAAGAGTGCTCTTTTCTCAAAAGCAGAGTGTGTTTCATGTAAGGCGAGCTAGCATTTGTTTCCCAGTCCTAAATGGAGTTGAATCACATGCAGTTTCTGGTCCTAAGAACAAGAGTTGTTTTCTGGTAAGGAAAGTCACTATTGCGCTCCCATTGCCATAAACAGTGCAAAGAGCACTCCCCTATGTTCCCAGCAAGTACAGTGTATCAGACAGAAGAGGAGCTACTGTTCTTGTAAGTTTCCTAAGCAGAGTTGAACGAGATATGGCCCGTGTGTAGGAAGCACAGTTCTTTTGTTCTGAGCAAGCTCACTGTTCTGGCCCTATAGGAAAAACAGTAGAGTAGAAGAGTGTTCTTTTCTCAAAAGCAGAGTGTGTTTCTTGTAAAGCGAACTAGAGTTTGTTTCCCAGTTTTAAATGGAGTGGAATCACATGCAGTTTCTGGTCCTACGAGCAAGAGATGTTTTCTGGTAAGAAGAGTCACTATTGAGCTGCCATTGCCATATACAGGACAAAAAGCACTGGCGTCTGTTCCCAGCAAGTACAGTGTATTGGACTGAAGAGGAGCTACTGTTCTTGTCAGTTTCCTAAGCAGAGTTGTACTAGATATGGCCCGTGTGTGTAGGAAGTACAGTTCTTTTTTTCTGAGCAAGCTCACTGTTCTGGCCCTATTGGAGACAAAGTAGAGTAGAAGAGTGCTCTTTTCTCAAAAGCAGAGTGTCTTTCTTGTAAAGCAAGCTAGAGTTTGTTCCCCAGTCCTAAATGGAGTTGAGTCACATGCAGTTTTTTGTCCTACGAGCAAGAGTTGTTTTCCGGTAAGACAAGTCACTATTGTGCTCCAATTGCCCTACACAGTGCAAAGAGCACTCGCGTCTGTTCCCCGCAAGTACAGTGCATTGGACAGAAGAGGAGCTACTGTTCTTGTCAGTTTCCTAAGCAGAGTTGAACTAGATATGGCCCGTGTGTGTAGGAAGCACAGTTCATTTGTTCTGAGTAAGCTCACTGTTCGGACCCCATAGGAAACACAGTAGAGTAGAAGAGTGCTCTTTTCTCAAAAGCAGAGTGTGTTTCATGTAACGCGAGCTAGCATTTGTTTCCCAGTCCTAAATGGAGTTGAATCACATGAAGTTTCTGGTCTTACGAGCAAGAGTTGTTTTCTGGTAAGGAAAGTCACTATTGCGCTCCCATTGCCATACACAGTGCAAATAGCACTTGCGTCTGTTCCCAGCAACTACAGTGTATCAGACTGAAGAGGAGCTACTGTTCTTGTCAGTTTCCTAAGCAGAGTTGAACTAGATATGGCCCATGTGTAGGAAGCACAGTTCTTTTGTTCTGAGCAAGCTCACTATTCTGGCCCTATAGGAAACACAGTAGAGTAGAAGAGTGCGCTTTTCTCTAAAGCAGAGTGTGTTTCTTGTAAGGTGAGCTAGCTTTTGTTTTCCAGTCCTAAATGGTGTTGAATCACATGCAGTTTCTGATCCTACGAGCAAGAGTTGTTTTCTGGTATGACGAGTCACTATTGCGCTGCCATTGCCATACACAGGACAAACAGCACTGGTGTCTGTTCCCAGCAATTACAGTGTACTGGACTGAAGAGGAGCTCCTGTTCTTCTCAGTTTTCTAAGCAGAGTTAAACTAGATATGGCCCGTGTGTGTAGGAAGTACAGTTCTTTTTTTCTGAGCAAGCTCACTGTTCTGGCCCTATAGGAAACACAGAAGAGTAGAAGAGTGCTCTTTTCTCAAAAGCAGAGTGTGTTTCTTGTAAAGCGAGCTAGAGTTTGTTTCCCAGTCCTAAATGGAGTGGAATCACATGCAGTTTCTGGTCCTACGAGCAAGATTTGTTTTCTGGTAAGAAGAGTCACTATTGCGCTGCCATTGCCATACACAGGACAAATAGCACTGGCGTCTGTTCCAGTAAGTACAGTGTATTGGACTGAATAGGAGCTACTGTTCTTGTCAGTTTACTAAGCAGAATTGAACTAGATATGGTCCGTGCATGTAGGAATCACAGTTCTTTTGTTTTTAGCAAGTTCACTGTTTGTACCCCATAGGAAACACAGTAGAGTAGAAGAGTGCTCTTTTCTCAAAAGCAGAGTGTGTTTCATGTAAGGCGAGCTGCCATTTGTTTCCCAGTCATAAATGGAGTTGAATCACATGAAGTTTCTGGTCTTACGAGCAAGAGTTGTTTTCTGGTAAGGAAAGTCACTATTGCGCTCCCATTGCCATACACAGTGCAAATAGCACTCGCTTCAGTTCCCAGCAAGTACAGTGTATCGGACTGAAGAGGAGCTACTGTTCTTGTCAGTTTCCTAAGCAGAGTTGAACTAGATATGGCCCGTGTGTAGGAAGCACAGTTCTTTTGTTCTGAGCAAGCTCACTGTTCGGACACCATAGGAAACCCAGTAGAGTAGAAGAGTGCTCTTTTCTCAAAAGCAGAATGTGTTCTTGGAAGTCGAGCTAGCGTTTGTTTCCCAGTCTTAAATGGAGTTGAGTCACATGCAGTTTTTTGTCCTACGAGCAAGAGTTGTTTTCTCGTAAGACAAGTCACTATTGTGCTCCAATGCCATACACAGTGCAAATAGCACTCGCGTCTATTCCCCGCAAGTACAGTGTATTGGAATGAAGAGGATCTACTGTTCTTGTCAGGTTCCTAAGCAGAATTGAACTAGATATGGCCGTGTGTGTAGGAAGCACAGTTCTTTTGTTCTGAGCAAGCTCACTGTTCGGACACCATAAGAAACAAAGTAGAGTAGAAGAGTGCTCTGTTCTCAAAAGCAGAGTGTGTTTCTTGTAAGGCGAGCTAGCATTTGTTTCCCAGTCCTAAATGGAGTTGAATCTCATGCAGTTTCTGGTCCTAAGAGCAAGAATTGTTTTCTGGTAAGGAAAGTCACTATTGCGCTCCCCTTGCCATACATTGTGCAAATAGCTCTCGCTTCTATTCCCAGCAAGTACAGTGTATCGGACTGAAGAGGAGCTACTGTTCTTGTCAGTTTCCTAAGCAGAGTTGAACTAGATATGGCCCGTGTGTGTAGGAAGCACAGTTCTTATGTTCTGAGCAAGCTCACTGTTCTGGCCCTATAGGAAACACAGTAGAGTAGAAGAGTGCTCTTTTCTCTGAAGCAGAGTGTGTTTCTTGTAAGGCGAGATAGCGTTTGTTTCCTAGTCCTAAATGGAGTTGAGTCACATGCAGTTTTTTGTCCTACGAGCAAGAGTTGTTTTCTGGTAAGACAAGTCACTATTGTGCTCCAATTGCCATACACAGTGCAAATAGCACTCGCGTCTGTTCCCTGCAAGTACAGTGTATTGGAAGAAAGAGGAGCTATTGTTCTTGTCAGTTTCCTAAGCAGAGTTGAACTAGATATGGCCCATGTGTGTAGGAAGCACAGTTCTTTTGTTCTGAGCAAGCTCACTGTTTGGACCCCATAGGAAACACAGTAGAGTAGAAGAGTGCTCTTTTCTCAAAAGCAGAGTGTGTTTCATGTAAGGCGAGCTAGCACTTGTTCCCCAGTCCTAAATGGAGTAGAATCTCATGCAGTTTCTGGTCTTACGAGCAAGAGTTGTTTTCTGGTAAGAGAAGTCACTATTGCGCTCCAATTGCCACACACAGTGCAAATAGCACTCGCGTCTGTTCCCAGCAAGTACAGTGTATCGGACAGAAGAGGAGCTACTGTTCTTGTCAGTTTCCTAAGCATAGTTGAACTAGATATGACCCGTGTGTAGGAAGCACAGTACTTTTGTTCTGAGCAAGCTCACTGTTCTGGCCCTGTAGGAAACACAGTAGAGTAGAAGTGTGCTCTTTTCTCTAAAGCAGAGTGTGTTCCTTGTAAGGTGAGCTAGCTTTTGTTTGCCAGTCCTAAATGGAGTTGAATTACATGCAGTTTCTGGTCCTACAAGCAAGAGTTGTTTTCTGGTAAGAAGAGTCACTATTGCGCTGCCATTGCCATACACAGGACAAATAGCACTGGCTTCTCTTCCCAGCAAGTACAGTGTATTGGACTGAAGAGGATCTACTGTTCTTGTCAGGTTCCTAAGCAGACTTGAACTAGATATGGCCGTGTGTGTAGGAAGCACAGTTCTAATGTTCTGAGCAAGTTCAATCTTCTGGCTCTATAGGAAAAACAGTAGAGTAGAAGAGTGCTCTTTTCTGAAAAGCAGAGTGTGTTTCTTGCATGGAGAGCTAGCGTTTGTTTTCTAGTCCTAAATGGAGTTGAGTCACATGCAGTTTTTTGTCCTACGAGCAAGAGTTGTTTTCTGGTAAGACAAGTCACTATTGTGCTCCAATTGCCATACACAGTGCAAAGAGCACTCGCGTCTGTTCCCTGCAAGTACAGTGTATTGGAAGGAAGAGGAGCTATTGTTCTTGTCAGTTTCCTAAAGAAGAGTTGAACTAGATATGGCCCATGTGTGTAGGAAGCACAGTTCTTTTGTTCTGAGCAAGCTCACTATTCTGGCCCTATAGGAAACACAGTAGAGTAGAAGAGTGCGCTTTTCTCTAAAGCAGAGTGTGTTTCTTGTAAGGTGAGCTAGCTTTTGTTTCCCAGTCCTAAATGGTGTTGAATCACATGCAGTTTCTGATCCTACGAGCAAGAGTTGTTTTCTGGTATGAAGAGTCACTATTGCGCTGCCATTGCCATACACAGGACAAACAGCACTGGTGTCTGTTCCCAGCAATTGCAGTGTACTGGACTGAAGAGGATCTACTGTCCTTGTCAGGTTCCTAAGCAGAATTGAAATAGATATGGCCGTGTGTAGGAAGCAAAGTTCTTTGTTCTGAGCAAGCTCACTGTTCTGGCCCTATAGGAAACACAGTAGAGTAGAAGAGTGCTCTTTACTCAAAAGCAGAGTGTCTTTCTTGTAAGGCAAGCTAGCGTTTGTTTCCCAGTCCTAAATGGAGTTGAGTCACATGCAGTTTTTTGTCCTACGAGCAAGAGTTGTTTTCTGGTAAGACGAGTCACTATTGTGCTCCAATTGCCATACACAGTGCAAATAGCACTGGCGTCTGTTCCCCGCAAGTACAGTGTATTGGACGGAAGAGGAGCTACTGTTCTTGTCAGTTTCCTAAGCAGAGTTGAACTAGATATGGCCCGTGTGTGTAGGAAGCACAGTTCTTTTGTTCTTAGCAAGCTCACTGTTCGGACCCCATTGAAACACAGTAGAGTAGAAGAGTGCTCTTTTCTCAAAAGCAAAGTGTGTTTCTTGTAAGGCGAGCTAGCGTTTGTTTCCCAGTCCTAAATGGAGTTGAATCACATGCAGTTTCTGGTCCTACGAGCAAGAGTTGTTTTCTGGTAAGAGGTGTCACTATTGCACTGCCATTGCCATACACAGGACAAATAGCACTGGCGTCTGTTCCCAGCAAGTACAGTGTATTGGACTGAAGAGGATCTAGTGTTCTTGTAAGTTTCCTAAGCAGAGTTGAACTAGATATGGCCGTGTGTGTAGGAAGCACAGTTTTTTTGTTCTGAGCAAGCTCACTGTTTGGAACACATAGGAAACACAGTAGAGTAGAAGAGTGCTCTTTTCTCAAAAGCAGAGTGTGTTTCTTGTAAGGCGAGCTATCGTTTGTTTCCCAGTCCTAAATGGAGTTGAGTCACATGGAGTTTTTTGTACTATGAGAAAAAGTTGTTTTCTGGTAAGGAAAGTCACTATTGTGCTCCCCTTGCCATACATAGTGCAAATAGCCTTCACGTCTGTTCCCAGCAAATACAGTGTATCGGACTGAAGAGGAGCTACTGTTCTTGTCATTTCCTAAGCAGAGTTGAACTAGATATGGCCTGCGTGTGTAGGAAGCACAGTTCTTTTGTTCTGAGCAAGCTCACTGTTTTGACCCCATAGGAAACACAGTAGAGTAGAAGAGTGCTCTTTTCTCTAAAGCAGAATGTGTTTCATGTAAGGCGAGCTAGCGTTTGTTTCCCAGTCCTAAATGGAGTGGAATCACATGCAGTGTCTGGTCCTACGAGCAGGAGTTGTTTTCTGGTAAGGAAAGTCACTATTGCGCTCCCATTGCCATACACAGTGCAAATAGCCCTCCCGTCTGTTCCCAGCAATTACAGTGTATTGGACTGAAAAGGAGCTACTGCTCTTCTCAGTTTTCTAAGCAGAGGTGAACTAGATATGGCCCGTGTGTGTAGGAAGTACAGTTCTTTTTTTCTGAGCAAGCTCACTGTTCTGGCCCTATAGGAAACACAGAAGAGTAGAAGAGTGCTCTTTTCTCAAAAGCAGAGTGTGTTTCTTGTAAAGCGAGCTAGAGTTTGTTTCCCAGTCCTAAATGGAGTGGAATCACATGCAGTTTCTGGTCCTACGAGCAAGATTTGTTTTCTGGTAAGAAGAGTCACTATTTCGCTGCCATTGCCATACACAGGACAAATAGCACTGGCGTCTGTTCCAGTAAGTACAGTGTATTGGACTGAATAGGAGCTACTGTTCTTGTCAGTTTACTAAGCAGAATTGAACTAGATATGGTCCGTGCGTGTAGGAAGCACAGTTCTTTTGTTCTTAGCAAGCTCACTGTTTGGACCCCATAGGAAACACAGTAGAGTAGAAGAGTGCTCTTTTCTCAAAAGCAGAGTGTGTTTCTTGGAAGTCGAGCTAGCATTTCTTTCCCAGTCCTAAATGGAGTTGAGTCACATGCAGTTTTTTGTCCTACGAGCAAGAGTTGTTTTCTGGTAAGACAAGTCACTATTGTGCTCCAATTGCCATACCCAGTGCAAATAGCACTCGCGTCTGTTCCCCGCAAGTACAGTGTATTGGACGGAAGAGGAGCTACTGTTCTTGTCACTTTCCTAAGCACAGTTGAACTAGGTATGACCGTGTGTGTAGGTAGCACAGTTTTTTTGTTCTGAGCAAGCTCACTGTTCGGAACACATAGGAAACACAGTAGAGTAGAAGAGTGCTCTTTTCTCAAAAGCAGAGTGTGTTTCTTGGAAGTCGAGCTAGCATTTGTTTCCCAGTCCTAAATGGAGTTGAGTCACATGCAGTTTTTTGTCCAACGAGCAAGAGTTATTTTCTGGCAAGACAAGTCACTATTGTGCTCCAATTGCCATACACAGTGCAAATTGCACTCGCGTCTGTTCCCCGCAAGTACAGTGTATTGGACTGAAGAGGAGCTACTGTTCTTGTTTGTTTCCTAAGCAGAGTTTAATTAGATATGGCCCGTGTGTGTAGAAAGCACAGTTCTTTTGTTCTGAGCAAGCTCACTGTTCGGACCCCATAGGAAACACAGTAGAGTAGAAGAGTGCTCTTTTCTCAAAAGCAGAGTGTGTTTCTTGTAAGGCGAGCTAGCATTTCTTTCCCAGTCCTAAATGGAGTTGAATCACATGCAGTTTCTGGTCCTACAAGCAAGAGTTGTTTTCTGGTAAGAAGAGTCACTATTGCGCTGATATTGCCATACACAGGACAAATAGCACTGGCGTCTGTTCCCAGCAAGTACAGTGTATTGGACTGAAGAGGATCTACTGTTCTTGTCAGGTTCCTAAGCAGACTTGAACTAGATATGGCCGTGTGAGTAGGAAGTACAGTTCTTTTGTTCTGAGCAGCTCACTGTTCGGAACACATAGGAAACACAGTAGAGTAGAAGAGTGCTCTTTTCTCAAAAGCAGAGTGTGTTTCATGTAAGGGGACCTAGCATTTGTTTCCCACTCCTAAGTGGAGTTGAATCACATGCAGTTTCTGGTCCTACGATCAAGAGTTGTTTTCTGGTAAGGAAAGTCACTATTGCACTCCCATTGCCGTACACAGTACAAATAGCACTCGCGTCTGTTCCCAGCAAGTACAGTGTATTGGACTGAAGAGGAGCTACTGTTCTTGTTGGTTTCCTAAGCAGAGTTGAATTAGATATGGCCCGTGTGTGTAGGAAGCACAGTTATTTTGTTCTGTGCAAACTCACTGTTCTGACCCATAGGAAACACAGTAGAGTAGAAGAGTACTCTTTTCTCAAAAGCAGAGTGTGTTTCATGTATGCGAGCTAGCATTTGTTTCCCAGTCCTAAATGGAGGTAAATCACATTCAGTTTCTGGTCCTACGAGCAAGAGTCGTTTTCTGGTAAGGAATGTAACTATTGCGCTCCCATTGCCATACACAGTGCAAATAGCCCTCCTATCTGTTCCCAGTAAGTACAGTGTATTGGACTGCAAAGGAGCTACTGTTCTTCTCAGTTTCCTAAGCAGAGTTGAACTAGATATGGGCCGTGTGTGTAGGAAGTACAGTTCTTTTTTTCTGAGCAAGCTCACTGTTCTGGCCCTATAGGAAACACAGAAGAGTAGAAGAGTGCTCTTTTCTCAAAAGCAGAGTGTGTTTCATGTAAGGCGAGCTAGCATTTGTTTCCCAGTCCTAAATGGAGTTGAATCACATGCAGTTTCTGGTCCTACGAGCAAGAGTTGTTTTCTGGTAAGGAAAGTCACTATTGAGCTCCCCTTGCCATACACAGTGCAAATAGCTCTCGCGTCTGTTCCCAGTAAGTACAGTGTATCAGACTGAAGAGGAGCTACTGTTCTTGTCAGTTTCCTAAGCAGAGTTGAACTAGATACGGCCCTTGTGTGTTGGAAGCACAGTTCTTATGTTCTGAGCAAGTTCACTCTTCTGGCCCTATAGGAAACACAGTAGAGAAGAAGAGTGCTCTTTTCTCAAAAGCAGAGTGTGTTTTTGTAAGGCGAGCTAGCAGTTGTTTCCTAGTCCTAAGTGGATTTGAAACACATGCAGTTTCTGGTCCTAGGAACAAGAGTTGTTTTCTGGTAAGGAAAGTTACTATTGCGCTCCCATTGCCCTTCACAAGGCAAATAGCACTCACGCCTTTTCCCAGCAAGTACAGTGTATTAGACTGAATAGGAGCTACTCTTCTTGTCAGTTTACTAAGCAGAGTTGAACTAGATATGGTCCGTGTGTGCAGGAAGCACAGTTGTTTTGTTCTGAGCAAGCTCACTGTTTGGACCCCATAGGAAACACTGTAGAGTAGAAGAGTGCTCTTTTCTCTAAAGCAGTGTGTGTTTTTTGTAAAGCAAGCTACCGTTTGTTTCCCAGTCCTAAATGGAGTGGAATCACATGCAGTTTCTGGTCCTACGAGCAAGAGTTGTTTTCTGGTAAGGAAAGTCACTATTGAGCTCCCATTGCCATACACAGTGCAAATAGCCCTCCCATCTGTTTCCAGCAACTACAGTGTATTGGACTGAAGAGGAGCTACTGTTCTTCTCAGTTTCCTAAGCAGAGTTGAAGTAGATATGGCCCGTGTGTGTAGGAAGCACAGTTCTTTTTTTCTGTGCAAGCTCACTGTTCTGGCCCTATTGGAAACACAGTAGAGTAGAAGAGTGCTCTTTTCTCAAAAGCAGAGTGTGTTTCATGTAAAGCGAGCTAGAATTTGTTTCCCAGTCCTAAATGGAGTTGAATCACATGCAGTTTCTGGTCCTACGAGCAAGAGTTGTTTTCTGTTAAGAAGAGTCACTATTGCACTGCCATTGCCATACACAGGACAAATAGCACTGGCGTCTGTTCCCAACAAGTACAGTGTATTGAACTGAAGAGGATCTACTGTTCTTGTCAGGTTCCTAAGCAGACTTGAACTAGATATGGCCGTGTGAGTAGAAAGCACAGTTTTTTTTTTTCTGAGCAAGCTCACTGTTCGCAAGATATAGGAAACACAGTAGAGTAGAAGAGTGCTCTTTTCTAAAAACCAAAGTGTGTTTCTTGGAAGTTGAGCTAGCGTTTGTTTCCCAGTCCTAAATGGAGTTGAGTCACATGCAATTTTTTGTCCTACGAGCAAGACTTTTTTTCTGGTAAGGAAAGTCACTATTGTGCTCCCATTGCCATACACAGTACAAATAGCACTCGCGTCTGTTCCCAGCAAGTACAGTGTATCGGACTGAAGAGGAGCTACTGTTCTTGTCAGTTTCCTAAGCAGAGTTGAACTAGATATGGCCCGTGTGTAGGAAGCACAGTTCTTTTGTTCTGAGCATGCTCACTGTTCTGGCCCTATAGGAAACACAGTAGAGTAGAAGAGTGCTCTTTTCTCAAAAGCAGAGTGTGTTTCATGTAAGGCGAGCTAGCATTTGTTTCCCAGTCCTAAATGGAGTTGAATCACATGCAGTTTCTGGTCCTACGATCAAGAGTTGTTTTCTGGTAAGGAAAGTCACTATTGCGCTCCCATTGCCATACACAGTGCAAATAGCACTCGCGTCTGTTCCCAGCAAGTACAGTGTATCGGACTGAAGAGGAGCTACTGTTCTTGTCAGTTTCCTAAACAAAGTTGAACTAGTTATGGCCCGTGTGTAGGAAGCACAGTTCTTTTTTTCTGAGCAAGCTCACTGTTCTGGCCTTATAGGAAACACAGTAGAGTAGAAGAGTGCTCTTTTCTCAAAAGCAGAGTGTGTTTCTTGTAAAGCGAGCTAGAGTTTGTTTCCCAGTTATAAATGGAGTTGAATCACATGAAGTTTCTGGTCCTAAGAGCAAGAGATGTTTTCTGTTAAGAAGAGTAACTATTGCGCTGCCTTTGCCATACACAGGACAAATAGCACAGGCGTCTGTTCCCAGCAAGTACAGTGTATTGAACTGAAGAGGATCTACTGTACTTGTCAGGTTCCTAAGCAGACTTGAAATAGATATGGCCGTGTGAGTAGGAAGCACAGTTTTTTTGTTCTGAGCAAGCTCACTGTTCTGGCCCTATAGGAAACAAAGTAGAGTAGAAGAGTGCTCTTTTATCAAAAGCAGAGTTTTTTTCTTGGAAGTCGAGCTAGCGTTTGTTTCCCAGTCCCAAATGGAGTTGAGTCACATGCAGTTTTTTGTCCTATGAGCAAGAGTTGTTTTCTGGTAAGGCAAGTCACTATTGTGCTCAATTGCCATACACAGGACAAATAGCACTGGCGTCTGTTCCCAGCAAGTACAGTGTATTGGACTGAAGAGGATCTACTGTTCTTGTCAGGTTCCTAAGCAGACTTGAACTAGATATGGCCGTGTGTGTAGGAAGCACAGTTTTTTTGTTCTGAGCAAGCTCACTGTTCGGAACACATAGGAAACACAGTAGAGTAGAAGAGTGCTCTTTTCTCAAAAGCAGAGTTTGTTTCTTGTAAGGCGAGCTAGCGTTTGTTTCCCAGTCCTAAATGGAGTTGAGTCACATGCAGTTTTTTGTCCTATGAGCAAAAGTTGTTTTCTGGTAAGACAAGTCACTATTGTTCTCCAATTGCCATACACAATGCAAATAGCACTCGCGTCTGTTCCCCGCAAGTACAGTGTATTGGACGGAAGAGGAGCTACTGTTCTTGTCAGTTTCCTAAGCACAGTTGAACTAGATATGGCCCGTGTGTGTAGGAAGCACAGTTCTTTTGTTCTGAGCAAGCTCACTGTTCGGACCCCACAGGAAACACAGTAGAGTAGAAGAGTGCTCTTTTGTGAAAAGCAGAGTGTGTTTCATGTAAGGCGAGCTAGAGTTTGTTTCCCAGTCCTAAATGGACTTGAATCACATGCAGTTTCTGGTGTTACGAGCAAGAGTTGTTTTCTGGTAAGGAAAGTCACTATTGTGCTCCCATTGCCATACACAGTGCAAATAGAACTCGCGTCTGTTCCCAGCAAGTACAGTGTATCAGACTGAAGAGGAGCTACTGTTCTTGTCAGTTTCCAAAGCAGAGTTGTACTAGATATGGCCCGAGTGTAGGAAGCACAGTTTTTTTTTTTCTGAGCAAGCTCACTTTTCGGAACACATAGGAAACACAGTAGAGTAGAAGAGTGCTCTTTTCTCAAAAGCAGAGTGTGTTTTTGTAAGGTGAGCTAGCGTTTGTTTCCTAGTCCTAAATGGAGTTGAATCTCATGCAGTTTCTGGTCCTCTGAACAAGAGTTGTTTTCTGGTAAGGAAAGTCACTATTGTGCTCCCATTGCCCTTCACAAGGCAAATAGCACTCGCGTCTTTTCCCAGCAAGTACAGTGTATTGGACTGAATAGGAGCTACTGTTCTTGTCAGTTTACTAAGCAGAGTTGAACTAGATATGGCCCGTGTGTGTAGGAAGCACATTTCTTTTGTTCTGAGCAAGCTCACTGTTTGGAACCCATAGGAAACAGAGTAGAGTAGAAGAGTGCTCTTTTCTCAAAAGCAGAGTGTGTTTCATGTAAGGCGAGCTAGTATTTGTTTCCCAGTCCTAAATGGAGTTGAATCACATGCAGTTTCTGTTCCTAAGAACAAGAGTTGTTTTCTTGTAAGGAAAGTCACTATTGCGCTCCCATTGCCATAAACAGTGCAAATAGCACTCCCCTATGTTCCCAGCAAGTACAGTGTATCGGACTGAAGAGGAGCTACTGTTCTTGTCAGTTTCCTAAGCAGAGTTGAATGAGATATGGCCCGTGTGTAGGAAGCACAGTTCTTTTGTTCTGAGCAAGCTCACTGTTCTGGCCCTATAGGAAAAACGGTAGAGTAGAAGAGTGCTCTTTTCTTAAAGCAGAGTGTGTTTCTTGCAAGGTGAGCTAGCTTTTGTTTCCCAGTCCTAAATGGAGTTGAATCACATGCAGTTTCTGGTCCTACAAGCAAGAGTTTTTTTCTGGTAAGAAGAGTCACTATTGCGCTGCCATTGCCATACACAGGACAAATAGCACTGGCGTCTGTTCCCAGCAAGTACAGTGTATTGAACTGAAGAGGATCTACTGTTCTTGTCAGGTTCCTAAGCAGACTTGAACTAGATATGGCCGTGTGAGTAGGAAGCACAGTTTTTTTTTTTTCTGAGCAAGCTCACTGTTCGGAACATATTGGAAACACAGTAGAGTAGAAGAGTGCTCTTTTCTCAAAAGCAAACTGTGTTTCTTGGAAGTTGAGCTAGCGTTTGTTTCCCAGTCCTAAATGGAGTTGAGTCACATGCAATTTTTTGTCCTACGAGCAAGACTTGTTTTCTGGTAAGGAAAGTCACTATTGTGCTCCCATTGCCATACACAGTGCAAATAGCACTCGTGTCTGTTCCCAGCAAGTACAGTGTATCGGACAGAAGAGGAGCTACTGTTCTTGTCAGTTTCCTAAGCAGAGTTGAACTAGATATGGCCCGTGTGTAGGAAGCACAGTTCTTTTGTTCTGAGCAAGCTCACTGTTCTGGCCCTATAGGAAACACAGTAGAGAAGAAGAGTGTTCTTTTCTCAAAAGCAGAGTGTGTTTCTTGTAAAGCGAACTAGAGTTTGTTTCCCAGTTTTAAATGGAGTGGAATCACATGCAGTTTCTGGTCCTACGAGCAAGAGATGTTTTCTGGTAAGAAGAGTCACTATTGAGCTGCCATTGCCATATACAGGACAAAAAGCACTGGCGTCTGTTCCCAGCAAGTACAGTGTATTGGACTGAAGAGGAGCTACTGTTCTTGTCAGTTTCCTAAGCAGAGTTGTACTAGATATGGCCCGTGTTTGTAGGAAGTACAGTTCTTTTTTTCTGAGCAAGCTCACTGTTCTGGCCCTATTGGAGACAAAGTAGAGTAGAAGAGTGCTCTTTTCTCAAAAGCAGAGTGTCTTTCTTGTAAAGCAAGCTAGAGTTTGTTCCCCAGTCCTAAATGGAGTTGAGTCACATGCAGTTTTTTGTTCCTACGAGCAAGAGTTGTTTTCCGGTAAGACAAGTCACTATTGTGCTCCACTTGCCCTACACAGTGCAAAGAGCACTCGCGTCTGTTCCCCGCAAGTACAGTGCATTGGACGGAAGAGGAGCTACTGTTCTTGTCAGTTTCCTAAGCAGAGTTGAACTAGATATGGCCCGTGTGTGTAGGAAGCACAGTTCATTTGTTCTGAGCAAGCTCACTGTTTTGACCCCATAGGAAACACAGTAGAGTAGAAGAGTGCTCTTTTCTCTAAAGCAGAATGTGTTTCATGTAAGGCGAGCTAGCGTTTGTTTCCCAGTCCTAAATGGAGTGGAATCACATGCAGTGTCTGGTCCTACGAGCAGGAGTTGTTTTCTGGTAAGGAAAGTCACTATTGCGCTCCCATTGCCATACACAGTGCAAATAGCCCTCCCGTCTGTTCCCAGCAAGTACAGTGTATTGGACTGAAAAGGAGCTACTGTTCTTCTCAGTTTTCTAAGCAGAGTTGAACTAGATATGGCCCGTGTGTGTAGGAAGTACAGTTCTTTTTTTCTGAGCAAGCTCACTGTTCTGGCCCTATAGGAAACACAGAAGAGTAGAAGAGTGCTCTTTTCTCAAAAGCAGAGTGTGTTTCTTGTAAAGCGAGCTAGAGTTTGTTTCCCAGTCCTAAATGGAGTGGAATCACATGCAGTTTCTGGTCCTACGAGCAAGATTTGTTTTCTGGTAAGAAGAGTCACTATTTCGCTGCCATTGCCATACACAGGACAAATAGCACTGGCGTCTGTTCCAGTAAGTACAGTGTATTGGACTGAATAGGAGCTACTGTTCTTGTCAGTTTACTAAGCAGAATTGAACTAGATATGGTCCGTGCGTGTAGGAAGCACAGTTCTTTTGTTCTTAGCAAGCTCACTGTTTGGACCCCATAGAAAACACAGTAGAGTAGAAGAGTGCTCTTTTCTCAAAAGCAGAGTGTGTTTCTTGGAAGTCGAGCTAGCATTTCTTTCCCAGTCCTAAATGGAGTTGAGTCACATGCAGTTTTTTGTCCTACGAGCAAGAGTTGTTTTCTGGTAAGACAAGTCACTATTGTGCTCCAATTGCCATACCCAGTGCAAATAGCACTCGCGTCTGTTCCCCGCAAGTACAGTGTATTGGACGGAAGAGGAGCTACTGTTCTTGTCACTTTCCTTAGCACAGTTGAACTAGATATGACCGTGTGTGTAGGTAGCACAGTTTTTTTGTTCTGAGCAAGCTCACTGTTCGGAACACATAGGAAACACAGTAGAGTAGAAGAGTGCTCTTTTCTCAAAAGCAGAGTGTGTTTCTTGTAAGGTGAGCTAGCATTTCTTTCCCAGTCCTAAATGGAGTTGAATCACATGCAGTTTCTGGTCCTACAACAAGAGTTGTTTTCTGGTAAGAAGAGTCACTATTGCGCTGATATTGCCATACACAGGACAAATAGCACTGGCGTCTGTTCCCAGCAAGTACAGTGTATTGGACTGAAGAGGATCTACTGTTCTTGTCAGGTTCCTAAGCAGACTTGAACTAGATATGGCCGTGTGAGTAGGAAGTACAGTTCTTTTGTTCTGAGCAGCTCACTGTTCGGAACACATAGGAAACACAGTAGAGTAGAAGAGTGCTCTTTTCTCAAAAGCAGAGTGTGTTTCATGTAAGGGGACCTAGCATTTGTTTCCCACTCCTAAGTGGAGTTGAATCACATGCAGTTTCTGGTCCTACGATCAAGAGTTGTTTTCTGTTAAGGAAAGTCACTATTGCACTCCCATTGCCGTACACAGTACAAATAGCACTCGCGTCTGTTCCCAGCAAGTACAGTGTATTGGACTGAAGAGGAGCTACTGTTCTTGTTGGTTTCCTAAGCAGAGTTGAATTAGATATGGCCCGTGTGTGTAGGAAGCACAGTTATTTTGTTCTGTGCAAACTCACTGTTCTGACCCATAGGAAACACAGTAGAGTAGAAGAGTACTCTTTTCTCAAAAGCAGAGTGTGTTTCATGTATGCGAGCTAGCATTTGTTTCCCAGTCCTAAATGGAGGTGAATCACATTCAGTTTCTGGTCCTACGAGCAAGAGTCATTTTCTGGTAAGGAATGTAACTATTGCGCTCCCATTGCCATACACAGTGCAAATAGCCCTCCTATCTGTTCCCAGTAAGTACAGTGTATTGGACTGCAAAGGAGCTACTGTTCTTCTCAGTTTCCTAAGCAGAGTTGAACTAGATATGGGCCGTGTGTGTAGGAAGTACAGTTCTTTTTTTCTGAGCAAGCTCACTGTTCTGGCCCTATAGGAAACACAGAAGAGTAGAAGAGTGCTCTTTTCTCAAAAGCAGAGTGTGTTTCATGTAAGGCGAGCTAGCATTTGTTTCCCAGTCGTAAATGGAGTTGAATCACATGCAGTTTCTGGTCCTACGAGCAAGAGTTGTTTTCTGGTAAGGAAAGTCACTATTGAGCTCCCCTTGCCATACACAGTGCAAATAGCTCTCGCGTCTGTTCCCAGTAAGTACAGTGTATCAGACTGAAGAGGAGCTACTGTTCTTGTCAGTTTCCTAAGCAGAGTTGAACTAGATACGGCCCTTGTGTGTTGGAAGCACAGTTCTTATGTTCTGAGCGAGTTCACTCTTCTGGCCCTATAGGAAACACAGTAGAGAAGAAGAGTGCTCATTTCTCAAAAGCAGAGTGTGTTTTTGTAAGGCGAGCTAGCCGTTGTTTCCTAGTCCTAAGTGGATTTGAATCACATGCAGTTTCTGGTCCTAGGAACAAGAGTTGTTTTCTGGTAAGGAAAGTCACTATTGCGCTCTCATTGCCCTTCACAAGGCAAATAGCACTCGCGCCTTTTCCCAGCAAGTACAGTGTATTAGACTGAATAGGAGCTACTCTTCTTGTCAGTTTACTAAGCAGAGTTGAACTAGATATGGTCCGTGTGTGCAGGAAGCACAGTTCTTTTGTTCTGAGCAAGCTCACTGTTTGGACCCCATAGGAAACACTGTAGAGTAGAAGAGTGCTCTTTTCTCTAAAGCAGAGTGTGTTTTTTGTAAGGCAAGCTACCGTTTGTTTCCCAGTACTAAATGGAGTGGAATCACATGCAGTTTCTGGTCCTACAAGCAAGAGTTGTTTTCTGGTAAGGAAAGTCACTATTGCGCTCCCATTGCCATACACAGTGCAAATAGCCCTCCCATCTGTTTCAAGCAACTACAGTGTATTGGACTGAAGAGGAGCTACTGTTCTTCTCAGTTTCCTAAGCAGAGTTGAAGTAGATATGGCCCGTGTGTGTAGGAAGCACAGTTCTTTTTTTCTGAGCAAGCTCACTGTTCTGGCCCTATTAGAAACACAGTAGAGTAGAAGAGTGCTCTTTTCTCAAAAGCAGAGTGTGTTTCTTGTAAAGCGAGCTAGAATTTGTTTCCCAGTCCTAAATGGAGTTGAATCACATGCAGTTTCTGGTCCTACGAGCAAGAGTTGTTTTCTGTTAAGAAGAGTCACTATTGCACTGCCATTGCCATACACAGGACAAATAGCACTGGCGTCTGTTCCCAAAAAGTACAGTGTATTGAACTGAAGAGGATCTACTGTTCTTGTCAGGTTCCTAAGCAGACTTGAACTAGATATGGCCGTGTGAGTAGGAAGCACAGTTTTTTTTTCTGAGCAAGCTCACTGTTCGCAAGATATAGGAAACACAGTAGAGTAGAAGAGTGCTCTTTTCTAAAAAGCAAAGTGTGTTTCTTGGAAGTTGAGCTAGCGTTTGTTTCCCAGTCCTAAATGGAGTTGAGTCACATGCAATTTTTTGTCCTACGAGCAAGACTTTTTTTCTGGTAAGGAAAGTCACTATTGTGCTCCCATTGCCATACAAAGTACAAATAGCACTCGCGTCTGTTCCCAGCAAGTACAGTGTATCGGACTGAAGAGGAGCTACTGTTCTTGTCAGTTTCCTAAGCAGAGTTGAACTAGATATGGCCCGTGTGTAGGAAGCACAGTTCTTTTGTTCTGAGCAAGCTCACTGTTCTGGCCCTATAGGAAACACAGTAGAGTAGAAGAGTGCTCTTTTCTCAAAAGCAGAGTGTGTTTCATGTAAGGCGAGCTAGCATTTGTTTCCCAGTCCTAAATGGAGTTGAATCACATGCAGTTTCTGGTCCTACGATCAAGAGTTGTTTTCTGGTAAGGAAAGTCACTATTGCGCTCCCATTGACATACACAGTGCAAATAGCACTCGCGTCTGTTCCCAGCAAGTACAGTGTATCAGACTGAAGAGGAGCTACTGTTCTTGTCAGTTTCCTAAACAAAGTTGAACTAGTTATGGCCCGTGTGTAGGAAGCACAGTTCTTTTTTTCTGAGCAAGCTCACTGTTCTGGCCTTATAGGAAACACAGTAGAGTAGAAGAGTGCTCTTTTCTCAAAAGCAGAGTGTGTTTCTTGTAAAGCAAGCTAGAGTTTGTTTCCCAGTCCTAAATGGAGTGGAATCACATGCAGTTTCTGGTCCTACGAGCAAGAGTTGTTTTCTGGTAAGAAGAGACACTATTGCACTGCCATTGCCATACACAGGACAAATAGCACTGGCGTCTTTTCCCAGCAAGTACAGTGTATTGGACTGAAGAGGATCTACTGTTCTTGTCAGGATCCTAAGCAGACTTGAACTAGATATGCCCGTGTGTGGAGGAAGCACAGTTTTTTTGTTCTGAGCAAGCTCACTGTTCGGAACACATAGGGAACACAGTAGAGTAGAAGAGTGCTCTTTTCTCAAAATCGTAGTGTGTTTCTTGTAAGGCGAGCTAGCGTTTGTTTCCCAGTCCTAAATGGAGTTGAGTCACATGAAGTTTTTTGTCCTATGAGCAAAAGTTGTTTTCTGGTAAGACAAGTCACTATTGTGCTCCAATTGCCATACCCAGTGCAAATAGCACTCGCGTCTGTTCCCCGCAAGTACAGTGTATTGGACGGAAGAGGAGCTACTGTTCTTGTCACTTTCCTAAGCACAGTTGAACTAGATATGGCCGTGTGTGTAGGAAGCACAGTTTTTTTGTTCTGAGCAAGCTCACTGTTCTGGCCCTATAGGAAACACAGTAGAGCAGAAGATTGCTCTTTTCTCAAAAGCAGAGTGTGTTTCTTGGAAGTCGAGCTAGCGTTTGTTTCCCAGTCCTAAATGGAGTTGAGTCACATGCAGTTTTTGTCCAACGAGCAAGAGTTATTTTCTGGCAAGACAAGTCACTATTGTGCTCCAATTGCCATACACAGTGCAAATTGCACTCGCGTCTGTTCCCCTCAAGTACAGTGTATTGGACTGAAGAGGAGCTACTGTTCTTGTTTGTTTCCTAAGCAGAGTTTAATTAGATATGGCCCGTGTGTGTAGAAAGCACAGTTGTTTTGTTCTGAGCAAGCTCACTGTTCAGACCCCATAGGAAACACAGTAGAGTAGAAGAGTGCTCTTTTCTCAAAAGCAGAGTGTGTTTCTTGTAAGGCGAGGTAGCATTTGTTTCCCAGTCCTAAATGGAGTTGAATCACATGCAGTTTCTGGTCTTACGAGCAAGAGTTGTTTTCCGGTAAGGAAAGTCACTATTGCGCTCCCATTGCCATACACAGTTCAAATAGCGCTCGCGTCTGTTCCCAGCAAGTACAGTGTATCGGACTGAAGAGGAGCTACTGTTCTTGTCAGTTTCCTAAGCAGAGTTGAACTAGATATGGCCCGTGTGTAGGAAGCACAGTTCTTTTGTTCTGAGCAAGCTCACTGTTCTGGCCCTATAGGAAACACAGTAGAGTAGAAGAGTGCTCTTTTCTCTAAAGCAGAGTGTGTTTCATGTAAGGCGAGCTAGCATTTGTTTCCCAGTCCTAAATGGAGTTGAATCTCATGCAGTTTCTGGTCTTACGAGCAAGAGTTGTTTTCTGGTAAGGAAAGTCACTATTGCGTTCCCTTTGACATACACAGTGCAAATAGCACTCGCGTCTGTTCCCAGCAAGTACAGTGTATCGGACTGAAGAGGAGCTACTGTTCTTGTCAGTTTCCTAAGCAGAGTTGAACTAGATAGGGCCCGTGTGTAGGAAGCACAGTACTTTTGTTCTGAGCAAGCTCACTGCTCTGGCTCTATAGGAAACACAGTAGAGTAGAAGAGTGCTCTTTTCTCAAAATCGTAGTGTGTTTCTTGTAAGGCGAGCTAGCGTTTGTTTCCCAGTCCTAAATGGAGTTGAGTCACATGAAGTTTTTTGTCCTATGAGCAAAAGTTGTTTTCTGGTAAGACAAGTCACTATTGTGCTCCAATTGCCATACCCAGTGCAAATAGCACTCGCGTCTGTTCCCCGCAAGTACAGTGTATTGGACGGAAGAGGAGCTACTGTTCTTGTCACTTTCCTAAGCACAGTTGAACTAGATATGGCCGTGTGTGTAGGAAGCACAGTTTTTTTGTTCTGAGCAAGCTCACTGTTCTGGCCCTATAGGAAACACAGTAGAGCAGAAGATTGCTCTTTTCTCAAAAGCAGAGTGTGTTTCTTGGAAGTCGAGCTAGCGTTTGTTTCCCAGTCCTAAATGGAGTTGAGTCACATGCAGTTTTTGTCCAACGAGCAAGAGTTATTTTCTGGCAAGACAAGTCACTATTGTGCTCCAATTGCCATACACAGTGCAAATTGCACTCGCGTCTGTTCCCCTCAAGTACAGTGTATTGGACTGAAGAGGAGCTACTGTTCTTGTTTGTTTCCTAAGCAGAGTTTAATTAGATATGGCCCGTGTGTGTAGAAAGCACAGTTGTTTTGTTCTGAGCAAGCTCACTGTTCAGACCCCATAGGAAACACAGTAGAGTAGAAGAGTGCTCTTTTCTCAAAAGCAGAGTGTGTTTCTTGTAAGGCGAGGTAGCATTTGTTTCCCAGTCCTAAATGGAGTTGAATCACATGCAGTTTCTGGTCTTACGAGCAAGAGTTGTTTTCCGGTAAGGAAAGTCACTATTGCGCTCCCATTGCCATACACAGTTCAAATAGCGCTCGCGTCTGTTCCCAGCAAGTACAGTGTATCGGACTGAAGAGGAGCTACTGTTCTTGTCAGTTTCCTAAGCAGAGTTGAACTAGATATGGCCCGTGTGTAGGAAGCACAGTTCTTTTGTTCTGAGCAAGCTCACTGTTCTGGCCCTATAGGAAACACAGTAGAGTAGAAGAGTGCTCTTTTCTCTAAAGCAGAGTGTGTTTCATGTAAGGCGAGCTAGCATTTGTTTCCCAGTCCTAAATGGAGTTGAATCTCATGCAGTTTCTGGTCTTACGAGCAAGAGTTGTTTTCTGGTAAGGAAAGTCACTATTGCGTTCCCTTTGACATACACAGTGCAAATAGCACTCGCGTCTGTTCCCAGCAAGTACAGTGTATCGGACTGAAGAGGAGCTACTGTTCTTGTCAGTTTCCTAAGCAGAGTTGAACTAGATAGGGCCCGTGTGTAGGAAGCACAGTACTTTTGTTCTGAGCAAGCTCACTGCTCTGGCTCTATAGGAAACACAGTAGAGTAGAAGAGTGCTCTTTTCTCTAAAGCAGAGTGTGTTTCTTGTAAGGTGAGCTAGCTTTTGTTTCCCAGTCCTAAATGGAGTTGAATCACATGCAGTTTCTGGTCCTACAAGCAAGAGTTTTTTTCTGGTAAGAAGAGTCCCTATTGCGCTGCCATTGCCATACACAGGACAAATAGCACTGGCATCTGTTCCCTGCAAGTACAGTGTATTGGACTGAAGAGGATCTACTGTTCTTGTCAGGTTCCTAATCAGACTTGAACTAGATATGGCCGTGTGTGTAGGAAGCACAGTTTTTTTGTTCTGAGCAAGCTCATTGTTCTGAACACATAGGAAACACAGTAGAGTAGAAGAGTGCTCTTTTCTCAAAACCAGAGTGTGTTTCTTGGAAGTCGAGCTAGCGTTTGTTTCCCAGTCCTAAATGGAGTTGAGTCACATGCAGTTTTTTGTCCAACGAGCAAGAGTTATTTTCTGATAAGACAAGTCACTATTGTGCTCCAATACCATACACAGTGCAAATAGCACTCGCGTCTGTTCCCCGCAAATACAGTGTATTGGACTGAAAAGGAGCTACTGTTCTTGTTTGTTTCCTAAGCAGAGTTGAATTAGATATGGCCCGTGTGTGTAGAAAGCACAGTTCTTTTGTTCTGAGCAAGCTCACTGTTCGGACCCCATAGGAAACACAGTAGAGTAGAAGAGTGCTCTTTTCTCAAAAGCAGAGTGTGTTTCTTGTAAGGCGAGCTAGCATTTCTTTCCCAGTCCTAAATGGAGTTGAATCACATGCAGTTTCTGGTCCTATGAGCAAGAGTTGTTTTCTGCTAAGGAAAGTCACTATTGCGCTCCCACTGCCATACACAGTGCAAATAGCACTCGCGTCTGTTCCCAGCAAGTACAGTGTATCGGAAAGAAGAGGAGCTACAGTTCTTGTCAGTTTCCTAAGCAGAGTTGAACTAGTTATGGCCCGTGTGTGTAGGAAGCAGAGTTCTTTTGTTTTGAGCAAGCTCACTGTTCTGGCCCTATAGGAAACACAGTAGAGTAGAAGAGTGCTCTTTTCTCTAAAGCAGAGTGTGTTTCTTGGAAGTCGAGCTAGCGTTTGTTTCCCAGTCCTAAATGGAGTTGAATCCCATGCAGTTTATGGTCCTATGAGCAAGAGTTGTTTTCTGGTAAGAAGAGTCACTATTGTGCTGCCATTGCCATACACAGGACAAAGAGCACTGGCGTCTGTTCCCAGCAAGTACAGTGTATTGGACTGAAGAGGATCTACTGTTCTTGTCAGGTTCCTAAGCAGACTTGAACTAGATATGGCCGTGTGTGTAGGAAGCACAGGTCTTTTGTTCTGAGCAAGCTCACTGTTCGGACACCATAGGAAACACAGTAGAGTAGAAGAGTGCTCTTTTCTCAAAAGCAGAGTGTGTTTCTTGTAAGGCGAGCTAGCGTTTGTTTCCCAGTCCTAAATGGAGTTGAATCTCATGCAGTTTTTGGTCCTAAGAGCAAGAGTTGTTTTCTGGTAAGGAAAGTCACTATTGCGCTCCCCTTGCCATACATAGTACAAAAAGCTCTCGCGTCTATTCCCAGCAAGTACAGTGTATCGGACTGAAGAGGAGCTAATGTTCTTGTCAGTTTCCTAAGCAGAGTTGAACTAGATATGGTCCGTGTGTGTAGGAATCACAGTTCTTTTGTTCTGAACAAGCTCACTGTTCTGGCCCTATTGGAAACACAGTAGAGTAGAAGAGTGCTCTTTTCTCAAAAGCAGAGTGTGTTTTTGTAAGGCGAGCTAGCGTTTGTTTCCTAGTCCTAAATGAAGTTGAATCACATGAAGTTTCTGGTCCTACGAAAAAGAGCTGTTTTCTGGTAAGGAAAGTCACTATTGCGCTCCCACTGCCCTACACAAGGCAAATAGCACTCGCGTCTTTTCCCAGCAAGTACAGTGTATTGGACTGAATAGGAGCTACTGTTCTTGTCAGTTTCCTAAGCAGAGTTGAACTAGATATGGTCCGTGTGTGTAGGAATCACAGTTCTTTTGTTCTGAACAAGCTCACTGTTTGGACCACATAGGAAACACAGTAGAGTAGAAGAGTGCTCTTTTCTCTTAAGCAGAGTGTGTTTCTTGTAAGGCGAGCTAGCGTTTGTTTCCTAGTCCTAAATGGAGTGGAATTACATGCAGTTTGTGGTCCTACGAGCAAGAGTTGTTTTCTGTTAAGGAAATCACAATTGCGCTCCCATTGCCATACACAGTGCAAATAGCCCTCCCGTCTGTTCCCAGCAAGTACATTGTATTGGACCGAAGAGGAGCTACTGTTCTTCTCAGTTTCCTAAGCAGAGTTGAACTAGATATGGCCCGTGTGTGTAGGAAGTACAGTTCTTTTTTTCTGAGCAACCTCACTGTTCTGGCACTATAGGAAACACAGTAGAGTAGAAGAGTGCTCTTTCTCAAAAGCAGAGTGTGTTTCTTGTAAAGCGAGCTAGAGTTTATTTCCCAGTCCTAAATGGAGTTGAATCCCATGCAGTTTCTGGTCCTATGAGCAAGAGTTGTTTTCTGGTAAGAAGAGTCACTATTGCGCTTCCATTGCCATACACAGTACAAATAGCACTGGCATCTCTTCCCAGCAAGTACAGTGTATTGGACTCAAGAGGATCTACTGTTCTTGTCAGGTTCCTAAGCAGACTTGAACTAGATATGGCCGTGTGTGTAGGAAGCACAGTTTTTTTGTTTTGAGCAAGCTCACTTTTCGGAAAACCTAGGAAACACAGTAGAGTAGAAGAGTGCTCTTTTCTCAAAAGCAGAATGTGTTTCTTGGAAGTCGAGCTAGCGTTTGTTTCCCAGTCCTAAATGGAGTTGATTCACATGCAGTTTTTTGTCCTACGATCAAGAGTTGTTTTCTCGTAAGACAAGTCACTATTGTGCTCCAATTGCCATACACAGTGCAAATAGCACTGGCGTCTGTTCCCCGCAAATACAGTGTATTGGACTGAAGAGGAGCTACTGTTCTTGTCCGTTTCCTAAGCAGAGTTGAACTAGATATGGACCGTCTGTGTAGGAAGCACAGTTCTTATGTTCTGAGCAAGCTCACTGTTCTGGCCCCAGAGGAAACACAGTAGAGTAGAAGAGTGCTCTTTGCTCTAAAGCCGAGTGTGTTTCTTGTAAGGCGAGCTAGAGTTTATTTCCCAGTCCTAAATGGAGTTGAGTCACTTGCAGTTTTTTTACCTATGAGCAAGTGTTGCTTTCTGGTAAGACGAGTCACTATTGTGCTAAAATTGCCATACACAGTGCAAATAGCACTCGCGTCTGTTCCCCGCAAGTAAAGTGTATTGGACTGAAGAGGAGCTACTGTTCTTGTCAGTTTCATAAACAGAGTTGAACTAGATATGGCCAGTGTATGTAGGAAGCACAGTTCTTTTGTTCTGAGCAAGCTCACTGTTCGGACCCCATAGGCAACACAGTAGAGTAGAAGAGTGCTCTTTTCTCAAAAGCAGAGTGTGTTTCTTGTAAGGCGAGCTAGCGTTTGTTTCCCAGTCCTAAATGGAGTTGAATCTCATGCAGTTTTTGGTCCTAAGAGCAAGAGTTGTTTTCTGGTAAGGAAAGTCACTATTGCGCTCCCCTTGCCATACATAGTACAAAAAGCTCTCGCGTCTATTCCCAGCAAGTACAGTGTATCGGACTGAAGAGGAGCTAATGTTCTTGTCAGTTTCCTAAGCAGAGTTGAACTAGATATGGTCCGTGTGTGTAGGAATCACAGTTCTTTTGTTCTGAACAAGCTCACTGTTCTGGCCCTATTGGAAACACAGTAGAGTAGAAGAGTGCTCTTTTCTCAAAAGCAGAGTGTGTTTTTGTAAGGCGAGCTAGCGTTTGTTTCCTAGTCCTAAATGAAGTTGAATCACATGAAGTTTCTGGTCCTACGAAAAAGAGCTGTTTTCTGGTAAGGAAAGTCACTATTGCGCTCCCACTGCCCTACACAAGGCAAATAGCACTCGCGTCTTTTCCCAGCAAGTACAGTGTATTGGACTGAATAGGAGCTACTGTTCTTGTCAGTTTCCTAAGCAGAGTTGAACTAGATATGGTCCGTGTGTGTAGGAATCACAGTTCTTTTGTTCTGAACAAGCTCACTGTTTGGACCACATAGGAAACACAGTAGAGTAGAAGAGTGCTCTTTTCTCTTAAGCAGAGTGTGTTTCTTGTAAGGCGAGCTAGCGTTTGTTTCCTAGTCCTAAATGGAGTGGAATTACATGCAGTTTGTGGTCCTACGAGCAAGAGTTGTTTTCTGTTAAGGAAATCACAATTGCGCTCACATTGCCATACACAGTGCAAATAGCCCTCCCGTCTGTTCCCAGCAAGTACATTGTATTGGACCGAAGAGGAGCTACTGTTCTTCTCAGTTTCCTAAGCAGAGTTGAACTAGATATGGCCCGTGTGTGTAGGAAGTACAGTTCTTTTTTTCTGAGCAACCTCACTGTTCTGGCACTATAGGAAACACAGTAGAGTAGAAGAGTGCTCTTTCTCAAAAGCAGAGTGTGTTTCTTGTAAAGCGAGCTAGAGTTTATTTCCCAGTCCTAAATGGAGTTGAATCCCATGCAGTTTCTGGTCCTATGAGCAAGAGTTGTTTTCTGGTAAGAAGAGTCACTATTGCGCTGCCATTGCCATACACAGTACAAATAGCACTGGCATCTCTTCCCAGCAAGTACAGTGTATTGGACTCAAGAGGATCTACTGTTCTTGTCAGGTTCCTAAGCAGACTTGAACTAGATATGGCCGTGTGTGAGGGAAGCACAGTTTTTTTGTTTTGAGCAAGCTCACTTTTCGGAACACCTAGGAAACACAGTAGAGTAGAAGAGTGCTCTTTTCTCAAAAGCAGAATGTGTTTCTTGGAAGTCGAGCTAGCGTTTGTTTCCCAGTCCTAAATGGAGTTGATTCACATGCAGTTTTTTGTCCTACGATCAAGAGTTGTTTTCTCGTAAGACAAGTCACTATTGTGCTCCAATTGCCATACACAGTGCAAATAGCACTGGCGTCTGTTCCCCGCAAATACAGTGTATTGGACTGAAGAGGAGCTACTGTTCTTGTCCGTTTCCTAAGCAGAGTTGAACTAGATATGGACCGTCTGTGTAGGAAGCACAGTTCTTATGTTCTGAGCAAGCTCACTGTTCTGGCCCCAGAGGAAACACAGTAGAGTAGAAGAGTGCTCTTTGCTCTAAAGCAGAGTGTATTTCTTGTAAGGCGAGCTAGAGTTTATTTCCCAGTCCTAAATGGAGTTGAGTCACTTGCAGTTTTTTTTCCTATGAGCAAGTGTTGCTTTCTGGTAAGACGAGTCACTATTGTGCTAAAATTGCCATACACAGTGCAAATAGCACTCGCGTCTATTCCCCGCAAGTAAAGTGTATTGGACTGAAGAGGAGCTACTGTTCTTGTCAGTTTCATAAACAGAGTTGAACTAGATATGGCCAGTGTATGTAGGAAGCACAGTTCTTTTGTTCTGAGCAAGCTCACTGTTCGGACCCCATAGGAAACACAGTAGAGTAGAAGAGTGCTCTTTTCTCAAAAGCAGAGTGTGTTTCATGTAAGGCGAGCTAGCATTTGTTTCCCAGTCCTAAATGGAGTTGAATCACATGCAGTTTCTGGTCCTACGAGCAAGAGTTGTTTTCTGGTAAGACGAGTCACTATTGTGCTCCCATTGACATACACAGTGCAAATAGCACTCCCGTCTCTTTCCAGCAAGTACAGTGTATCGGACTGAAGAGGAGCTACTGTTCTTGTCAGTTGCCTAAGCATAGTTGAACTAGATATGGCCCGTGTGTAGGAAGCACAGTACTTTTGTTCTGAGCAAGCTCATTGTTCTGGCCCTATAGGAAACACAGTAGAGTAGAAGTGTGCTCTTTTCTCTAAAGCAGAGTGTGTTCCTTGTAAGGTGAGCTAGCTTTTGTTTGCCAGTCCTAAATGGAGTTGAATCACATGCAGTTTCTGTTCCTACAAGCAAGAGTTGTTTTCTGGTAAGAAGAGTCACTATTGCGCTGCCATTGCCATACACAGGACAAATAGCAGTGGCGTCTCTTCCAGCAAGTACAGTGTATTAGACTGAAGAGGATCTACTGTTCTTGTCAGGTTCCTAAGCAGACTTGAACTAGATATGGCCGTGTGTGTAGGAAGCACAGTTCTTTTGTTCTGAGCAAGCTCACTGTTCGGACACCATAGGAAACACAGTAGAGTAGAAGAGTGCTCTTTTCTCAAAAGCAGAGTGTGTTTCCTGTAAAGCGAGCTAGAGTTTGTTTCCCAGTCCTAAATGGAGTGGAATCACATGCAGTTTCTGGTCGTACGAGCAAGAGTTGTATTCTGGTAAGGAAAGTCACTATTGTGCTCCCCTTGCCATACATAGTGCAAATAGCTCTCGCGTCTATTCCCAGCATGTACAGTGTATCAGAAGGAAGAGGAGCTACTGTTCTTGTCTGTTTCCTAAGCAGAGTTGAACTAGATATGGCCCGTGTATGTAGGAAGCACAGTTCTTATGTTCTGAACAAGCTCACTGTTCTGGCCCTATTGGAAACACAGTAGAGTAGAAGAGTGCTCTTTTCTCAAAAGCAGAGTGTGTTTTTGTAAGGCGAGCTAGCGTTTGTTTCCTAGTCCTAAATGGAGTTGAATCACATGCAGTTTCTGGTCCTACGAAAAAGAGATGTTTTCTGGTAAGGAAAGTCACTATTGCGCTCCCATTGCCCTACACAGTGCAAATAGCACTCGCATCTTTTCCCAGCAAGTACAGTGTATTGGACTGAATAGGAGCTACTGTTCTTGTCAGTTTCCTAAGCAGAGTTCAACTAGATATGGACCGTGTGTAGGAAGCACAGTTCTTATGTTCTGAGCAAGCTCACTGTTCTGGCCCTATAGGAAACACAGTAGAGTAGAAGTGTGCTCTTTTCTCAAAAGCAGAGTGTGTTTCTTGTAAAGCGAGCTAGAGTTTATTTCCCAGTCCTAAATGGAGTTGAATCCCATGCAGTTTCTGGTCCTACGAGCAAGAGTTGTTTTCTGGTAAGAAGAGTCACTATTACGCTGCCATTGCCATACACAGGACAAATAGCACTGGCGTCTCTTCCCAGCAAGTACAGTGTATTGGACTGAAGAGGATCTACTGTTCTTTTCAGGTTCCTAAGCAGACTTGAACTAGATATGGCCGTGTGTGTAGGAAGCACAGTTTTTTTGTTTTGAGCAAGCTCACTTTTTGGAACACCTAGGAAACACAGTAGAGTAGAAGAGTGGTTTTTCTCAAAAGCAGAGTGTGTTTCTTGGAAGTCGAGCTAGGGTTTGTTTCCCAGTCGTCAATGGAGTTGAGTCACATGCAGTTTTTTTTCCTATGAGCAAGAGTTGTTTTCTCGTAAGACAAGTCACTATTGTGCTCCAATTGCCATACACAGTGCAAATAGCACTGGCGTCTGTTCCCCGCAAGTACAGTGTATTGGACTGAAGAGGAGCTACTGTTCTTGTCCGTTTCCTAAGCAGAGTTGAACTAGATATGGCCTTGTGTGAAGGAAGCACAGTTCTTATGTTCTGAGCAAGCTCACTGTTCTGGCCCCAGAGGAAACACAGTAGAGTAGAAGAGTGCTCTTTGCTCTAAAGCAGAGTGTGTTTCTTGTAAGGCGAGCTAGCGTTTGTTTCCCAATCCTAAATGGAGTTGAGTCACTGGCAGTTTTTTGTCCTACGAGCAAGAGTTGCTTTCTGTTAAGACGAGTCACTATTGTGCTAAAATTGCCATACACAGTGCAAATAGCACTCGCGTCAGTTCCCCGCAAGTAAAGTGTATTGGACTGAAGAGGAGCTACTGTTCTTGTCAGTTTCATAAACAGAGTTGAACTAGATATGGCCCGTGTATGTAGGAAGCACAGTTCTTTTGTTCTGAGCAAGCTCACTGTTCGGACCCCATAGGAAACACAGTAGAGTAGAAGAGTGCTCTTTTCTCAAAAGCAGAGTGTGTTTCATGTAAGGCAAGCTAGCATTTGTTTCCCAGTCCTAAATGGAGTTGAACCACATGCAGTTTCTGGTCCTACGAGCAAGAGTTGTTTTCTGGTAAGGAAAGTCACTATTATGCTCCTATTGCCATCCACAGTACAAATAGCACTCGCGTCTTTTCCCAGCAAGTACAGTGTATTGGACTGAAGAGGAGCTACTGTTCTTGTCAGTTTCCTAAGGAGAGTTCAACTAGATATGGCCCGTGTGTAGGAAGCACAGTTCTTATGTTCTGAGCAAGCTCACTGTTCTGGCCCTATAGGAAACACAGTAGAGTAGAAGAGTGCTTTTTTCTCTAAAGCCGAGTGTGTTTCTTGTAAGGCGAGCTAGCGTTTGTTTCCCAATCCTAAATGGAGTTGAGTCACTTGCAGTTTCTGGTCCTACGAGCAAGAGTTGTTTTCTGGTAAGACGAGTCACTATTGTGCTCCCATTGACATACACTGTGCAAATAGCACTCGCGTCTCTTTCCAGCAAGTACAGTGTATCGGACTAAAGAGGAGTTACTGTTCTTGTCAGTTTCCTATGCAGAGTTGAACTAGATATGGCCGTGTGAGTAGGAAGCACAGTTTTTTTGTTCTGAGCAAGCTCACTGTTCGGAACACATAGGAAACACAGTAGAGTAGAAGAGTGCTCTTTTCTCAAAAGCAGAGTGTGTTTCTTGGAAGTCGAGCTAGAGTTTGTTTCCCAGTTAAATGGAGTTGAGTCACATGCAGTTTTTTGTCCTACGAGCAAGAGTTGTTTTCTGGTAAGAGAAGTCACTATTGCGCTCCAATTGCCATACACAGTGCAAATAGCACTCGTGTCTGTTCCCTGCAAGTACAGTGTATTGGACTGAATAGGAGCTATTGTTCTTGTCAGTTTCTTAAGCAGAGTTGAACTAGATATGGCCCATATGTGTAGGAAGCACAGTTCTTTTGTTCTGCGCAAGCTCACTGTTCGGACCCCATAGGAAACACAGTAGAATAGAAGAGTGCTCTTTTCTCAAAAGCAGAGTGTGTTTCTTGTAAGGCGAGCTCGCGTTTGTTTCCAAGTCCTAAATGGAGTTGAATCTCATGCAGTTTCTGGTCCTAAGAGCAAGAGTTGTTTTCTTTTAAGGAAAGTCACTATTGCGCTCCCCTTGCCATAAATAGTGGAAATAGCTCTCGTGTCTATTCCCAGCTAGTACAGTGTATCGGACTGAAGAGGAGCTACTGTTCTTGTCAGTTTCCTAAGCAGAGTTGAACTAGATATGGCCCGTGTGTGTAGGAAGCACAGTTCTTATGTTCTGAACAAGCTCACTGTTCTGGCCCTATTGGAAACACAGTAGAGTAGAAGAGTGCTCTTTTCTCAAAAGCAGAGTGTGTTTTTGTAAGGCGAGCTAGCGTTTGTTTCCTAGTCCTAAATGGAGTGAATCACATGCAGTTTCTGGTCCTACGAAAAAGAGCTGTTTTCTGGTAAGGAAAGTCACTATTGCGCTCCCATTGACATACACAAGGCAAATAGCACTCGCATCTTTTGCCAGCAAGTACAGTGTATTGGACTGAATAGGAGCTACTGTTCTTGTCAGTTTCCTAAGCAGAGTTCAACTAGATATGGACCGTGTGTAGGAAGCACAGTTCTTATGTTCTGAGCAAGCTCACTGTTCTGGCCCTATAGGAAACACAGTAGAGTAGAGGAGTGCTCTTTTCTCTGAAGCAGAGTGTGTTTCTTGTAAGGCGAGCTAGTGTTTGTTTCCTAGTCCTCAATGGAGTTGAGTCACATGCAGGTTCTGGTCCTACGATCAAGAGTTGTTTTCTGGTAAGACAAGTCACTATTGTGCTCCAATTGCCATACACAGTGCAAATAGCACTCGCGTCTGTTCCCTGCAAGTACAGTATATTGGAAGGAAGAGGAGCTACTGTTCTTGTCAGTTTCCTAAGCAGAGTTGAACTAGATATGGCCCATGTGTTTAGGAAGCACAGTTCTTTTGTTCTGAGCAAGCTCACTGTTCGGACCCCATAGGAAACACAGTAGAGTAGAAGAGTGCTCTTTTCTCAAAAGCAGAGTGTGTTTCATGTAAGGCGAGCTAGCATTTGTTTCCCAGTCCTAAATGGAGTTGAATCTCATGCAGTTTCTGGTCTTACGAGCAAGAGTTGTTTTCTGGTAAGGAAAGTCACTATTGCGCTCCCATTGCCATACACAGTGCAAATAGCACTCGCGTCTGTTCCCAGCAAGTACAGTGTATCGGACTGAAGAGGAGCTACTGTTCTTGTCAGTTTCCTAAGCAGAGTTGAACTAGATATGGCCGTGTGTGTAGGAAGCACAGTTCTTTTGTTCTGAGCAAGCTCACTGTTCGGACCCCATAGGAAACACAGTAGAGTAGAAGAGTGCTCTTTTCTCAAAAGCAGAGTGTGTTTCTTGTAAGTCGAGCTAGTGTTTGTTTCCCAGTCCTCAATGGAGTTGAGTCACATGCAGTTTTTTGTCCTACGAGCAAGAGTTTTTTTCTCGTAAGACGAGTCACTATTGTGCTCCAATGCCATACACAGTGCAAATAGCACTCGCCTTTGTTCCCCGCAGGTACAGTGTATCGGACTGAAGAGGAGCTACTGTTCTTGTTTGTTTCCTAAGCAGAGTTGAACTAGATATAGCCCGTGTGTGTAGAAAGCACAGTTCTTTTGTTCTGAGCAAGCTCACTGTTCGGACCCCATAGGAAACACAGTAGAGTAGAAGAGTGCTCTTTTATCAAAAGCAGAGTGTGTTTCTTGTAAGGCGAGCTAGCATTTGTTTCCCAGTCCTAAATGGTGTTGAATCACATGCAGTTTCTGGTCCTACGAGCAAGAGTTGTTTTCTGGTAAGGTAAGTCACTATTGCGCTTCCATTGCCATACACAATGCAAATAGCACTCGCGTCTTTTCCCAGCAAGTACAGTGTATCGGACTGAAGAGGAGCTACTGTTCTTGTCAGTTTCCTAACCAGAGTTGAACTAGTTATGGCCCCTGTGTAGGAAGCACAGTTCTTTTGTTCTGAGCAAGCTCACTGTTCTGGCCCTATAGGAAACACAATAGAGTAGATGAGTGCTCTTTTCCCTAAAGCAGAGTGTGTTTCTTGTAAGTCGAGCTAGCGTTTGTTTCCCAGTCCTAAATGGAGTTGAATCACATGCAGTTTCTAGTCCTATGAGCAAGGGTTGTTTTATGGTAAGAAGAGTCACTATTGCGCTGCCATTGCCATACACAGGACAAATAGCACTGGCGTCTGTTCCCAGCAAGTACAGTGTATTGTACAGAAGAGGATCTACTGTTCTTGTCAGGTTCCTAAGGAGAATTGAACTAGATATGGCCGTGAGTGCAGAAAGCACAGTTCTAATGTTCTGAGCATGTTCAGTCTTCTGGCTCTATAGGAAACACAGTAGAGTAGAAGAGTGCTCTTTTCTCAAAAGCAGAGTGTGTTTCTTGGAAGTCGAGCTAGCGTTTGTTTCCTAGTCCTAAATGGAGTTGAGTCACATGCAGTTTTTTGTCCTACGAGCAAGAGTTGTTTTCTGGTAAGACAAGTCACTATTGTGCTCCAATTGCCATACACAGTGCAAATAGCACTCGCGTCTGTTCCCTGCAAGTACAGTGTATTGGAAGGAAGAGGAGCTATTGTTCTTGTCAGTTTCCTAAGCAGAGTTGAACTAGATATGGCCGTATATGTAGGAAGCACAGTTCTTTTCTTCTGAGCAAGCTCACTCTTCGGACCCCATAGGAAACACAGTAGAGTAGAAGAGTGCTCTTTTCTCAAAAGCAGAGTGTGTTTCATGTAAGGCGAGCTAGCATTTGTTTCCCAGTCCTAAATGGAGTTGAATCTCATGCAGGTTCTTGTCTTACGAGCAAGAGTTGTTTTCTGGTAAGGAAAGTCACTATTGGGCTCCCATTGACATACACAGTGCAAATAGCACTCGCGTCTGTTCCCAGCAAGTACAGTGTATCGGACTGAAGAGGAGCTACTGTTCTTGTCAGTTTCCTAAGCAGAGTTGAACTAGATATGGCCCGTGTGTAGAAAGCACAGTTCTTTTGTTCTGAGCAAGCTCACTGTTCTGGCCCTATAGGAAACACAGTAGAGTAGAAGAGTGCTCTTTTTTCTAAAGCAGAGTGTGTTTCTTGTAAGGTGAGCTAGCTTTTGTTTCCCAGTCCTAAATGGAGTTGAATCACATGCAGTTTCTGGTCCAACCAACAAGGGATGTTTTCTGGAAAGGAAAGTCACTATTTTTCTCCCTTTGCCATAAACAGTGCAAATAGCACTCACGTCTATTCCCAGCAAGTACAGTGTATTGGACTGAAGAGGAGCTACTGTTCTTGTCAGTTTCCTAAGCAGAGTTGAACTAGATATGGCCCGTGTGTGTAGAAAGCACAGTTCTTTTGTTCTGAGCAAGCTCACTGTTCTGGCCCTATAGGAAACACAGAAGAGTAGAAGAGTGCTCTTTTCTCAGAAGCAGAGTTTGTTTCTTGTAAGGCGAGCTAGCGTTTGTTTCCCAGTCCTAAATGGAGTTGAATCACATGCAGTTTCTGGTCCTACAAGCAAGAGTTGTTTTCTGGTAAGAAGAGTCACTATTGTGCTCCCATTGTTTTACACAGGGCAAATAGCACTGGCGTCTGTTCCCAGCATGTACCGTGTATTGGACTGAAGAGGATCTACTGTTCTTGTCAGGTTCCTAAGCAGAATTGAACTAGATACGGCCATGTGTGTAGGAAGCACAGTTCTTTGTTCTGAGCAAGCTCACTGTTCTTTCCCTATAGGAAACACAGTAGAGTAGGCGAGTGCTCTTTTCTCAAAAGCAGAGTGTGTTTCTTGTAAGGCGAGCTAGCGTTTGTTTCCCAGTCCTAAATGGAGTTGAATCACATGCAGTTTCTCGTCCTACGAGCAAGAGTTGTTTTCTGGTAAGGAAAGTCACTATTGTGTTCCCACTGCCATACACAGTGCAAATAGCACTCGCGTCTGTTCCCAGCAAGTACAGTGTATCGGACTGAAGAGCAGCTACTGTTCTTGTCAGTTTCCTAAGCAGAGTTGAACGAGATATTTCGCGTGTGTGTAGGAAGCACAGTTCTCTTGTTCTGAGCAAGCTCACTGTTCTGGCCCCAGAGGAAACACAGTAGAGTAGAAGAGTGCTCTTTGCTCTAAAGCAGAGTGTGTTTCTTGTAAGGCGAGCTAGCATTTGTTTCCCAGTCCTAAATGGAGTTGAGTCACTTGCAGATTTTTTTCCTACGAGCAAGTGTTGCTTTCTGGTAAGACGAGTCACTATTGTGCTAAAATTGCCATACACTGTGCAAATAGCACTCGCGTCTGTTCCCCGCAAGTAAAGTGTATTGGATTGAAGAGGAGCTACTGTTCTTGTCAGTTTCATAAACAGAGTTGAACTAGATATGGCCAGTGTATGTAGGAAGCACAGTTCTTTTGTTCTGAGCAAGCTCACGGTTCGGACCCCATAGGAAACACAGTAGAGTAGAAGAGTGCTCTTTTCTCAAAAGCAGAGTGTGTTTCCTGTAAGGCGAGCTAGCATTTGTTTCCCAGTCCTAAATGGAGTTGAATCACATGCAGTTTCTGGTCCTACGAGCAAGAGTTGTTTTCTGGTAAGACGAGTCACTATTGTGCTCCAATTGCCATACACAGTGCAAATAGCACTCGCGTCTGTTCCCTGCAAGTACAGTATATTGGAAGGAAGAGGAGCTATTGTTCTTGTCAGTTTCCTAAGCAGAGTTGAACTAGATATGGCCCATGTGTTTAGGAAGCACAGTTCTTTTGTTCTGAGCAAGCTCACTGTTCGGACCCCATAGGAAACACAGTAGAGTAGAAGAGTGCTCTTTTCTCAAAAGCAGAGTGTGTTTCATGTAAGGCGAGCTAGCATTTGTTTCCCAGTCCTAAATGGAGTTGAATCTCATGCAGTTTCTGGTCTTACGAGCAAGAGTTGTTTTCTGGTAAGGAAAGTCACTATTGCGCTCCCATTGCCATACACAGTGCAAATAGCACTCGCGTCTGTTCCCAGCAAGTACAGTGTATCGGACTGAAGAGGAGCTACTGTTCTTGTCAGTTTCCTAAGCAGAGTTGAACTAGATATGGCCTTGTGTGTAGGAAGCACAGTTCTTTTGTTCTGAGCAAGCTCACTGTTCGGACCCCATAGGAAACACAGTAGAGTAGAAGAGTGCTCTTTTCTCAAAAGCAGAGTGTGTTTCTTGTAAGTCGAGCTAGCGTTTGTTTCCCAGTCCTCAATGGAGTTGAGTCACATGCAGTTTTTTGTCCTACGAGCAAGAGTTTTTTTCTCGTAAGACGAGTCACTATTGTGCTCCAATGCCATACACAGTGCAAATAGCACTCGCCTTTGTTCCCCGCAAGTACAGTGTATCGGACTGAAGAGGAGCTACTGTTCTTGTTTGTTTCCTAAGCAGAGTTGAACTAGATATGGCCCGTGTGTGTAGAAAGCACAGTTCTTTTGTTCTGAGCAAGCTCACTGTTCGGACCCCATAGGAAACACAGTAGAGTAGAAGAGTGCTCTTTTCTCAAAAGCAGAGTGTGTTTCTTGTAAGGCGAGCTAGCATTTGTTTCCCAGTCCTAAATGGTGTTGAATCACATGCAGTTTCTGGTCCTACGAGCAAGAGTTGTTTTCTGGTAAGGTAAGTCACTATTGCGCTTCCATTGCCATACACAGTGCAAATAGCACTCGCGTCTTTTCCCAGCAAGTACAGTGTATCGGACTGAAGAGGAGCTACAGTTCTTGTCAGTTTCCTAAGCAGAGTTGAACTAGTTATGGCCCCTGTGTAGGAAGCACAGTTCTTTTGTTCTGAGCAAGCTCACTGTTCTGGCCCTATAGGAAACACAATAGAGTAGATGAGTGCTCTTTTCCCTAAAACAGAGTGTGTTTCTTGTAAGTCAAGCTAGCGTTTGTTTCCCAGTCCTAAATGGAGTTGAATCACATGCAGTTTCTAGTCCTACGAGCAAGGGTTGTTTTATGGTAAGAAGAGTCACTATTGCGCTGCCATTGCCATACACAGGAGAAATAGCACTGGCGTCTGTTCCCAGCAAGTACAGTGTATTGTACAGAAGAGGATCTACTGTTCTTGTCAGGTTCCTAAGCAGAATTGAACTAGATATGGCCGTGAGTGCAGAAAGCACAGTTCTAATGTTCTGAGCAAGTTCAGTCTTCTGGCTCTATAGGAAACACAGTAGAGTAGAAGAGTGCTCTTTTCTCAAAAGCAGAGTGTGTTTCTTGGAAGTCGAGCTAGCGTTTGTTTCCTAGTCCTAAATGGAGTTGAGTCACATGCAGTTTTTTGTCCTACGAGCAAGAGTTGTTTTCTGGTAAGACAAGTCACTATTGTGCTCCAATTGCCATACACAGTGCAAATAGCACTCGCGTCTGTTCCCTGCAAGTACAGTGTATTGGAAGGAAGAGGAGCTATTGTTCTTGTCTGTTTCCTAAGCAGAGTTGAACTAGATATGGCCGTATATGTAGGAAGCACAGTTCTTTTGTTCTGAGCAAGCTCACTGTTCGGACCCCATAGGAAACACAGTAGAGTAGAAGAGTGCTCTTTTCTCAAAAGCAGAGTGTGTGTCATGTAAGGCGAACTAGCATTTGTTTCCCAGTCCTAAATGGAGTTGAATCTCATGCAGGTTCTAGTCTTACGAGCAAGAGTTGTTTTCTGGTAAGGAAAGACACTATTGGGCTCCCATTGACATACACAGTGCAAATAGCACTCGCGTCTGTTCCCAGCAAGTACAGTGTATCGGACTGAAGAGGAGCTACTGTTCTTGTCAGTTTCCTAAGCAGAGTTGAACTAGATATGGCCCGTGTGTAGAAAGCACAGTTCTTTTGTTCTGAGCAAGCTCACTGTTCTGGCCCTATAGGAAACACAGTAGAGTAGAAGTGTGCTCTTTTTTCTAAAGCAGAGTGTGTTTCTTGTAAGGTGAGCTAGCTTTTGTTTCCCAGTCCTAAATGGAGTTGAATCACATGCAGTTTCTGGTCCAACCAACAAGGGATGTTTTCTGGAAAGGAAAGTCACTATTTTTCTCCCTTTGCCATAAACAGTGCAAATAGCACTCACGTCTATTCCCAGCAAGTACAGTGTATTGGACTGAAGAGGAGCTACTGTTCTTGTCAGTTTCCTAAGCAGAGTTGAACTAGATATGGCCCGTGTGTGTAGAAAGCACAGTTCTTTTGTTCTGAGCAAGCTCACTGTTCTGGCCCTATAGGAAACACAGAAGAGTAGAAGAGTGCTCTTTTCTCAGAAGCAGAGTTTGTTTCTTGTAAGGCGAGCTAGCGTTTGTTTCCCAGTCCTAAATGGAGTTGAATCACATGCAGTTTCTGGTCCTACAAGCAAGAGTTGTTTTCTGGTAAGAAGAGTCACTATTGTGCTCCCATTGTTTTACACAGGGCAAATAGCACTGGCGTCTGTTCCCAGCATGTACCGTGTATTGGACTGAAGAGGATCTACTGTTCTTGTCAGGTTCCTAAGCAGAATTGAACTAGATACGGCCATGTGTGTAGGAAGCACAGTTCTTTGTTCTGAGCAAGCTCACTGTTCTTTCCCTATAGGAAACACAGTAGAGTAGAAGAGTGCTCTTTTCTCAAAAGCAGAGTGTGTTTCTTGTAAGGCGAGCTAGCGTTTGTTTCCCAGTCCTAAATGGAGTTGAATCACATGCAGTTTCTCGTCCTACGAGCAAGAGTTGTTTTCTGGTAAGGAAAGTCACTATTGTGTTCCCACTGCCATACACAGTGCAAATAGCACTCGCGTCTGATCCCAGCAAGTACAGTGTATCGGACTGAAGAGGAGCTACTGTTCTTGTCAGTTTCCTAAGCAGAGTTGAACGAGATATTTCCCGTGTGTGTAGGAAGCACAGTTCTCTTGTTCTGAGCAAGCTCACTGTTCTGGCCCCAGAGGAAACACAGTAGAGTAGAAGAGTGCTCTTTGCTCTAAAGCAGAGTGTGTTTCTTGTAAGGCGAGCTAGCGTTTGTTTCCCAGTCCTAAATGGAGTTGAGTCACTTGCAGTTTTTTTTCCTACGAGCAAGTGTTGCTTTCTGGTAAGACGAGTCACTATTGTGCTAAAATTGCCATACACTGTGCAAATAGCACTCGCGTCTGTTCCCCGCAAGTAAAGTGTATTGGATTGAAGAGGAGCTACTGTTCTTGTCAGTTTCATAAACAGAGTTGAACTAGATATGGCCAGTGTATGTAGGAAGCACAGTTCTTTTGTTCTGAGCAAGCTCACTGTTCGGACCCCATAGGAAACACAGTAGAGTAGAAGAGTGCTCTTTTCTCAAAAGCAGAGTGTGTTTCCTGTAAGGCGAGCTAGCATTTGTTTCCCAGTCCTAAATGGAGTTGAATCACATGCAGTTTCTGGTCCTACGAGCAAGAGTTGTTTTCTGGTAAGACGAGTCACTATTGTGCTCCCATTGACATACACAGTGCAAATAGCACTCCCGTCTCTTTCCAGCAAGTACAGTGTATCGGACTGAAGAGGAGCTACTGTTCTTGTCAGTTGCCTAAGCATAGTTGAACTAGATATGGCCCGTGTGTAGGAAGCACAGTACTTTTGTTCTGAGCAAGCTCATTTTTCTGGCCCTATAGGAAACACAGTAGAGTAGAAGTGTGCTCTTTTCTCTAAAGCAGAGTGTGTTCCTTGTAAGGTGAGCTAGCTTTTGTTTGCCAGTCCTAAATGGAGTTGAATCACATGCAGTTTCTGGTCCTACAAGCAAGAGTTGTTTTCTGGTAAGAAGAGTCACTATTGCGCTGCCATTGCCATACACAGGACAAATAGCAGTGGCGTCTCTTCCCAGCAAGTACAGTGTATTGGACTGAAGAGGATCTACTGTTCTTGTCAGGTTCCTAAGCAGACTTGAACTAGATATGGCCGTGTGTGTAGGAAGCACAGTTTTTTTGTTCTGAGCAAGCTCACTTTTCGGAACACCTAGGAAACACAGTAGAGTAGAAGAGTGCTCTTTTCTCAAAAGCAGAGTGTGTTTCCTGTAAAGCGAGCTAGAGTTTGTTTCCCAGTCCTAAATGGAGTGGAATCACATGCAGTTTCTGGTCGTACGAGCAAGAGTTGTTCTCTGGTAAGAAGAGTCACTATTGCACTGCCATTGCAATACACAGGACAAATAGCACTGGCGTCTGTTCCCAGCAAGTATAGTGTATTGGACTGAAGAGGATCTACTGTTCTTGTCAGGTTCCTAAGCAGACTTGAACTAGATATGGCCGTGTGTGTAGGAAGCACAGTTCTTTTGTTCTGAGCAAGCTCACTGTTCGGACACCATAGGAAACACAGTAGAGTAGAAGAGTGCTCTTTTCTCAAAAGCAGAGTTTGTTTCTTGTAAGGCGAGCTCCCGTTTGTTTCCCAGTCCTAAATGGAGTTGAATCTCATGCAGTTTCTGGTCCTAAGAGCAAGAGTTGTATTCTGGTAAGGAAAGTCACTATTGTGCTCCCCTTGCCATACATAGTGCAAATAGCTCTCGCGTCTATTCCCAGCATGTACAGTGTATCAGACTGAAGAGGAGCTACTGTTCTTGTCAGTTTCCTAAGCAGAGTTGAACTAGATATGGCCCGTGTATGTATGAAGCACAGTTCTTATGTTCTGAACAAGCTCACTGTTCTGGCCCTATTGGAAACACAGTAGAGTAGAAGAGTGCTCTTTTCTCAAAAGCAGAGTGTGTTTTTGTAAGGCGAGCTAGCGTTTGTTTCCTAGTCCTAAATGGAGTTGAATCACATGCAGTTTCTGGTCCTATGAAAAAGAGATGTTTTCTGGTAAGGAAAGTCTCTATTGCGCTCCCATTGCCCTACACAGTGCAAATAGCACTCGCATCTTTTCCCAGCAAGTACAGTGTATTGGACTGAATAGGAGCTACTGTTCTTGTCAGTTTCCTAAGCAGAGTTCAACTAGATATGGACCGTGTGTAGGAAGCACAGTTCTTATGTTCTGAGCAAGCTCACTGTTCTGGCCCTATAGGAAACACAGTAGAGTAGAAGTGTGCTCTTTTCTCAAAAGCAGAGTGTGTTTCTTGTAAAGCGAGCTAGAGTTTATTTCCCAGTCCTAAATGGAGTTGAATCCCATGCAGTTTCTGGTCCTACGAGCAAGAGTTTTTTTCTGGTAAGAAGAGTCACTATTACGCTGCCATTGCCATACACAGGACAAATAGCACTGGCGTCTCTTCCCAGCAAGTACAGTGTATTGGACTGAAGAGGATCTACTGTTCTTGTCAGGTTCCTAAGCAGACTTGAACTAGATATGGCCGTGTGTGTAGGAAGCACAGTTTTTTTGTTTTGAGCAAGCTCACTTTTTGGAACACCTAGGAAACACAGTAGAGTAGAAGAGTGCTTTTTCTCAAAAGCAGAGTGTGTTTCTTGGAAGTCGAGCTAGCGTTTGTTTCCCAGTCGTCAATGGAGTTGAGTCACATGCAGTTTTTTGTCCTATGAGCAAGAGTTGTTTTCTCGTAAGACAAGTCACTATTGTGCTCCAATTGCCATACACAGTGCAAATAGCACTGGCGTCTGTTCCCCTCAAGTACAGTGTATTGGACTGAAGAGGAGCTACTGTTCTTGTCCGTTTCCTAAGCAGAGTTGAACTAGATATGGCCTTGTGTGTAGGAAGCACAGTTCTTATGTTCTGAGCAAGCTCACTGTTCTGGCCCCAGAGGAAACACAGTAGAGTAGAAGAGTGCTCTTTGCTCTAAAGCAGAGTGTGTTTCTTGTAAGGCGAGCTAGCGTTTGTTTCCCAATCCTAAATGGAGTTGAGTCACTGGCAGTTTTTTGTCCTATGAGCAAGAGTTGCTTTCTGGTAAGACGAGTCACTATTGTGCTAAAATTGCCATACACAGTGCAAATAGCACTCGCGTCGGTTCCCCGCAAGTAAAGTGTATTGGACTGAAGAGGAGCTACTGTTCTTGTCAGTTTCATAAACAGAGTTGAACTAGATATGGCCCGTGTATGTAGGAAGCACAGTTCTTTTGTTCTGAGCAAGCTCACTGTTCGGACCCCATAGGAAACACAGTAGAGTAGAAGAGTGCTCTTTTCTCAAAAGCAGAGTGTGTTTCATGTAAGGCGAGCTAGCATTTGTTTCCCAGTCCTAAATGGAGTTGAATCACATGCAGTTTCTGGTCCTACGAGCAAGAGTTGTTTTCTGGTAAGGAAAGTCACTATTATGCTCCTATTGCCATCCACAGTACAAATAGCACTCGCGTCTTTTCCCAGCAAGTACAGTGTATTGGACTGAAGAGGAGCTACTGTTCTTGTCAGTTTCCTAAGCAGAGTTCATCTAGATATGGCCCGTGTGTAGGAAGCACAGTTCTTATGTTCTGAGCAAGCTCACTGTTCTGGCCCTATAGGAAACACAGTAGAGTAGAAGAGTGCTCTTTTCTCTAAAGCCGAGTGTGTTTCTTGTAAGGCGAGCTAGCGTTTGTTTCCCAATCCTAAATGGAGTTGAGTCACTTGCAGTTTCTGGTCCTACGAGCAAGAGTTGTTTTCTGGTAAGACGAGTCACTATTGTGCTCCCATTGACATACACTGTGCAAATAGCACTCGCGTCTCTTTCCAGCAAGTACAGTGTATCGGACTAAAGAGGAGTTACTGTTCTTGTCAGTTTCCTATGCAGAGTTGAACTAGATATGGCCGTGTGAGTAGGAAGCACAGTTTTTTTGTTCTGAGCAAGCTCACTGTTCGGACCCCATAGGAAACACAGTAGAATAGAAGAGTGCTCTTTTCTCAAAAGCAGAGTGTGTTTCTTGTAAGGCGAGCTCGCGTTTGTTTCCCAGTTAAATGGAGTTGAGTCACATGCAGTTTTTTGTCCTACGAGCAAGAGTTGTTTTCTGGTAAGAGAAGTCACTATTGCGCTCCAATTGCCATACACAGTGCAAATAGCACTCGTGTCTGTTTTCTGCCAGTACAGTGTATTGGACTGAATAGGAGCTATTGTTCTTGTCAGTTTCTTAAGCAGAGTTGAACTAGATATGGCCCATATGTGTAGGAAGCACAGTTCTTTTGTTCTGCGCAAGCTCACTGTTCGGACCCCATAGGAAACACAGTAGAATAGAAGAGTGCTCTTTTCTCAAAAGCAGAGTGTGTTTCTTGTAAGGCGAGCTCGCGTTTGTTTCCAAGTCCTAAATGAAGTTGAATCTCATGCAGTTTCTGGTCCTAAGAGCAAGAGTTGTTTTCTTTTAAGGAAAGTCACTATTGCGCTCCCCTTGCCATACATTGTGGAAATAGCTCTCGTGTCTATTCCCAGCTAGTACAGTGTATCGGACTGAAGAGGAGCTACTGTTCTTGTCAGTTTCCTAAGCAGAGTTGAACTAGATATGGCCCGTGTGTGTAGGAAGCACAGTTCTTATGTTCTGAACAAGCTCACTCTTCTGGCCCTATTGGAAACACAGTAGAGTAGAAGAGTGCTCTTTTCTCAAAAGCAGAGTGTGTTTTTGTAAGGCGAGCTAGCGTTTGTTTCCTAGTCCTAAATGGAGTTGAATCACATGCAGTTTCTGGTCCTACGAAAAAGAGCTGTTTTCTGGTAAGGAAAGTCACTATTGCGCTCCCATTGACATACACAAGGCAAATAGCACTCGCATCTTTTGCCAGCAAGTACAGTGTATTGGACTGAATAGGAGCTACTGTTCTTGTCAGTTTCCTAAGCAGAGTTCAACTAGATATGGACCATGTGTAGGAAGCACAGTTCTTATGTTCTGAGCAAGATCACTGTTCTGGCCCTATAGGAAACACAGTAGAGTAGAGGAGTGCTCTTTTCTCTGAAGCAGAGTGTGTTTCTTGTAAGGCGAGCTAGCGTTTGTTTCCTAGTCCTAAATGGAGTTGAGTCACATGCAGTTTCTGGTCCTACAATCAAGAGTTGTTTTCTGGTAAGACAAGTCACTATTGTGCTCCAATTGCCATACACAGTGCAAATAGCACTCGCGTCTGTTCCCTGCAAGTACAGTATATTGGAAGGAAGAGGAGCTATTGTTCTTGTCAGTTTCCTAAGCAGAGTTGAACTAGATATGGCCCATGTGTTTAGGAAGCACAGTTCTTTTGTTCTGAGCAAGCTCACTGTTCGGACCCCATAGGAAACACAGTAGAGTAGAAGAGTGCTCTTTTCTCAAAAGCAGAGTGTGTTTCATGTAAGGCGAGCTAGCATTTGTTTCCCAGTCCTAAATGGAGTTGAATCTCATGCAGTTTCTGGTCTTACGAGCAAGAGTTGTTTTCTGGTAAGGAAAGTCACTATTGCGCTCCCATTGCCATACACAGTGCAAATAGCACTCGCGTCTGTTCCCAGCAAGTACAGTGTATCGGACTGAAGAGGAGCTACTGTTCTTGTCAGTTTCCTAAGCAGAGTTGAACTAGATATGGCCGTGTGTGTAGGAAGCACAGTTCTTTTGTTCTGAGCAAGCTCACTGTTCGGACCCCATAGGAAACACAGTAGAGTAGAAGAGTGCTCTTTTCTCAAAAGCAGAGTGTGTTTCTTGTAAGTCGAGCTAGCGTTTGTTTCCCAGTCCTCAATGGAGTTGAGTCACATGCAGTTTTTTGTCCTACGAGCAAGAGTTTTTTTCTCGTAAGACGAGTCACTATTGTGCTCCAATGCCATACACAGTGCAAATAGCACTCGCCTTTGTTCCCCGCAAGTACAGTGTATCGGACTGAAGAGGAGCTACTGTTCTTGTTTGTTTCCTAAGCAGAGTTGAACTAGATATGGCCCGTGTGTGTAGAAAGCACAGTTCTTTTGTTCTGAGCAAGCTCACTGTTCGGACCCCATAGGAAACACAGTAGAGTAGAAGAGTGCTCTTTTCTCAAAAGCAGAGTGTGTTTCTTGTAAGGCGAGCTAGCATTTGTTTTCCAGTCCTAAATGGTGTTGAATCACATGCAGTTTCTGGTCCTGCGAGCAAGAGTTGTTTTCTGGTAAGGTAAGTCACTATTGCGCTTCCATTGCCATACACAGTGCAAATAGCACTCGCGTCTTTTCCCAGCAAGTACAGTGTATCGGACTGAAGAGGAGCTACTGTTCTTGTCAGTTTCCTAAGCAGAGTTGAACTAGTTATGACCCCTGTGTAGGAAGCACAGTTCTTTTGTTCTGAGCAAGCTCACTGTTCTGGCCCTATAGGAAACACAATAGAGTAGATGAGTGCTCTTTTCCCTAAAACAGAGTGAGTTTCTTGTAAGTCGAGCTAGCGTTTGTTTCCCAGTCCTAAATGGAGTTGAATCACATGCAGTTTCTAGTCCTACGAGCAAGGGTTGTTTTATGGTAAGAAGAGTCACTATTGCGCTGCCATTGCCATACACAGGAGAAATAGCACTGGCGTCTGTTCCCAGCAAGTACAGTGTATTGTACAAAAGAGGATCTACTGTTCTTGTCAGGTTCCTAAGCAGAATTGAACTAGATATGGCCGTGAGTGCAGAAAGCACAGTTCTAATGTTCTGAGCAAGTTCAGTCTTCTGGCTCTATAGGAAACACAGTAGAGTAGAAGAGTGCTCTTTTCTCAAAAGCAGAGTGTGTTTCTTGGAAGTCGAGCTAGCGTTTGTTTCCTAGTCCTAAATGGAGTTGAGTCACATGCAGTTTTTTGTCCTACGAGCAAGAGTTGTTTTCTGGTAAGACAAGTCACTATTGTGCTCCAATTGCCATACACAGTGCAAATAGCACTCGCGTCTGTTCCCTGCAAGTATAGTGTATTGGAAGGAAGAGGAGCTATTGTTCTTGTCAGTTTCCTAAGCAGAGTTGAACTAGATATGGCCGTATATGTAGGAAGCACAGTTCTTTTGTTCTGAGCAAGCTCACTGTTCGGACCCCATAGGAAACACAGTAGAGTAGAAGAGTGCTCTTTTCTCAAAAGCAGAGTGTGTTTCATGTAAGGCGAGCTAGCATTTGTTTCCCAGTCCTAAATGGAGTTGAATCTCATGCAGGTTCTAGTCTTACGAGCAAGAGTTGTTTTCTGGTAAGGAAAGTCACTATTGGGCTCCCATTGACATACACAGTGCAAATAGCACTCGCGTCTGTTCCCAGCAAGTACAGTGTATCGGACTGAAGAGGAGCTACTGTTCTTGTCAGTTTCCTAAGCAGAGTTGAACTAGATATGGCCCGTGTGTAGAAAGCACAGTTCTTTTGTTCTGAGCAAGCTCACTGTTCTGGCCCTATAGGAAACACAGTAGAGTAGAAGAGTGCTCTTTTTTCTAAAGCAGAGTGTGTTTCTTGTAAGGTGAGCTAGCTTTTGTTTCCCAGTCCTAAATGGAGTTGAATCACATGCAGTTTCTGGTCCAACCAACAAGGGATGTTTTCTGGAAAGGAAAGTCACTATTTTTCTCCCTTTGCCATAAACAGTGCAAATAGCACTCACGTCTATTCCCAGCAAGTACAGTGTTTTGGACTGAAGAGGAGCTACTGTTCTTGTCAGTTTCCTAAGCAGAGTTGAACTAGATATGGCCTGTGTGTGTAGAAAGCACAGTTCTTTTGTTCTGAGCAAGCTCACTGTTCTGGCCCTATAGGAAACACAGAAGAGTAGAAGAGTGCTCTTTTCTCAGAAGCAGAGTTTGTTTCTTGTAAGGCGAGCTAGCGTTTGTTTCCCAGTCCTAAATGGAGTTGAATCACATGCAGTTTCTGGTCCTACGAGCAAGAGTTGTTTTCTGGTAAGAAGAGTCACTATTGTGCTCCCATTGTTTTACACAGGGCAAATAGCACTGGCGTCTGTTCCCAGCATGTACCGTGTATTGGACTGAAGAGGATCTACTGTTCTTGTCAGGTTCCTAAGCAGAATTGAACTAGATACGGCCATGTGTGTAGGAAGCACAGTTCTTTGTTCTGAGCAAGCTCACTGTTCTTTCCCTATAGGAAACACAGTATAGTAGAAGAGTGCTCTTTTCTCAAAAGCAGAGTGTGTTTCTTGTAAGGCGAGCTAGCGTTTGTTTCCCAGTCCTAAATGGAGTTGAATCACATGCAGTTTCTTGTCCTACGAGCAAGAGTTGTTTTCTGGTAAGGAAAGTCACTATTGTGTTCCCACTGCCATACACAGTGCAAATAGCACTCGCGTCTGTTCCCAGCAAGTACAGTGTATCGGACTGAAGAGGAGCTACTGTTCTTGTCAGTTTCCTAAGCAGAGTTGAACGAGATATTTCCCGTGTGTGTAGGAAGCACAGTTCTCTTGTTCTGAGCAAGCTCACTGTTCTGGCCGTATAGGAAACACAGTAGAGTAGAAGAGTGCTCTTTTCTCTAAAGCAGAGTGTGTTTCTTGTAAGGCGAGCTAGCGTTTGTTTCCCAGTCATAAATGGAGTTGAGTCACAGGCAGTTTTTGTTCCTATGAGCAAGAGTTGTTTTCTGGTAAGAAGAGTCACTATTGAGCTCCAAATTCCATACACAGTGCAAATAGCACTCGCGTCTGTTCCCAGCAAGTACAGTGTATTGGACTGAATAGGAGCTACTGTTCTTGTCAGTTTCCTAAGCAGAGTTGAACTAGATATGGTCCATGTGTGTAGGAAGCACAGTTCTTTTGTTCTGAGCAAGCTCACTGTTTGGACCCCATATTAAACACAGTAGAGTAGAAGAGTGCTCTGTTGCTGGAGAATTTCTCTCCAGCTCCCACCACCAAGTCCCGCCAGTCTCAGAGCCCACTTATAAAATAAACACACAGACTCTTACATTATTTAAACTGCTTGGCCATTAGATCAGGCCTGTTATTGTCTAGCTCTTACTCTTATATTTAGCCCATTTCTATTAATGTTTACTTTGCCACATGGCTCATGGCTTACTGGTACCTTACATCTTCCTTGTCCTGATGGCGGCTGGCAGTGTCTCTCTCTCAGCCTTCCACTTCCCCGCTTTATTCTCCTCCTTGCCCCGCCTACACTTCCTGCCTAGCCAACGGCCAATCAGTGTTTTATTGATTAATCAGCAACACATTTGCCATACATCCCACAGCACTTCCCCCTTTTTTTTTCAAAAAGGAAGGTTTTAACCTTAACAAAGTAAAATTACATATAATTTGGCCATTTGGGCGTAGCTTCTCTTACTACTTCCTGCTGGAAGGGGGCGCTGTATCTTGTGGGGAAACAAAAAAAAATTTAGAATTATGGAATAGTCCATGAGGCTGCATCGTCTGAGCCAGATGCCTTTAAACCATTATGGATGTTGGATCATCTGGGCCATGGTGTCATAGGAGACCTTCAGGGGGTCTTGGCTGGTCAAACCTGATGTATCTTAATCTTGAACAAATCCATAGCCTCTGGCTTTCTGTGGAAACAAAAGAGACTCTTTTCCAAAGCAACATATCCTTACATCCAAATTTTGAAGTCAAGGTATCTTTAAAATATACATTTTGGCATAACTCTACAGCTTTTACAATCAAATGTTTTTCTGCAGTTAAAAGTCCCAACGACAACACAATCCAGATTCTCTGTGTAATATCCATTTTTACGTGGCTTATTTTTTATACTACCTTTACTGTCTCTTTAATGACTTTATTTTTTAAAACTATGTATTTGTTTCTATAACTCTATATATCACCTTTTTTGTCTCTTTCAAGCCTACGTATCTTTTACACACATTGTAAACTATTACATCTGAATCTGTCTTATTGTGAATCTATTGCTTTAAACTGCAGCAGCTGTGGCTGCTGGCTCCGCCCACCTCAGATTCCCAACATGGCTACGTTTTCCGCCAGCTCTGGGAGCCATCAACTCTCAGAAATAGTGGGTCTCTGCTTCTATCAAAGCAGCGTGTAGCCCAGAAATCTCTTTTTTTTTTGTTTTGTTTTGTTTTGTACTAGCAAAGGCTAAATCCACCACACAGCTTAATGTGCCACTTGCAGAGGCCTCATTCCCGCCATACTGCAGGTCAAGCATGCATGCCAGGAACCCGCCATAGTAGCTCAAACACGCAGGCTGCCACTAGCTTGAAAGAGACAACTAGGAGCTGTTTTTAGCTCCGTTTTAGAATCTTTTTTCTCAGTTTTTAGGTGGAAACTCTTGCCAACACATTGGACGCCATTTGTTGCTGGAGAATTTCTCTCCAGCTCCCACCACCAAGTCCCGCCAGTCTCAGAGCCCACTTATAAAATAAACACAAAGACTCTTACATTATTTAAACTGCTTGGCCATTAGCTAAGGCCTGTTATAGTCTAGCTCTTACTCTTATATTTAGCAGATTTCTATTAATTTTTACTTTGCCACATGGCTCATGGCTTACTGGTACCTTACATCTTCCTTGTCCTGATGGCGGCTGGCAGTGTCTCTCTCTCAGCCTTCCACTTCCCCGCTTTATTCTCCTCCTTGCCCCGCCTACACTTCCTGCCTAGCCAACGGCCAATCAGTGTTTTATTGATTAATTAGCAACACGTTTGCCATACATCCCACAGCAGTGCTCTTTTCTCAAAAGCAGAGTGTATTTCTTGTAAGGTGAGCTAGCGTTTGTTTCCTAGTCCTAAATGGAGTTGAATCACATGCAGTTTCTGGTCCTACGAGCAAGAGTTGTTTTCTGGTAAGGAAAGTCACTATTGCGCTCCCATTGCCATACACATTACAAATAGCACTCTCGTCTGTTCCCAGGAAGTACAGTGTATTGGACTGAATAGGAGCTACTGTACTGTCAGTTCCCTAAGCAGAGTTGAACTAGATATGGTCAGTGTGTAGGAAGCACAGTTCTTTTGTTCTGAGCAAGCTCACTGTTTGGACCCCATAGGAAACACAGTAGAATAGAAGAGTGCTCTTTTCTCAAAAGCAGAGTGTATTTCATGTAAGGCGAGCTAGCATTTGTTTCCCAGTCCTAAATGGAGTTGAATCACATGCAGTTTCTGGTACTACGAGCAAGAGTTGTTTTCTGGTAAGAAGAGTCACTATTGTGCTCCCATTGCCATGCACAGAGCAAATAGCACTCGCGTCTGTTCCCAGCAAGTACAGTGTATCGGACTGAAGAGTAGCAACTGTTGTTGTCAGTTTCCTAAGCAGAGTTGAACGAGATATGGCCCGTGTGTGTAGGAAGCTCAGTTCTTTTGTTCTGAGCAAGCTCACTGTTTTGACCACATAGGAAACACAGTAGAGTAGAAGAGTGCTCTTTTCTCAAAAGCAGGGTGTGTTTCTTGTAAGGCGAACTAGCGTTTGTTTCCCAGTCCTAAATGGAGTTGAATCACATGCAGTTTCTGGTCCTACGAGCAAGAGTTGTTTTCTGATAAGGAAAGTCACTATTGCGCTCCCATAGCCATACACAGTGCAAATAGCACTCGCGTCTGTTCCCAACAAGTACAGTGTATCGGACTGAAGAGGAGCTACTGTTCTTGTAGGTTTCCTAAGCAGAGTTGAACTAGATATGGTCCGTGTGTAGGAAGCACAGTTTTCTGTTCTGAGCAAGCTCACTGTTTGGACCCCGTAGGAAACACAATAGAGTAGAAGAGTGCTCTTTTCTCAAAAGCAGAGTGTGTTTCTTGTAAGGCGAGCTACCATTTGTTTCAAAGTCCTAAATGGAGTTGAATCACATGCAGTTTCTGGTCCTACGAGCAATAGTTGTTTTATGGTAAGAATAGTCACTATTGCGCTGCCATTGCCATACACAGGACAAATAGCACTGGCATCTGTTCCCAGCAAGTACAGTGTATTGGACTGAAGGGGATCTACTGTTCTTGTCAGGTTCCTAAACAGAATTGAACTAGATATGGCCGTGTGTGTAGGAAGCACAGTTCTTTTATTCTGAGCAAGCTCACTGTTCTGGCCCTACAGGAAACACCGTAGAGTAGAAGAGTGCTCTTTTCTCAAAAGCAGAGTGTATTTCTTGTAAGGCGAGCTAGCGTTTGTTTCCCAGTCCTAAATGGAGTTGAGTCACATGCAGTTTCTGGTCCTAGGAACAAGAGTTGTTTTCTGGTAAGAAGAGTCACTATTGTGCTCCCATTGTCATACACAGGGCAAATAGTACTGATGTCTGTTCCCAGCATGTACAGTGTATTGGACTGAAGAGGATCTACTGTTCTTGTCAGTTTCCTAAGCAGAGTTCAACTAGATATGGACCGTGTGTAGGAAGCACAGTACTTATGTTCTGAGCAAGCTCACTGTTCTGGCCCTATAGGAAACACAGTAGAGTAGAAGAGTGCTCTTTTCTCTGAAGCAGAATGTGTTTCTTGTAAGGCGAGCTAGCGTTTGTTTCCTAGTCCTAAATGGAGTTGAGTCACATGCAGTTTTTTGTCCTATGAGCAAGAGTTGTTTTCTGGTAAGACAAGTCACTATTGTGCTCCAATTGCCATACACAGTGCAAATAGCACTCGCGTCTGTTCCCTGCAAGCACAGTGTATTGGAAGAAAGAGGAGCTTTGTTCTTGTCAGTTTCCTAAGCAGAGTTGAACTAGATATGGCCCATGTGTGTAGGAAGCACAGTTCTTTTGTTCTGAGCAAGCTCACTGTTCGGACCCCATAGGAAACATAGTAGAGTAGAAGAGTGCTCTTTTCTCAAAAGCAGAGTGTGTTTCATGTAAGGCGAGCTAGCATTTGTTTCCCAGTCCTAAATGGAGTTGAATCTCATGCAGTTTCTGGTCTTACGAGCAAGAGTTGTTTTCTGGTAAGAGAAGTCCCTATTGCGCTCCAATTGCCATACACAATGCAAATATCACTCGCGTCTGTTCCCAGCAATACAGTGTATCGGACTGAAGAGGAGCTACTGTTCTTGTCAGTTTCCTAAGCATAGTTGAACTAGATATGGCCCGTGTGTAGGAAGCACAGTACTTTTGTTCTGAGCAAGCTCACTGTTCTGGCCCTATAGGAAACACAGTAGAGTAGAAGAGTGCTCTTTTCTCTAAAGCAGAGTGTGTTTCATGTAAGGCGAGCTAGCATTTGTTTCCCAGTCCTAAATGGAGTTGAATCTCATGCAGTTTCTGGTCTTACGAGCAAGAGTTGTTTTCTGGTAAGACAAGTCACTATTGTGCTCCAATTGCCATACACAGTGCAAATAGCACTCGCGTCTGTTCCCTGCAAGCACAGTGTATTGGAAGAAAGAGGAGCTTTGTTCTTGTCAGTTTCCTAAGCAGAGTTGAACTAGATATGGCCCATGTGTGTAGGAAGCACAGTTCTTTTGTTCTGAGCAAGCTCACTGTTCGGACCCCATAGGAAACATAGTAGAGTAGAAGAGTGCTCTTTTCTCTAAAGCAGAGTGTGTTTCATGTAAGGCGAGCTAGCATTTGTTTCCCAGTCCTAAATGGAGTTGAATCTCATGCAGTTTCTGGTCTTACGAGCAAGAGTTGTTTTCTGGTAAGAGAAGTCCCTATTGCGCTCCAATTGCCATACACAATGCAAATATCACTCGCGTCTGTTCCCAGCAAGTACAGTGTATCGGACTGAAGAGGAGCTACTGTTCTTGTCAGTTTCCTAAGCATAGTTGAACTAGATATGGCCCGTGTGTAGGAAGCACAGTACTTTTGTTCTGAGCAAGCTCACTGTTCTGGCCCTATAGGAAACACAGTAGAGTAGAAGAGTGCTCTTTTCTCTAAAGCAGAGTGTGTTTCATGTAAGGCGAGCTAGCGTTTGTTTCCCAGTCCTAAATGGAGTTGAATCACATGCAGTTTCTCGTCCTACGAGCAAGAGTTGTTTTCTGGTAAGGAAAGTCACTATTGTGTTCCCACTGCCATACACAGTGCAAATAGCACTCGCGTCTGTTCCCAGCAAGTACAGTGTATCGGACTGAAGAGGAGCTACTGTTCTTGTCAGTTTCCTAAGCAGAGTTGAACGAGATATTTCCCGTGTGTGTAGGAAGCACAGTTCTCTTGTTCTGAGCAAGCTCACTGTTCTGGCCCTATAGGAAACACAGTAGAGTAGAAGAGTGCTCTTTTCTCTAAAGCAGAGTGTGTTTCTTGTAAGGCGAGCTAGCGTTTGTTTCCCAGTCATAAATGGAGTTGAGTCACAGGCAGTTTTTGTTCCTATGAGCAAGAGTTGTTTTCTGGTAAGAAGAGTCACTATTGAGCTCCAAATTCCATACACAGTGCAAATAGCACTCGCGTCTGTTCCCAGCAAGTACAGTGTATTGGACTGAATAGGAGCTACTGTTCTTGTCAGTTTCCTAAGCAGAGTTGAACTAGATATGGTCCATGTGTGTAGGAAGCACAGTTCTTTTGTTCTGAGCAAGCTCACTGTTTGGACCCCATATTAAACACAGTAGAGTAGAAGAGTGCTCTGTTGCTGGAGAATTTCTCTCCAGCTCCCACCACCAAGTCCCGCCAGTCTCAGAGCCCACTTATAAAATAAACACACAGACTCTTACATTATTTAAACTGCTTGGCCATTAGATCAGGCCTGTTATTGTCTAGCTCTTACTCTTATATTTAGCCCATTTCTATTAATGTTTACTTTGCCACATGGCTCATGGCTTACTGGTACCTTACATCTTCCTTGTCCTGATGGCGGCTGGCAGTGTCTCTCTCTCAGCCTTCCACTTCCCCGCTTTATTCTCCTCCTTGCCCCGCCTACACTTCCTGCCTAGCCAACGGCCAATCAGTGTTTTATTGATTAATCAGCAACACATTTGCCATACATCCCACAGCACTTCCCCCTTTTTTTTTCAAAAAGGAAGGTTTTAACCTTAACAAAGTAAAATTACATATAATTTGGCCATTTGGGCGTAGCTTCTCTTACTACTTCCTGCTGGAAGGGGGCGCTGTATCTTGTGGGGAAACAAAAAAAAATTTAGAATTATGGAATAGTCCATGAGGCTGCATCGTCTGAGGCCAGATGCCTTTAAACCATTATGGATGTTGGATCATCTGGGCCATGGTGTCATAGGAGACCTTCAGGGGGTCTTGGCTGGTCAAACCTGATGTATCTTAATCTTGAACAAATCCATAGCCTCTGGCTTTCTGTGGAAACAAAAGAGACTCTTTTCCAAAGCAACATATCCTTACATCCAAATTTTGAAGTCAAGGTATCTTTAAAATATACATTTTGGCATAACTCTACAGCTTTTACAATCAAATGTTTTTCTGCAGTTAAAAGTCCCAACGACAACACAATCCAGATTCTCTGTGTAATATCCATTTTTACGTGGCTTATTTTTTATACTACCTTTACTGTCTCTTTAATGACTTTATTTTTTAAAACTATGTATTTGTTTCTATAACTCTATATATCACCTTTTTTGTCTCTTTCAAGCCTACGTATCTTTTACACACATTGTAAACTATTACATCTGAATCTGTCTTATTGTGAATCTATTGCTTTAAACTGCAGCAGCTGTGGCTGCTGGCTCCGCCCACCTCAGATTCCCAACATGGCTACGTTTTCCGCCAGCTCTGGGAGCCATCAACTCTCAGAAATAGTGGGTCTCTGCTTCTATCAAAGCAGCGTGTAGCCCAGAAATCTCTTTTTTTTTTGTTTTGTTTTGTTTTGTACTAGCAAAGGCTAAATCCACCACACAGCTTAATGTGCCACTTGCAGAGGCCTCATTCCCGCCATACTGCAGGTCAAGCATGCATGCCAGGAACCCGCCATAGTAGCTCAAACACGCAGGCTGCCACTAGCTTGAAAGAGACAACTAGGAGCTGTTTTTAGCTCCGTTTTAGAATCTTTTTTCTCAGTTTTTAGGTGGAAACTCTTGCCAACACATTGGACGCCATTTGTTGCTGGAGAATTTCTCTCCAGCTCCCACCACCAAGTCCCGCCAGTCTCAGAGCCCACTTATAAAATAAACACAAAGACTCTTACATTATTTAAACTGCTTGGCCATTAGCTAAGGCCTGTTATAGTCTAGCTCTTACTCTTATATTTAGCAGATTTCTATTAATTTTTACTTTGCCACATGGCTCATGGCTTACTGGTACCTTACATCTTCCTTGTCCTGATGGCGGCTGGCAGTGTCTCTCTCTCAGCCTTCCACTTCCCCGCTTTATTCTCCTCCTTGCCCCGCCTACACTTCCTGCCTAGCCAACGGCCAATCAGTGTTTTATTGATTAATTAGCAACACGTTTGCCATACATCCCACAGCAGTGCTCTTTTCTCAAAAGCAGAGTGTATTTCTTGTAAGGTGAGCTAGCGTTTGTTTCCTAGTCCTAAATGGAGTTGAATCACATGCAGTTTCTGGTCCTACGAGCAAGAGTTGTTTTCTGGTAAGGAAAGTCACTATTGCGCTCCCATTGCCATACACATTACAAATAGCACTCTCGTCTGTTCCCAGGAAGTACAGTGTATTGGACTGAATAGGAGCTACTGTACTGTCAGTTCCCTAAGCAGAGTTGAACTAGATATGGTCAGTGTGTAGGAAGCACAGTTCTTTTGTTCTGAGCAAGCTCACTGTTTGGACCCCATAGGAAACACAGTAGAATAGAAGAGTGCTCTTTTCTCAAAAGCAGAGTGTATTTCATGTAAGGCGAGCTAGCATTTGTTTCCCAGTCCTAAATGGAGTTGAATCACATGCAGTTTCTGGTACTACGAGCAAGAGTTGTTTTCTGGTAAGAAGAGTCACTATTGTGCTCCCATTGCCATGCACAGAGCAAATAGCACTCGCGTCTGTTCCCAGCAAGTACAGTGTATCGGACTGAAGAGTAGCAACTGTTGTTGTCAGTTTCCTAAGCAGAGTTGAACGAGATATGGCCCGTGTGTGTAGGAAGCTCAGTTCTTTTGTTCTGAGCAAGCTCACTGTTTTGACCACATAGGAAACACAGTAGAGTAGAAGAGTGCTCTTTTCTCAAAAGCAGGGTGTGTTTCTTGTAAGGCGAACTAGCGTTTGTTTCCCAGTCCTAAATGGAGTTGAATCACATGCAGTTTCTGGTCCTACGAGCAAGAGTTGTTTTCTGATAAGGAAAGTCACTATTGCGCTCCCATAGCCATACACAGTGCAAATAGCACTCGCGTCTGTTCCCAACAAGTACAGTGTATCGGACTGAAGAGGAGCTACTGTTCTTGTAGGTTTCCTAAGCAGAGTTGAACTAGATATGGTCCGTGTGTAGGAAGCACAGTTTTCTGTTCTGAGCAAGCTCACTGTTTGGACCCCGTAGGAAACACAATAGAGTAGAAGAGTGCTCTTTTCTCAAAAGCAGAGTGTGTTTCTTGTAAGGCGAGCTACCATTTGTTTCAAAGTCCTAAATGGAGTTGAATCACATGCAGTTTCTGGTCCTACGAGCAATAGTTGTTTTATGGTAAGAATAGTCACTATTGCGCTGCCATTGCCATACACAGGACAAATAGCACTGGCATCTGTTCCCAGCAAGTACAGTGTATTGGACTGAAGGGGATCTACTGTTCTTGTCAGGTTCCTAAACAGAATTGAACTAGATATGGCCGTGTGTGTAGGAAGCACAGTTCTTTTATTCTGAGCAAGCTCACTGTTCTGGCCCTACAGGAAACACCGTAGAGTAGAAGAGTGCTCTTTTCTCAAAAGCAGAGTGTATTTCTTGTAAGGCGAGCTAGCGTTTGTTTCCCAGTCCTAAATGGAGTTGAGTCACATGCAGTTTCTGGTCCTAGGAACAAGAGTTGTTTTCTGGTAAGAAGAGTCACTATTGTGCTCCCATTGTCATACACAGGGCAAATAGTACTGATGTCTGTTCCCAGCATGTACAGTGTATTGGACTGAAGAGGATCTACTGTTCTTGTCAGTTTCCTAAGCAGAGTTCAACTAGATATGGACCGTGTGTAGGAAGCACAGTACTTATGTTCTGAGCAAGCTCACTGTTCTGGCCCTATAGGAAACACAGTAGAGTAGAAGAGTGCTCTTTTCTCTGAAGCAGAATGTGTTTCTTGTAAGGCGAGCTAGCGTTTGTTTCCTAGTCCTAAATGGAGTTGAGTCACATGCAGTTTTTTGTCCTATGAGCAAGAGTTGTTTTCTGGTAAGACAAGTCACTATTGTGCTCCAATTGCCATACACAGTGCAAATAGCACTCGCGTCTGTTCCCTGCAAGCACAGTGTATTGGAAGAAAGAGGAGCTTTGTTCTTGTCAGTTTCCTAAGCAGAGTTGAACTAGATATGGCCCATGTGTGTAGGAAGCACAGTTCTTTTGTTCTGAGCAAGCTCACTGTTCGGACCCCATAGGAAACATAGTAGAGTAGAAGAGTGCTCTTTTCTCAAAAGCAGAGTGTGTTTCATGTAAGGCGAGCTAGCATTTGTTTCCCAGTCCTAAATGGAGTTGAATCTCATGCAGTCTCTGGTCTTACGAGCAAGAGTTGTTTTCTGGTAAGAGAAGTCCCTATTGCGCTCCAATTGCCATACACAATGCAAATATCACTCGCGTCTGTTCCCAGCAATACAGTGTATCGGACTGAAGAGGAGCTACTGTTCTTGTCAGTTTCCTAAGCATAGTTGAACTAGATATGGCCCGTGTGTAGGAAGCACAGTACTTTTGTTCTGAGCAAGCTCACTGTTCTGGCCCTATAGGAAACACAGTAGAGTAGAAGAGTGCTCTTTTCTCTAAAGCAGAGTGTGTTTCATGTAAGGCGAGCTAGCATTTGTTTCCCAGTCCTAAATGGAGTTGAATCTCATGCAGTTTCTGGTCTTACGAGCAAGAGTTGTTTTCTGGTAAGACAAGTCACTATTGTGCTCCAATTGCCATACACAGTGCAAATAGCACTCGCGTCTGTTCCCTGCAAGCACAGTGTATTGGAAGAAAGAGGAGCTTTGTTCTTGTCAGTTTCCTAAGCAGAGTTGAACTAGATATGGCCCATGTGTGTAGGAAGCACAGTTCTTTTGTTCTGAGCAAGCTCACTGTTCGGACCCCATAGGAAACATAGTAGAGTAGAAGAGTGCTCTTTTCTCTAAAGCAGAGTGTGTTTCATGTAAGGCGAGCTAGCATTTGTTTCCCAGTCCTAAATGGAGTTGAATCTCATGCAGTTTCTGGTCTTACGTGCAAGAGTTGTTTTCTGGTAAGAGAAGTCCCTATTGCGCTCCAATTGCCATACACAATGCAAATATCACTCGCGTCTGTTCCCAGCAAGTACAGTGTATCGGACTGAAGAGGAGCTACTGTTCTTGTCAGTTTCCTAAGCATAGTTGAACTAGATATGGCCCGTGTGTAGGAAGCACAGTACTTTTGTTCTGAGCAAGCTCACTGTTCTGGCCCTATAGGAAACACAGTAGAGTAGAAGAGTGCTCTTTTCTCTAAAGCAGAGTGTGTTTCATGTAAGGCGAGCTAGCATTTGTTTCCCAGTCCTAAATGGAGTTGAATCTCATGCAGTTTCTGGTCTTACGAGCAAGAGTTGTTTTCTGGTAAGGAAAGTCACTATTGCGTTCCCATTGACATACACAGTGCAAATAGCACTCGCGTCTGTTCCCAGCAAGTACAGTGTATCAGACTGAAGAGGAGCTACTGTTCTTGTCAGTTTCCTAAGCAGAGTTGAACTAGATATGGCCCGTGTGTAGGAAGCACATTTCTTTTGTTCTGAGCAAGCTCACTGTTCTGGCCCTATAGGAAACACAGTAGAGTAGAAGAGTGCTCTTTTCTCTAAAGCAGAGTGTGTTTCTTGTAAGGTGAGCTAGCTTTTGTTTCCCAGTCCTAAATGGAGTTGAATCACATGCAGTTTCTGGTCCTACAAGCAAGAGTTTTTTTCTGGTAAGAAGAGTCACTATTGCGCTGCCATTGCCATACACAAGACAAATAGCACTGGCATCTGTTCCCAGCAAGTACAGTGTATTGGACTGAAGAGGATCTACTGTTCTTGTCAGGTTCCTAAGCAGACTTGAACTAGATATGGCCGTGTGTGTAGGAAGCACAGTTTTTTTGTTCTGAGCAAGCTCATTGTTCTGAACACATAGGAAACACAGTAGAGTAGAAGAGTGCTCTTTTCTCAAAAGCAGAGTGTGTTTCTTGGAAGTCGAGCTAGCGTTAGTTTCCCAGTCCTAAATGGAGTTGAGTCACATGCAGTTTTTTGTCCAACGAGCAAGAGTTATTTTCTGGTAAGACAAGTCACTATTGTGCTCCAATGCCATACACAGTGCAAATAGCACTCGCGTCTGGTCCCCGCAAATACAGTGTATTGGACTGAAGAGGAGCTACTGTTCTTGTTTGTTTCCTAAGCAGAGTTGAAGTAGATATGGCCCGTGTGTGTAGAAAGCACAGTTCTTTTTTTCTGAGCAAGCTCACTGTTCGGACCCCATAGGAAACACAGTAGAGTAGAAGAGTGCTCTTTTCTCAAAAGCAGAGTGTGTTTCTTGTAAGGCGAGCTAGCATTTCTTTCCCAGACCTAAATGGAGTTGAATCACATGCAGTTTCTGGTCCTACGAGCAAGAGTTGTTTTCTGGTAAGGAAAGTCACTATTGTGCTCCCATTGCCATACACAGTGCAAATAGCACTCGCGTCTGTTCCCAGGAAGTACAGTGTATTGGACTGAAGAGGAGCTACTGTTCTTGTTTGTTTCCTAAGCAGAGTTGAACTAGATATGGCCCGTGTGTGTAGGAGGCACAGTACTTTTGTTCTGAGCAAGCTCACTGTTCGGACCCCATAGGAAACACAGTAGAGTAGAAGAGTGCTCTTTTCTCAAAAGCAGCGTGTGTTTCATGTAAGGCGAGTTAGCACTTGTTCCCCAGTCCTAAATGGAGTTGAATCACATGCAGTTTCTGGTCCTACGAGCAAGAGTTGTTTTCTGTTAAGAAGAGTCACTATTACGCTGCCATTGCCATACACAGGACAAATAGCACTGGCGTCTCTTCCCAGCAAGTACAGTGTATTGGACTGAAGAGGATCTACTGTTCTTGTCGGGTTCCTAAGCAGACTTGAACTAGATATGGCCGTGTGTGTAGGAAGCACAGTTTTTTTTGTTTTGAGCAAGCTCACTTTTCGGAACACATAGGAAACACAGTAGAGTAGAAGAGTGCTTTTTCTCAAAAGCAGAGTGTGTTTCTTGGAAGTCGAGCTAGCGTTTGTTTCCCAGTCCTCAATGGAGTTGAGTCACATGCAGTTTTTTGTCCTATGAGCAAGAGTTGTTTTCTCGTAAGACAAGTCACTATTGTGCTCCAATTGCCCTACACAGTGCAAATAGCACTGGCGTCTGTTCCCCGCAAGTACAGTGTATTGGACTTAAGAGGATCTACTGTTCTTGTCAGGTTCCTAAGCAGAGTTGAACTAGATATGGCCCGTGTGTGTAGGAAGCACAGTTATTATGTTCTGAGCAAGCTCACTGTTCTGGCCCTATAGGAAACACAGTAGAGTAGAAGAGTGCTCTTTTCTCAAAAGCAAAGTGTTTTTCTTGTAAGTCAAGCTAGCGTTTTTTTCCCAGTCCTAAATGGAGTTGAATCCCATGCAGTTTCTGGTCCTACGAGCAAGAGTTGTTTTCTGGTAAGGAAAGTCACTATTGTGCTCCCATTGCCATACACAGTGCAATAGCACTCGCGTGTGATCCCAGCAAGTACAGTGTATCGGACTGAAGAGGAGCTACTGTTCTTGTCCGTTTCCTAAGCAGAGTTGAACTAGATATGTCCAATGTGTGTAGGAAGCACAGTTCTTTTGTTCTGAGCAAGCTAACTGTTCGGAACCCATAGGAAACACAGTAGAGTAGATGAGTGCTCTTTTCTCAAAAGCAAAGTGTGTTTCCTGTAAGGCGAGGTAGCGTTTGTTTCCCAGTCCTAAATGGAGTTGAATCACATGCAGTTTCTGGTCCTACGAGCAAGAGTTGTTTTCTGGTAAGGAAAGTCACTATTGCACTCCCATTGCCATACACAGGGCAAATAGCACTGCCGTCTGTTCCCAGCAAGTACAGTGTATTGGACTTAAGAGGATGTACTGTTCTTGTCAGTTTCCTAAGCAGAGTTGAACTAGATATGGCCCGTGTGTGTAGGAAGCACAGTTTTTATGTTCTGAGCAAGCTCACTGTTCTGGCCCTATAGGAAACACAGTAGAGTAGAAGAGTGCTCTTTTCTCAAAAGCAGAGTGTGTTTCTTGTAAGGCAAGCTAGCGTTTTTTTCCCAGTCCTAAATGGAGTTGAATCACATGCAGTTGTTGGTTCCAGGAGCAAGAGTTGTTTTCTGGTAAGGAAAGTCACTATTGAGCTCCCATTGCCTTACGCAGTACAAGTAGCACTGGCGTCTGTTGCCAGCAAGTACAGTGTATTGGACTGAAGAGGAGCTACTGTTCTTGTCAGTTTCCTAAGCAGAGTTGAACTAGATATTGCCCGTGTGTGTAGGAAGCACAGTTCTTTTGTTCTGAGCAAGCTCACTGTTCGGACCCAATATGAGACACAGTAGAGAAGAAGAGTGGTGCTCTTTTCTCTAAAGCAGAGTGTGTTTCTTGTAAGGCGAGCTAGCGTTTGTTTCCCAGTCCTAAATGGAGTTGAAACACATGCAGTTTCTGGTCCTACGTACAAGAGTTGTTTTCTGGTAAGGAATGTCACTATTGAGCTCCCATTGCCATACACAGTGCAAATAGCACTCGCGTCTGTTCCCAGCAAGTACAGTGTTGGACTGAAGAGGAGCTACTGTTCTTGTCAGGTTCCTAAGCAGAGTTGAACTACATATGGTTCGTGTGTGTAGGAAGCACAGTTCTTTTGTTCTGAGCAAGCTCACTGTTTGGACCCCATAAGAAACACAGTAGACTAGAAGAGTGCTCTTTTCTCTAAAGCAGAGTGTTTTTCTTGAAAGGCGAGCTAGCGTTTGTTTCCGAGTCCTAAATGGAGTTGAATCCCATGCAGTTTCTGGTACTATGAGGAAGAGATGTTTTCTGGTAAGGAAAGTCACTATTGCGCTGCCATTGTTATACACAGGACAAATAGCACTGGCATCTGTTGCCAGCAAGTACAGTGTATTGGACTGAAGAGGATCTACTGTTCTTGTCAGGTTCCTAAACAGACTTGAACTAGATATGGCCCTGTGTGTAGGAAGAACAGTTTTTTTTTGTTCTGAGCAAGCTCACTGTTCGGACCCCATAGGAAACACAGTAGAGTAGAAGAGTGCTCTTTTCTGAAAAGCAGACTGTGTTTCTTGTAGGGCGAGCTAGCGTTTGTTTCCCAGTCCTAAATGGAGTTGAGTCACATGCAGGTTTTTGTCCTATGAGCAAGAGTTTTTTTCTGGTAAGACGAGTCACTATTGTGCTCTAATTGTTCTACACAGTGCAAATAGCACTCGCGTCTGTTCCCAGCAAGTACAGTGTATTGGACTGAAGAGGATCTACTGTTCTTTTCAGTTTCCTAAGCAGAGTTGTACTAGATATGGCCCATGTGCGTAGGAAGCACAGTTGTTTTGTTCTGAGCAAGCTCATTGTTTGGACCCCATAGGAAACACAGTAGAGTAGAATAGTGCTCTTTTCTCAAAATCAGAGAGTCTTTCTTTTAAGGCGAGCTAGTGTTTGTTTCCCAGTCCTAAATGGAGTTTAATCACATGCACTTTCTGGTCCTATGAGCAAGAGTTGTTTCTGGTAATTAAAGTCCCTATTGCGCTCCCATTGCCATACACAGTGCAAATAGCACTCCTGTCTGTTCCCAGCAAGTACAGTGTATGGGACTGAAGAGGAGCTACTGTTCTTGTCAGTTTCCTAAGCAGAGTTGAACTAGATATGGCCCGTGTGTAGGAAGCACAGTTCTTTTGTTCTGAGCAAGCTCACTCTTCTGGCCCTATAGGAACACAGTAGAGTAGAAGAGTGCTCTCTTCTCTAAAGCAGAGTGTGTTTCTTGTAAGGCGAGCTAGCGTTTGTTTCACAGTCCTAAATTTAGTTGAATCACATGAAGTTTCTGGTCCTATGAGCAAGAGTTGTTTTATGGTAAGAATAGTCACTATTGCACTGCCTTTGCCATACACAGGACAAATAGCACTGGCGTCTGTTCCCAGCAAGTACAGTGTATTGGACTTAAGAGGATCTACTGTTCTTGTCAGGTTCCTAAGCAGAGTTGAACTAGATATGGCCCGTGTGTGTAGGAAGCACAGTTATTATGTTCTGAGCATGCTCACTGTTCTGGCCCTATAGGAAACACAGTAGAGTAGAAGAGTGCTCTTTTCTCAAAAGCAGAGTGTGTTTCTTGTAAGGCAAGCTAGTGTTTTTTTCCCAGTCCTAAATGGAGTTGAATCCCATGCAGTTTCTGGTCCTACGAGCAAGAGTTGTTTTCTGGTAAGGAAAGTCACTATTGTGCTCCCATTGCCATACACAGTGCAATAGCACTCGCGTGTGATCCCAGGAAGTACAGTGTATCCGACTGAAGAGGAGCTACTGTTCTTGTCCGTTTCCTAAGCAGAGTTGAACTAGATATGTCCCATGTGTGTAGGAAGCACAGTTCTTTTGTTCTGAGCAAGCTAACTGTTCGGAACCCATAGGAAACACAGTAGAGTAGATGAGTGCTCTTTTCTCAAAAGCAGAGTGTGTTTCCTGTAAGGCGAGGTAGCGTTTGTTTCCCAGTCCTAAATGGAGTTGAATCACATGCAGTTTCTGGTCCTACGAGCAAGAGTTGTTTTCTGGTAAGGAAAGTCACTATTGCACTCCCATTGCCATACACAGTGCAAATAGCACTGGCGTCTGTTCCCAGCAAGTACAGTGTATCGGACTGAAGAGGAGTTACTGTTCTTGTCAGTTTCCTAAGCAGAGTTTAACTAGATATGGCCCGTGTGTGTAGGAAGCTCAGTTCTTATGTTCTGAGTAAGCTCACTGTTCTGGCCCTATAGGAAACACATTAGAGTAGAAGAGTGCTCTTTTCTCTAAAGCAGAGTGAGTTTCTTGTAAGGCAAGCTAGCGTTTGTTTCCCAGTCTTAAATGGAGTTGAATCACATGCAGTTTCTGCTCCTACGATCAAGAGTTGTTTTCTGGTAAGGAAAGTCACTATTGTGCTCCCATTGCCATACACAGTGCAAATAGCACTCGCGTCTGTTCCCAGCAAGTACAGTGTATTGGACTGAATAGGAGCTACTGTTCTTGTCAGTTTCCTAAGCAGAGTTGAACTGCATATGATCCGTGTGTGTACGAAGCACAGTTCTTTTGTTTTGAGCAAGCTTACTTTTTGGACCCCATAGGAAACACAGTAGACTAGAATAGTGCTCTTTTCTCTAAACCAGAGTGTTTTTCTTGTAAGGCGAGCTAGCGTTTGTTTCCAGGCCTAAATTTAGTTGAATCCCATGCAGTTTCTGGTACTATGAGCAAGAGTTGTTTTCTGGTAAGGAAAGTCACTATTGCGGTGCCATTGCCATACACAGGACAAATAGCACTGGCGTCTGTTGCCAGCAAGTACAGTGTATTGGACTGAAGAGGATCTACTGTTCTTGTCAGGTTCCTAAACAGACTTGAACTAGATATGGACCTGTGTGTAGGAAGCACAGTTTTTTTTGTTCTGAGCAAGCTCACTGTTCTGGCCCTATAGGAAACACAGTAGAGTAGATGAGTGCTCTTTTCTCAGAAGCAGAGTGTGTTTCTTGTAAGGCAAGCTAGCATTTGTTTCCCAGTCCTAAATGCAGTTGAATTAAATGCACTTTCTGGTCCTACGAGCAAGAGTTGTTTTCTGGTAAGAAGAGTCACTATTGCGCTCCATTGCTATACACAGGGCAAATAGCACTCGTGTCTGTTCCCAGCAAGTACAGTGTATTGGACTGAAGAGGAGCTACTGTTCTTGTCAGTTTCCTAAGCAGAATTGAACTAGTTATGGCCGTGTGTGTAGGAAGCACAGTTCTCTTGTTCTGAGCAAGCTCACTGTTCGGACCCATAGGAAACACAGTAGAGTAGAAGAGTGCCCTTTTCTCAAAAGCAGAGTGTGTTTCTTGTAAGGCGAGCTAGCGTTTGTTTCCCAGTCCTAAATGGAGTTGAATCACATGAAGTTTCTTGTCCTACGAGCAAGAGTTTTTTCTGCTAAGAAGAGTCACTATTGTGCTCCCATTGTCATACACAGGGCAAATAGCACTGGCATCTGTTCCCAGCATGTACAGTGTATTGGACTGAAGAGGATCTACTGTTCTTGTCAGTTTCCTAAGTAGAATTGAACTAGATATGGCCGTATGTGTAGGAAGCACAGTTCTTTTGTTCAGAGCAAGCTCACTGTTCGGACCCCATAGGAAACACAGTAGAGTAGGAGAGTGCTCTTTTCTCAAAAGCAGAATGTGTTTCTTGTAAGGCGAGCTAGCATTTGTTTCACAGTCCTAAATGGAGTTGAATCACATGCAGTTTCTGGTCCTTCGAGCAAGAGTTGTTTTCTGGTAAGAAGAGTCACTATTGCACTCCCATTGACTTACACAGGGCAAATAGCACTGGCGTCTGTTCACAGCATGTACAGTGTATTGGACTGAAGAGGATCTACTGTTCTTGTCAGTTTCCTAAGTAGAATTGAACTAGATATGGCCCTGTGTGTAGGAAGCACAGTTCTTTTGTTCTCAGCAAGCTCACTGTTCTGGCCCTATAGGAAACACAGTAGAGTAGATGAGTGATCTTTTCTCAAAAGCAGAGTGTGTTTCTTGTAAGGCGAGCTAGCGTTTGTTTCCCAGTCCTAAATGGCGTTGAATCACATGCAGTTTCTGGTTCTATGAGCAAGAGTAGTTTTCTGGTAAGAAGAGTCACTACTGCGCTCACATTGTCATACATAGTGCAAATAGCACTCGTGTCTGTTCCCAGCATGTACAGTGTATGGGACTGAAGAGGATCTACTGTTCTTGTCAGTTTCCTAAGCAGATTTGAACTAGATATGGCCTGTGTGTGTAGGAAGCACAGTTCTTTTGTTCTGAGCAAGCTTACTGTTCAGACCCCATAGGAAACACAGTAGAGTAGAAGAGTGCTCTTTTCTCAAAGCAGAGTGTGTTTCTTTTAAGGCGAGCTAGTGTTTGTTTCCCAGTCCTAAATGGAGTTGAATCCCATGCAGTTTCTGGTCCTATGAGCAAGAGTTGTTTTCTGGTAAGAAGAGTCACTATTGCGCTCCCATTGTCATACACAGGGCAAATAGCACTGGCGTCTGTTCCCAGCATGTACAGTGTATTTGACTGAAGTGGATCTACTGTTCTTGTCAGTTTGCTAAGCAGAATTGAAATAGATATGGCCGTGTGTAGGAAGCACAGTTCTTTTGTTCTGAGCAAGCTCACTGTTCTGGCCCTATAGGAAACACAGTAGAGTAGATGAGTGATCTTTTCTCAAAAGCAGAGTGTGTTTCTTGTAAGGCGAGCTAGCGTTTGTTTCCCAGTCCTAAATGGCGTTGAATCACATGCAGTTTCTGGTTCTATGAGCAAGAGTAGTTTTCTGGTAAGAAGAGTCACTATTGCGCTCACATTGTCATACATAGTGCAAATAGCACTCGTGTCTGTTCCCAGCATGTACAGTGTATTGGACTGAAGAGGATCTACTGTTCTTGTCAGTTTCCTAAGCAGATTTGAACTAGATATGGCCCGTGTGTGTAGGAAGCACAGTTCTTTTGTTCTGAGCAAGCTTACTGTTCAGACCCCATAGGAAACACAGTAGAGTAGAACAGTGCTCTTTTCTCAAAAGCAGAGTGTGTTTCTTTTAAGGCGGCTTGTGTTTGTTTCCCAGTCCTAAATGGAGTTTAATCACATGAAGTTTCTGGTCCTACGAGCAAGAGTTTTTTCTGCTAAGAAGAGTCCCTATTGTGCTCCCATTGTCATACACAGGGCAAATAGCACTGACATCTGTTCCCAGCATGTACAGTGTATTGGACTGAAGAGGATCTACTGTTCTTGTCAGTTTTCTAAGTAGAATTGAACTAGATATTGCCCTGTGTGTAGGAAGAACAGTTCTTTTGTTCAGAGCAAGCTCACTGTTCGGACCTCATAGGAAACACAGTAGAGTAGAAGTGTGCTCTTTTCTCAAAAGCAGAGTGTGTTTCTTGTAAGGCGAGCTAGCATTTGTTTCACAGTCCTAAATGGAGTTGAATCACATGCAGTTTCTGGTCCTTCGAGCAAGAGTTGTTTTCTGTTAAGAAGAGTCACTATTGCACTCCCATTGACTTACACAGGGCAAATAGCACTGGCGTCTGTTCACAGCATGTACAGTGTATTGGACTGAAGAGGATCTACTGTTCTTGTCTGTTTCCTAAGGAGAGTTGAACTAGATATGGCCCGTGTGTGTAGGAAGCACAGTTCTTTTTTTCTGAGCAAGCTCACTGTTCTGGCCCTATAGGAAACACAGTAGAGTAGATGAGTGCTCTTTTCTCAAAAGCAGAGTGTGTTTCTTGTAAGGCGAGCTACCGTTTTTTTCCCAGTCCTAAATGGAGTTGAATCACATGCAATTGTTAGTCCCACGAGCAAGAGTTATTTTCTGGTAAGGAAAGTCACTATTGCGCTCCCATTGCCATACGCAGTACAAATAGCACTGGCGTCTGTTGCCAGCAAGTACAGTGTATTGGACTGAAGAGGAGCTACTGTTCTTGTCAGTTTCCTAAGCAGAGTTGAACTAGATATTGCCGGTGTGTGTAGGAAGCACAGTTCTTTTGTTCTGAGCATGCTCACTGTTCTGGCCCTATAGGAAACACAGAACAGTAGAAGAGTACTCTTTTCTCAAAAGCAGAGAGTGTTTCTTGTAAGGCGAGCTAGCGTTTGTTTCCCAGTCCTAAATGGAGTTGAATCACATGCAGTTTGTGGTCCTACGAGCAAGAGTTGTTTTCTGGTAAGAAGAGTCACTATTGTGCTCCCTTTGTCATACACAGGGCAAATAGCACTGGCGTCTGTTCCCAGCATGTACAGTGTATTGGACTGAAGAGGATCTACTGTTCTTGTCAGTTTGCTAAGCAGAATTGAAATAGATATGGCCGTGTGTAGGAAGCACAGTTCTTTTTTTCTGAGCAAGCTCACTGTTCAGGCCCTATAGGAAACACAGTAGAGTAGAAGAGTGCTCTTTTCTCAAAAGCAGAGTGTGTTTCTTGTAAGGCGAGCTACCGTTTGTTTCCCAGTCCTAAATGGAGTTGAATCACATGCAATTCTTAGTCCCACGAGCAAGAGTTATTTTCTGGTAAGGAAAGTCATTATTGCGCTCCCATTGCCATACGCAGTACAAATAGCACTGGCGTCTGTTTCCAGCAATTACAGTGTATTGGACTGAAGAGGAGCTACTGTTCTTCTCAGTTTCCTAAGCAGAGTTGAACTAGATATTGCCCGTGTGTGTAGGAAGCACAGTTCTTTTGTTCTGAGCAAGCTCACTGTTCTGGCCCTATAGGAAACACAGAACAGTAGAAGAGTACTCTTTTCTCAAAAGCAGAGAGTGTTTCTTGTAAGGCGAGCTAGCGTTTGTTTCCCAGTCCTAAATGGAGTTGAATCACATGCAGTTTGTGGTCCTACGAGCAAGAGTTGTTTTCTGGTAAGAAGAGTCACTATTGTGCTCCCTTTGTCATACACAGGGCAAATAGCACTGGCGTCTGTTCCCAGCATGTACAGTGTATTGGACTGAAGAGGATCTACTGTTCTTGTCAGTTTGCTAAGCAGAATTGAAATAGATATGGCCGTGTGTAGGAAGCACAGTTTTTTTTTGTTCTGAGCAAGCTCACTGTTCTGGCCCTATAGGAAACACAGTAGAGTAGATGAGTGATCTTTTCTCAAAAGCAGAGTGTGTTTCTTGTAAGGCGAGCTAGCGTTTGTTTCCCAGTCCTAAATGGCGTTGAATCACATGCAGTTTCTGGTTCTATGAGCAAGAGTAGTTTTCTGGTAAGAAGAGTCACTATTGTACTCACATTGTCATACATAGTGCAAATAGCACTAGTGTCTGTTCCCAGCATGTACAGTGTATTGGACTGAAGAGGATCTACCGTTCTTGTCAGTTTCCTAAGGAGAGTTGAACTAGATATGGCCCGTGTGTGTAGGAACCACAGTTCTTTTTTTCTGAGCAAGCTCACTGTTCAGGCCCTATAGGAAACACAGTAGAGTAGAAGAGTGCTCTTTTCTCAAAAGCAGAGTGTGTTTCTTGTAAGGCGAGCTACCGTTTGTTTCCCAGTCCTAAATGGAGTTGAATCACATGCAATTCTTAGTCCCACGAGCAAGAGTTATTTTCTGGTAAGGAAAGTCACTCTTGCGCTCCCATTGCCATATGCAGTACAAATAGCACTGGCGTCTGTTTCCAGCAATTACAGTGTATAGGACTGAAGAGGAGCTACTGTTCTTGTCAGTTTCCTAAGCAGAGTTGAACTAGATATTGCCCTTGTGTGTAGGAAGCACAGTTCTTTTGTTCTGAGCAAGCTCACTGTTCTGGCCCTATAGGAAACACAGAACAGTAGAAGAGTACTCTTTTCTCTAAAGCAGAGAGTGTTTCTTGTAAGGCGAGCTAGCGTTTGTTTCCCAGTCCTAAATGGAGTTGAATCACATGCAGTTTGTGGTCCTACGAGCAAGAGTTGTTTTCTGGTAAGAAGAGTCACTATTGTGCTCCCTTTGTCATACACAGGGCAAATAGCACTGGCGTCTGTTCCCAGCATGTACAGTGTATTGGACTGAAGAGGATCTACTGTTCTTGTCAGTTTGCTAAGCAGAATTGAAATAGATATGGCCGTGTGTAGGAAGCACAGTTTTTTTTTGTTCTGAGCAAGCTCACTGTTCTGGCCCTATAGGAAACACAGTAGAGTAGATGAGTGCTCTTTTCTCAGAAGCAGAGTGTGTTTCTTGTAAGGCAAGCTAGCATTTGTTTCCCAGTCCTAAATGCAGTTGTATTAAATGCACTTTCTGGTCCTACGAGCAAGAGTTGTTTTCTGGTAAGAAGAGTCACTATTGCGCTCCCATTGCCATACACAGGGCAAATAGCACTCGTGTCTGTTCCCAGCAAGTACATTGTATTGGACTGAAGAGGAGCTACTGTTCTTGTCAGTTTCCTAAGCAGAATTGAACTAGTTATGGCCGTGTGTGTAGGAAGCACAGTTCTCTTGTTCTGAGCAAGCTCACTGTTCGGACCCCATAGGAAACACAGTAGAGTAGAAGAGTGCCCTTTTCTCAAAAGCAGAGTGTGTTTCTTGTAAGGCGAGCTAGCGTTTGTTTCCCAGTCCTAAATGGAGTTGAATCACATGAAGTTTCTGGTCCTACGAGCAAGAGTTTTTTCTGCTAAGAAGAGTCACTATTGTGCTCCCATTGTCATACACAGGGCAAATAGCACTGGCATCTGTTCCCAGCATGTACAGTGTATTGGACTGAAGAGGATCTACTGTTCTTGTCAGTTTCCTAAGTAGAATTGAACTACATATGGCCGTGTGTGTAGGAAGCACAGTTCTTTTGTTCAGAGCAAGCTCACTGTTCGGACCTCATAGGAAACACAGTAGAGTAGAAGAGTGCTCTTTTCTCAAAAGCAGAATGTGTTTCTTGTAAGGCGAGCTAGCATTTGTTTCACAGTCCTAAATGGAGTTGAATCACATGCAGTTTCTGGTCCTTCGAGCAAGAGTTGTTTTCTGGTAAGAAGAGTCACTATTGCACTCCCATTGACTTACACAAGGCAAATAGCACTGGCGTCTGTTCACAGCATGTACAGTGTATTGGACTGAAGAGGATCTACTGTTCTTGTCAGTTTCCTAAGGAGAGTTGAACTAGATATGGCCCGTGTGTGTAGGAAGCACAGTTCTTTTGTTCTGAGCAAGCTCACTGTTCTGGCCCTATAGGAAACACAGTAGAGTAGAAGAGTGCTCTTTTCTCAAAAGCAGAGTGTGTTTCTTGTAAGGCGAGCTACCATTTGTTTCCCAGTCCTAAATGGAGTTGAATCACATGCAGTTGTTGGTCCTAGGATCAAGAGTTATTTTCTGGTAAGGAAAGTCACTATTGCGCTCCCATTGCCATACGCAGTACAAATAGCACTGGCGTCTGTTGCCAGCAAGTACAGTGTATTGGACTGAAGAGGAGCTACAGTTCTTGTCAGTTTCCTAAGCAGAGTTGAACTAGATATTGCCCGTGTGTGTAGGAAGCACAGTTCTTTAGTTCTGAGCAAGCTCACTGTTCTGGCCCTATAGGAAACACAGAACAGTAGAAGAGTACTCTTTTCTCTAAAGCAGAGAGTGTTTCTTGTAAGGCGAGCTAGCGTTTGTTTCCCAGTCCTAAATGGAGTTGAATCACATGAAGTTTGTGGTCCTACGAGCAAGAGTTGTTTTCTGGTAAGAAGAGTCACTATTGTGCTCCCTTTGTCATACACAGGGCAAATAGCACTGGCGTCTGTTCCCAGCATGTACAGTGAATTGGACTGAAGAGGATCTACTATTCTTGTCAGTTTGCTAAGCAGAATTGAAATAGATATGGCCGTGTGTAGGAAGCACAGTTCTTTTGTTCTGAGCAAGCTCACTGTTCTGGCCCTATAGGAAACACAGTAGAGTAGATGAGTGATCTTTTCTCAAAAGCAGAGTGTGTTTCTTGTAAGGCGAGCTAGCGTTTGTTTCCCAGTCCTAAATGGCGTTGAATCACATGCAGTTTCTGGTTCTATGAGCAAGAGTAGTTTTCTGGTAAGAAGAGTCACTATTGCGCTCCCATTGCCATACACAGGGCAAATAGCACTCGTGTCTGTTCCCAGCAAGTACAGTGTATTGGACTGAAGAGGAGCTACTGTTCTTGTCAGTTTCCTAAGCAGAATTGAACTAGTTATGGCCGTGTGTGTAGGAAGCACAGTTCTCTTGTTCTGAGCAAGCTCACTGTTCGGACCCCATAGGAAACACAGTAGAGTAGAAGAGTGCCCTTTTCTCAAAAGCAGAGTGTATTTCTTGTAAGGCGAGCTAGCGTTTGTTTCCCAGTCCTAAATGGAGTTGAATCACATGAAGTTTCTGGTCCTACGAGCAAGAGTTTTTTCTGCTAAGAAGAGTCACTATTGTGCTCCCATTGTCATACACAGGGCAAATAGCAATGGCATCTGTTCCCAGCATGTACAGTGTATTGGACTGAAGAGGATCTACTGTTCTTGTCAGTTTCCTAAGTAGAATTGAACTACATATGGCCGTGTGTGTAGGAAGCACAGTTCTTTTGTTCAGAGCAAGCTCACTGTTCGGACTTCATAGGAAACACAGTAGAGTAGAAGAGTGCTCTTTTCTCAAAAGCAGAATGTGTTTCTTGTAAGGCGAGCTAGCATTTGTTTCACAGTCCTAAATGGAGTTGAATCACATGCAGTTTCTGGTCCTTCGAGCAAGAGTTGTTTTCTGGTAAGAAGAGTCACTATTGCACTCCCATTGACTTACACAGGGCAAATAGCACTGGCGTCTGTTCACAGCATGTACAGTGTATTGGACTGAAGAGGATCTACTGTTCTTGTCAGTTTCCTAAGGAGAGTTGAACTAGATATGGCCCGTGTGTGTAGGAAGCACAGTTCCTTTTTTCTGAGCAAGCTCACTGTTCTGGCCCTATAGGAAACACAGTAGAGTAGAAGAGTGCTCTTTTCTCAAAAGCAGAGTATGTTTCTTGTAAGGCGAGCTACCATTTGTTTCCCAGTCCTAAATGGAGTTGAATCACATGCAGTTGTTGGTCCCAGGATCAAGAGTTATTTTCTGGTAAGGAAAGTCACTATTGCGCTCCCATTGCCATACGCAGTACAAATAGCACTGGCGTCTGTTGCCAGCAAGTACAGTGTATTGGACTGAAGAGGAGCTACAGTTCTTGTCAGTTTCCTAAGCAGAGTTGAACTAGATATTGCCCGTATGTGTAGGAAGCACAGTTCTTTTGTTCTGAGCAAGCTCACTGTTCTGGCCCTATAGGAAACACAGAACAGTAGAAGAGTACTCTTTTCTCTAAAGCAGAGAGTGTTTCTTGTAAGGCGAGCTAGCGTTTGTTTCCCAGTCCTAAATGGAGTTGAATCACATGAAGTTTGTGGTCCTACGAGCAAGAGTTGTTTTCTGGTAAGAAGAGTCACTATTGTGCTCCCTTTGTCATACACAGGGCAAATAGCACTGGCGTCTGTTCCCAGCATGTACAGTGAATTGGACTGAAGAGGATCTACTATTCTTGTCAGTTTGCTAAGCAGAATTGAAATAGATATGGCCGTGTGTAGGAAGCACAGTTCTTTTGTTCTGAGCAAGCTCACTGTTCTGGCCCTATAGGAAACACAGTAGAGTAGATGAGTGATCTTTTCTCAAAAGCAGAGTGTGTTTCTTGTAAGGCGAGCTACCGTTTGTTTCCCAGGCCTAAATGGCGTTGAATCACATGCAGTTTCTGGTTCTATGAGCAAGAGTAGTTTTCTGGTAAGAAGAGTCACTACTGCGCTCACATTGTCATACATAGTGCAAATAGCACTCGTGTCTGTTCCCAGCATGTACAGTGTATGGGACTGAAGAGGATCTACTGTTCTTGTCAGTTTCCTAAGCAGATTTGAACTAGATATGGCCTGTGTGTGTAGGAAGCACAGTTCTTTTGTTCTGAGCAAGCTTACTGTTCAGACCCCATAGGAAACACAGTAGAGTAGAAGAGTGCTCTTTTCTCAAAGCAGAGTGTGTTTCTTTTAAGGCGAGCTAGTGTTTGTTTCCCAGTCCTAAATGGAGTTGAATCCCATGCAGTTTCTGGTCCTATGAGCAAGAGTTGTTTTCTGGTAAGAAGAGTCACTATTGCGCTCCCATTGTCATACACAGGGCAAATAGCACTGGCGTCTGTTCCCAGCATGTACAGTGTATTTGACTGAAGTGGATCTACTGTTCTTGTCAGTTTGCTAAGCAGAATTGAAATAGATATGGGCGTGTGTAGGAAGCACAGTTCTTTTGTTCTGAGCAAGCTCACTGTTCTGGCCCTATAGGAAACACAGTAGAGTAGATGAGTGATCTTTTCTCAAAAGCAGAGTGTGTTTCTTGTAAGGCGAGCTAGCGTTTGTTTCCCAGTCCTAAATGGCGTTGAATCACATGCAGTTTCTGGTTCTATGAGCAAGAGTAGTTTTCTGGTAAGAAGAGTCACTATTGCGCTCACATTGTCGTACATAGTGCAAATAGCACTCGTGTCTGTTCCCAGCATGTACAGTGTATTGGACTGAAGAGGATCTACTGTTCTTGTCAGTTTCCTAAGCAGATTTGAACTAGATATGGCCGTATGTGTAGGAAGCACAGTTCTTTTGTTCTGAGCAAGCTTACTGTTCAGACCCCATGGGAAACACAGTAGAGTAGAACAGTGCTCTTTTCTCAAAAGCAGAGTGTGTTTCTTTTAAGGCGAGCTAGTGTTTGTTTCCCAGTCCTAAATGGAGTTTAATCACATGAAGTTTCTGGTCCTACGAGCAAGAGTTTTTTCTGCTAAGAAGAGTCACTATTGTGCTCCCATTGTCATACACAGGGCAAATAGCACTGACATCTGTTCCCAGCATGTACAGTGTATTGGACTGAAGAGGATCTACTGTTCTTGTCAGTTTCCTAAGGAGAGTTGAACTAGATATGGCCCGTGTGTGTAGGAAGCACAGTTCTTTTTTTCTGAGCAAGCTCACTGTTCTGGCCCTATAGGAAACACAGTAGAGTAGAAGAGTGCTCTTTTCTCAAAAGCAGAGTGTGTTTCTTGTAAGGCGAGCTACTGTTTGTTTCCCAGTCCTAAATGGAGTTGAATCACATGCAATTGTTAGTCCCACGAGCAAGAGTTATTTTCTGGTAAGGAAAGTCACTATTGCGCTCCCATTGCCATACGCAGTACAAATAGCACTGGCGTCTGTTTCCAGCAATTACAGTGTATTGGACTGAAGAGGAGCTACTGTTCTTGTCAGTTTCCTAAGCAGAGTTGAACTAGATATTGCCCGTGTGTGTAGGAAGCACAGTTCTTTTGTTCTGAGCAAGCTCACTGTTCTGGCCCTATAGGAAACACAGAACAGTAGAAGAGTACTCTTTTCTCAAAAGCAGAGAGTGTTTCTTGTAAGGCGAGCTAGCGTTTGTTTCCCAGTCCTAAATGGAGTTGAATCACATGCAGTTTGTGGTCCTACGAGCAAGAGTTGTTTTCTGGTAAGAAGAGTCACTATTGTGCTCCCTTTGTCATACACAGGGCAAATAGCACTGGCGTCTGTTCCCAGCATGTACAGTGTATTGGACTGAAGAGGATCTACTGTTCTTGTCAGTTTGCTAAGCAGAATTGAAATAGATATGGCCGTGTGTAGGAAGCACAGATCTTTTGTTCTGAGCAAGCTCACTGTTCTGGCCCTATAGGAAACACAGTAGAGTAGATGAGTGATCTTTTCTCAAAAGCAGAGTGTGTTTCTTGTAAGGCGAGCTAGCGTTTGTTTCCCAGTCCTAAATGGCGTTGAATCACATGCAGTTTCTGGTTCTATGAGCAAGAGTAGTTTTCTGGTAAGAAGAGTCACTATTGTACTCACATTGTCATACATAGTGCAAATAGCACTCGTGTCTGTTCCCAGCATGTACAGTGTATTGGACTGAAGAGGATCTACTGTTCTTGTCAGTTTCTTAAGTAGAGTTGAACTAGATATGGCCCGTGTGTGTAGGAAGCACAGTTCTTTTTTTCTGAGCAAGCTCACTGTTCTGGCCCTATAGGAAACACAGTAGAGTAGAAGAGTGCTCTTTCCTCAAAAGCAGAGTGTGTTTCTTGTAAGGCGAGCTACCGTTTGTTTCCCAGTCCTAAATGGAGTTGAATCACATGCAATTCTTAGTCCCACGAGCAAGAGTTATTTTCTGGTAAGGAAAGTCACTATTGCGCTCCCATTGCTATACGCAGTACAAATAGCACTGGCGTCTGTTTCCAGCAATTACAGTGTATTGGACTGAAGAGGAGCTACTGTTCTTGTCAGTTTCCTAAGCAGAGTTGAACTAGATATTGCCCGTGTGTGTAGGAAGCACAGTTCTTTTGTTCTGAGCAAGCTCACTGTTCTGGCCCTATAGGAAACACAGAACAGTAGAAGAGTACTCTTTTCTCAAAAGCAGAGAGTGTTTCTTGTAAGGCGAGCTAGCGTTTGTTTCCCAGTCCTAAATGGAGTTGAATCACATGCAGTTTGTGGTCTTACGAGCAAGAGTTGTTTTCTGGTAAGAAGAGTCACTATTGTGCTCCCTTTGTCATACACAGGGCAAATAGCACTGGCGTCTGTTCCCAGCATGTACAGTGTATTGGACTGAAGAGGATCTACTGTTCTTGTCAGTTTGCTAAGCAGAATTGAAATAGATATGGCCGTGTGTAGGAAGCACAGTTTTTTTTTGTTCTGAGCAAGCTCACTGTTCTGGCCCTATAGGAAACACAGTAGAGTAGATGAGTGCTCTTTTCTCAGAAGCAGAGTGTGTTTCTTGTAAGGCAAGCTAGCATTTGTTTCCCAGTCCTAAATGCAGTTGTATTAAATGCACTTTCTGGTCCTACGAGCAAGAGTTGTTTTCTGGTAAGAAGAGTCACTATTGCGCTCCCATTGCCATACACAGGGCAAATAGCACTCGTGTCTGTTCCCAGCAAGTACATTGTATTGGACTGAAGAGGAGCTACTGTTCTTGTCAGTTTCCTAAGCAGAATTGAACTAGTTATGGCCGTGTGTGTAGGAAGCACAGTTCTCTTGTTCTGAGCAAGCTCACTGTTCGGACCCCATAGGAAACACAGTAGAGTAGAAGAGTGCCCTTTTCTCAAAAGCAGAGTGTGTTTCTTGTAAGGCGAGCTAGCGTTTGTTTCCCAGTCCTAAATGGAGTTGAATCACATGAAGTTTCTGGTCCTACGAGCAAGAGTTTTTTCTGCTAAGAAGAGTCACTATTGTGCTCCCATTGTCATACACAGGGCAAATAGCAATGGCATCTGTTCCCAGCATGTACAGTGTATTGGACTGAAGAGGATCTACTGTTCTTGTCAGTTTCCTAAGTAGAATTGAACTACATATGGCCGTGTGTGTAGGAAGCACAGTTCTTTTGTTCAGAGCAAGCTCACTGTTCGGACCTCATAGGAAACACAGTAGAGTAGAAGAGTGCTCTTTTCTCAAAAGCAGAATGTGTTTCTTGTAAGGCGAGCTAGCATTTGTTTCACAGTCCTAAATGGAGTTGAATCACATGCAGTTTCTGGTCCTTCGAGCAAGAGTTGTTTTCTGGTAAGAAGAGTCACTATTGCACTCCCATTGACTTACACAGGGCAAATAGCACTGGCGTCTGTTCACAGCATGTACAGTGTATTGGACTGAAGAGGATCTACTGTTCTTGTCAGTTTCCTAAGGAGAGTTGAATTAGATATGGCCCGTGTGTGTAGGAAGCACAGTTCCTTTTTTCTGAGCAAGCTCACTGTTCTGGCCCTATAGGAAACACATTAGAGTAGAAGAGTGCTCTTTTCTCAAAAGCAGAGTGTGTTTCTTGTAAGGCGAGCTACCATTTGTTTCCCAGTCCTAAATGGAGTTGAATCACATGCAGTTGTTGGTCCCAGGATCAAGAGTTATTTTCTGGTAAGGAAAGTCACTATTGCGCTCCCATTGCCATACGCAGTACAAATAGCACTGGCGTCTGTTGCCAGCAAGTACAGTGTATTGGACTGAAGAGGAGCTACAGTTCTTGTCAGTTTCCTAAGCAGAGTTGAACTAGATATTGCCCGTGTGTGTAGGAAGCACAGTTCTTTAGTTCTGAGCAAGCTCACTGTTCTGGCCCTATAGGAAACACAGAACAGTAGAAGAGTACTCTTTTCTCTAAAGCAGAGAGTGTTTCTTGTAAGGCGAGCTAGCGTTTGTTTCCCAGTCCTAAATGGAGTTGAATCACATGAAGTTTGTGGTCCTACGAGCAAGAGTTGTTTTCTGGTAAGAAGAGTCACTATTGTGCTCCCTTTGTCATACACAGGGCAAATAGCACTGGCGTCTGTTCCCAGCATGTACAGTGAATTGGACTGAAGAGGATCTACTATTCTTGTCAGTTTGCTAAGCAGAATTGAAATAGATATGGCCGTGTGTAGGAAGCACAGTTCTTTTGTTCTGAGCAAGCTCACTGTTCTGGCCCTATAGGAAACACAGTAGAGTAGATGAGTGATCTTTTCTCAAAAGCAGAGTGTGTTTCTTGTAAGGCGAGCTAGCATTTGTTTCCCAGTCCTAAATGGCGTTGAATCACATGCAGTTTCTGGTTCTATGAGCAAGAGTAGTTTTCTGGTAAGAAGAGTCACTATTGCGCTCCCATTGCCATACACAGGGCAAATAGCACTCGTGTCTGTTCCCAGCAAGTACAGTGTATTGGACTGAAGAGGAGCTACTGTTCTTGTCAGTTTCCTAAGCAGAATTGAACTAGTTATGGCCGTGTGTGTAGGAAGCACAGTTCTCTTGTTCTGAGCAAGCTCACTGTTCGGAGCCCATAGGAAACACAGTAGAGTAGAAGAGTGCCCTTTTCTCAAAAGCAGAGTGTATTTCTTGTAAGGTGAGCTAGCGTTTGTTTCCCAGTCCTAAATGGAGTTGAATCACATGAAGTTTCTGGTCCTACGAGCAAGAGTTTTTTCTGCTAAGAAGAGTCACTATTGTGCTCCCATTGTCATACACAGGGCAAATAGCACTGGCATCTGTTCCCAGCATGTACAGTGTATTGGACTGAAGAGGATCTACTGTTCTTGTCAGTTTCCTAAGTAGAATTGAACTACATATGGCCGTGTGTGTAGGAAGCACAGTTCTTTTGTTCAGAGCAAGCTCACTGTTCGGACCTCATAGGAAACACAGTAGAGTAGAAGAGTGCTCTTTTCTCAAAAGCAGAATGTGTTTCTTGTAAGGCGAGCTAGCATTTGTTTCACAGTCCTAAATGGAGTTGAATCACATGCAGTTTCTGGTCCTTCGAGCAAGAGTTGTTTTCTGGTAAGAAGAGTCACTATTGCACTCCCATTGACTTACACAGGGCAAATAGCACTGGCGTCTGTTCACAGCATGTACAGTGTATTGGACTGAAGAGGATCTACTGTTCTTGTCAGTTTCCTAAGGAGAGTTGAACTAGATATGGCCCGTGTGTGTAGGAAGCACAGTTCCTTTTTTCTGAGCAAGCTCACTGTTCTGGCCCTATAGGAAACACAGTAGAGTAGAAGAGTGCTCTTTTCTCAAAAGCAGAGTATGTTTCTTGTAAGGCGAGCTACCATTTGTTTCCCAGTCCTAAATGGAGTTGAATCACATGCAGTTGTTGGTCCCAGGATCAAGAGTTATTTTCTGGTAAGGAAAGTCACTATTGCGCTCCCATTGCCATACGCAGTACAAATAGCACTGGCGTCTGTTGCCAGCAAGTACAGTGTATTGGACTGAAGAGGAGCTACAGTTCTTGTCAGTTTCCTAAGCAGAGTTGAACTAGATGTTGCCCGTATGTGTAGGAAGCACAGTTCTTTTGTTCTGAGCAAGCTCACTGTTCTGGCCCTATAGGAAACACAGAACAGTAGAAGAGTACTCTTTTCTCTAAAGCAGAGAGTGTTTCTTGTAAGGCGAGCTAGCGTTTGTTTCCCAGTCCTAAATGGAGTTGAATCACATGAAGTTTGTGGTCCTACGAGCAAGAGTTGTTTTCTGGTAAGAAGAGTCACTATTGTGCTCCCTTTGTCATACACAGGGCAAATAGCACTGGCGTCTATTCCCAGCATGTACAGTGAATTGGACTGAAGAGGATCTACTATTCTTGTCAGTTTGCTAAGCAGAATTGAAATAGATATGGCCGTGTGTAGGAAGCACAGTTCTTTTGTTCTGAGCAAGCTCACTGTTCTGGCCCTATAGGAAACACAGTAGAGTAGATGAGTGATCTTTTCTCAAAAGCAGAGTGTGTTTCTTGTAAGGCGAGCTAGCGTTTGTTTCCCAGGCCTAAATGGCGTTGAATCACATGCAGTTTCTGGTTCTATGAGCAAGAGTAGTTTTCTGGTAAGAAGAGTCACTACTGCGCTCACATTGTCATACATAGTGCAAATAGCACTCGTGTCTGTTCCCAGCATGTACAGTGTATGGGACTGAAGAGGATCTACTGTTCTTGTCAGTTTCCTAAGCAGATTTGAACTAGATATGGCCTTTGTGTGTAGGAAGCACAGTTCTTTTGTTCTGAGCAAGCTTACTGTTCAGACCCCATAGGAAACACAGTAGAGTAGAAGAGTGCTCTTTTCTCAAAGCAGAGTGTGTTTCTTTTAAGGCGAGCTAGTGTTTGTTTCCCAGTCCTAAATGGAGTTGAATCCCATGCAGTTTCTGGTCCTATGAGCAAGAGTTGTTTTCTGGTAAGAAGAGTCACTATTGCGCTCCCATTGTCATACACAGGGCAAATAGCACTGGCGTCTGTTCCCAGCATGTACAGTGTATTTGACTGAAGTGGATCTACTGTTCTTGTCAGTTTGCTAAGCAGAATTGAAATAGATATGGCCGTGTGTAGGAAGCACAGTTCTTTTGTTCTGAGCAAGCTCACTGTTCTGGCCCTATAGGAAACACAGTAGAGTAGATGAGTGATCTTTTCTCAAAAGCAGAGTGTGTTTCTTGTAAGGCGAGCTAGCGTTTGTTTCCCAGTCCTAAATGGCGTTGAATCACATGCAGTTTCTGGTTCTATGAGCAAGAGTAGTTTTCTGGTAAGAAGAGTCACTATTGCGCTCACATTGTCATACATAGTGCAAATAGCACTCGTGTCTGTTCCCAGCATGTACAGTGTATTGGACTGAAGAGGATCTACTGTTCTTGTCAGTTTCCTAAGCAGATTTGAACTAGATATGGCCGTATGTGTAGGAAGCACAGTTCTTTTGTTCTGAGCAAGCTTACTGTTCAGACCCCATGGGAAACACAGTAGAGTAGAACAGTGCTCTTTTCTCAAAAGCAGAGTGTGTTTCTTTTAAGGCGAGCTAGTGTTTGTTTCCCAGTCCTAAATGGAGTTTAATCACATGAAGTTTCTGGTCCTACGAGCAAGAGTTTTTTCTGCTAAGAAGAGTCACTATTGTGCTCCCATTGTCATACACAGGGCAAATAGCACTGACATCTGTTCCCAGCATGTACAGTGTATTGGACTGAAGAGGATCTACTGTTCTTGTCAGTTTCCTAAGGAGAGATGAACTAGATATGGCCCGTGTGTGTAGGAAGCACAGTTCTTTTTTTCTGAGCAAGCTCACTGTTCTGGCCCTATAGGAAACACAGTAGAGTAGAAGAGTGCTCTTTTCTCAAAAGCAGAGTGTGTTTCTTGTAAGGCGAGCTACCGTTTGTTTCCCAGTCCTAAATGGAGTTGAATCACATGCAATTGTTAGTCCCACGAGCAAGAGTTATTTTCTGGTAAGGAAAGTCACTATTGTGCTCCCATTGCCATATGCAGTACAAATAGCACTGGCGTCTGTTTCCAGCAATTACAGTGTATTGGACTGAAGAGGAGCTACTGTTCTTGTCAGTTTCCTAAGCAGAGTTGAACTAGATATTGCCCGTGTGTGTAGGAAGCACAGTTCTTTTGTTCTGAGCAAGCTCACTGTTCTGGCCCTATAGGAAACACAGAACAGTAGAAGAGTACTCTTTTCTCAAAAGCAGAGAGTGTTTCTTGTAAGGCGAGCTAGCGTTTGTTTCCCAGTCCTAAATGGAGTTGAATCACATGCAGTTTGTGGTCCTACGAGCAAGAGTTGTTTTCTGGTAAGAAGAGTCACTATTGTGCTCCCTTTGTCATACACAGGGCAAATAGCACTGGCGTCTGTTCCCAGCATGTACACTGTATTGGACTGAAGAGGATCTACTGTTCTTGTCAGTTTGCTAAGCAGAATTGAAATAGATATGGCCGTGTGTAGGAAGCACAGATCTTTTGTTCTGAGCAAGCTCACTGTTCTGGCCCTATAGGAAACACAGTAGAGTAGATGAGTGATCTTTTCTCAAAAGCAGAGTGTGTTTCTTGTAAGGCGAGCTAGCGTTTGTTTCCCAGTCCTAAATGGCGTTGAATCACATGCAGTTTCTGGTTCTATGAGCAAGAGTAGTTTTCTGGTAAGAAGAGTCACTATTGTACTCACATTGTCATACATAGTGCAAATAGCACTCGTGTCTGTTCCCAGCATGTACAGTGTATTGGACTGAAGAGGATCTACTGTTCTTGTCAGTTTCTTAAGTAGAGTTGAACTAGATATGGCCCGTGTGTGTAGGAAGCACAGTTCTTTTTTTCTGAGCAAGCTCACTGTTCTGGCCCTATAGGAAACACAGTAGAGTAGAAGAGTGCTCTTTCCTCAAAAGCAGAGTGTGTTTCTTGTAAGGCGAGCTACCGTTTGTTTCCCAGTCCTAAATGGAGTTGAATCACATGCAATTCTTAGTCCCACGAGCAAGAGTTATTTTCTGGTAAGGAAAGTCACTATTGCGCTCCCATTGCTATACGCAGTACAAATAGCACTGGCGTCTGTTTCCAGCAATTACAGTGTATTGGACTGAAGAGGAGCTACTGTTCTTGTCAGTTTCCTAAGCAGAGTTGAACTAGATATTGCCCGTGTGTGTAGGAAGCACAGTTCTTTTGTTCTGAGCAAGCTCACTGTTCTGGCCCTATAGGAAACACAGAACAGTAGAAGAGTACTCTTTTCTCAAAAGCAGAGAGTGTTTCTTGTAAGGCGAGCTAGCGTTTGTTTCCCAGTCCTAAATGGAGTTGAATCACATGCAGTTTGTGGTCTTACGAGCAAGAGTTGTTTTCTGGTAAGAAGAGTCACTATTGTGCTCCCTTTGTCATACACAGGGCAAATAGCACTGGCGTCTGTTCCCAGCATGTACAGTGTATTGGACTGAAGAGGATCTACTGTTCTTGTCAGTTTGCTAAGCAGAATTGAAATAGATATGGCCGTGTGTAGGAAGCACAGTTTTTTTTTGTTCTGAGCAAGCTCACTGTTCTGGCCCTATAGGAAACACAGTAGAGTAGATGAGTGCTCTTTTCTCAGAAGCAGAGTGTGTTTCTTGTAAGGCAAGCTAGCATTTGTTTCCCAGTCCTAAATGCAGTTGTATTAAATGCACTTTCTGGTCCTACGAGCAAGAGTTGTTTTCTGGTAAGAAGAGTCACTATTGCGCTCCCATTGCCATACACAGGGCAAATAGCACTCGTGTCTGTTCCCAGCAAGTACATTGTATTGGACTGAAGAGGAGCTACTGTTCTTGTCAGTTTCCTAAGCAGAATTGAACTAGTTATGGCCGTGTGTGTAGGAAGCACAGTTCTCTTGTTCTGAGCAAGCTCACTGTTCGGACCCCATAGGAAACACAGTAGAGTAGAAGAGTGCCCTTTTCTCAAAAGCAGAGTGTGTTTCTTGTAAGGCGAGCTAGCGTTTGTTTCCCAGTCCTAAATGGAGTTGAATCACATGAAGTTTCTGGTCCTACGAGCAAGAGTTTTTTCTGCTAAGAAGAGTCACTATTGTGCTCCCATTGTCATACACAGGGCAAATAGCAATGGCATCTGTTCCCAGCCATGTACAGTGTATTGGACTGAAGAGGATCTACTGTTCTTGTCAGTTTCCTAAGTAGAATTGGAACTACATATGGCCGTGTGTGTAGGAAGCACAGTTCTTTTGTTCAGAGCAAGCTCACTGTTCGGACCTCATAGGAAACACAGTAGAGTAGAAGAGTGCTCTTTCTCAAAAGCAGGAATGTGTTTTCTTGTAAGGCGAGCTAGCATTTGTTTCACAGTCCTAAATGGAGTTGAATCACATGCAGTTTCTGGTCCTTCGAGCAAGAGTTGTTTTCTGGTAAGAAGAGTCACTATTGCACTCCCATTGACTTACACAGGGCAAAAGCACTGGCGTCTGTTCACAGCATGTACAGTGTATTGGACTGAAGAGGATCTACTGTTCTTGTCAGTTTCCTAAGGAGAGTTGAATTAGATATGGCCCGTGTGTGTAGGAAGCACAGTTCCTTTTTTCTGAGCAAGCTCACTGTTCTGGCCCTATAGGAAACACATTAGAGTAGAAGAGTGCTCTTTTCTCAAAGCAGAGTGTGTTTCTTGTAAGGCGAGCTACCATTTGTTTCCCAGTCCTAAATGGAGTTGAATCACATGCAGTTGTTGGTCCCAGGATCAAGAGTTATTTTCTGGTAAGGAAAGTCACTATTGCGCTCCCATTGCCATACCGCAGTACAAATAGCACTGGCGTCTGTTGCCAGCAAGTACAGTGTATTGGACTGAAGAGGAGCTACAGTTCTTGTCAGTTTCCTAAGCAGAGTTGAACTAGATATTGCCCGTGTGTGTAGGAAGCACAGTTCTTTAGTTCTGAGCAAGCTCACTGTTCTGGCCCTATAGGAAACACAGAACAGTAGAAGAGTACTCTTTTCTCTAAAGCAGAGAGTGTTTCTTGTAAGGCGAGCTAGCGTTTGTTTCCCAGTCCTAAATGGAGTTGAATCACATGAAGTTTGTGGTCCTACGAGCAAGAGTTGTTTTCTGGTAAGAAGAGTCACTATTGTGCTCCCTTTGTCATACACAGGGCAAATAGCACTGGCGTCTGTTCCCAGCATGTACAGTGAATTGGACTGAAGAGGATCTACTATTCTTGTCAGTTTGCTAAGCAGAATTGAAATAGATATGGCCGTGTGTAGGAAGCACAGTTCTTTTGTTCTGAGCAAGCTCACTGTTCTGGCCCTATAGGAAACACAGTAGAGTAGATGAGTGATCTTTTCTCAAAAGCAGAGTGTGTTTCTTGTAAGGCGAGCTAGCATTTGTTTCCCAGTCCTAAATGGCGTTGAATCACATGCAGTTTCTGGTTCTATGAGCAAGAGTAGTTTTCTGGTAAGAAGAGTCACTATTGCGCTCCCATTGCCATACACAGGGCAAATAGCACTCGTGTCTGTTCCCAGCAAGTACAGTGTATTGGACTGAAGAGGAGCTACTGTTCTTGTCAGTTTCCTAAGCAGAATTGAACTAGTTATGGCCGTGTGTGTAGGAAGCACAGTTCTCTTGTTCTGAGCAAGCTCACTGTTCGGAGCCCATAGGAAACACAGTAGAGTAGAAGAGTGCCCTTTTCTCAAAAGCAGAGTGTATTTCTTGTAAGGTGAGCTAGCGTTTGTTTCCCAGTCCTAAATGGAGTTGAATCACATGAAGTTTCTGGTCCTACGAGCAAGAGTTTTTTCTGCTAAGAAGAGTCACTATTGTGCTCCCATTGTCATACACAGGGCAAATAGCACTGGCATCTGTTCCCAGCATGTACAGTGTATTGGACTGAAGAGGATCTACTGTTCTTGTCAGTTTCCTAAGTAGAATTGAACTACATATGGCCGTGTGTGTAGGAAGCACAGTTCTTTTGTTCAGAGCAAGCTCACTGTTCGGACCTCATAGGAAACACAGTAGAGTAGAAGAGTGCTCTTTTCTCAAAAGCAGAATGTGTTTCTTGTAAGGCGAGCTAGCATTTGTTTCACAGTCCTAAATGGAGTTGAATCACATGCAGTTTCTGGTCCTTCGAGCAAGAGTTGTTTTCTGGTAAGAAGAGTCACTATTGCACTCCCATTGACTTACACAGGGCAAATAGCACTGGCGTCTGTTCACAGCATGTACAGTGTATTGGACTGAAGAGGACTCTACTGTTCTTGTCAGTTTTCCTAAGGAGAGTTGAAGCTAGATATGGCCCGTGATGTGTAGGAAGCACAGTTCCTTTTTTCTGAGCAAGCTCACTGTTCTGGCCCTATAGGAAACACAGTAGAGTAGAAGAGTGCTCTTTTCTCAAAAGCAGAGTATGTTTCTTGTAAGGCGAGCTACCATTTGTTTCCCAGTCCTAAATGGATGTTGAATCACATGCAGTTGTTGGTCCCAGGATCAAGAGTTATTTTCTGGTAAGGAAAGTCACTATTGCGCTCCCATTGCCATACGCGAGTACAAATAGCACTGGCGTCTGTTGCCAGCAAGTACAGTGTATTGGAACTGAAGAGGAGCTACAGTTCTTGTCAGTTTCCTAAGCAGAGTTGAACTAGATGTTGCCCGTATGTGTAGGAAGCACAGTTCTTTTGTTCTGAGCAAGCTCACTGTTCTGGCCCTATAGGAAACACAGAACAGTAGAAGAGTACTCTTTTCTCTAAAGCAGAGAGTGTTTCTTGTAAGGCGAGCTAGCGTTTGTTTCCTCAGTCCTAAATGGAGTTGAATCACATGAAGTTTGTGTGGTCCTACGAGCAAGAGTTGTTTTCTGGTAAGAAGAGTCACTATTGTGCTCCCCTTTGTCAATACACAGGGCAAATAGCACCTGGCGTCTATTCCCAGCATGATACAGTGAATTGGACTGAAGAGGATCTACTATTCTTGTCAGTTTGCTAAGCAGAATTGAAATAGATATGGCAGTGGTGTAGGAAGCACAGTTCTTTTGTTCTGAGCAAGCTCACTGTTCTGGCCCTATAGGAAACACAGTAGAGTAGATGAGTGATCTTTTCTCAAAAGCAGAGTGTGTTTCTTGTAAGGCGAGCTAGCGTTTGTTTCCCAGGCTAAATGGCGTTGAATCACATGCAGTTTCTGGTTCTATGAGCAAGAGTAGTTTTCTGGTAAGAAGAGTCACTACTGCGCTCACATTGTCATACATAGTGCAAATAGCACTCGTGTCTGTTCCCAGCATGTACAGTGTATGGGACTGAAGAGGATCTACTGTTCTTGTCAGTTTCCTAAGCAGATTTGAACTAGATATGGCCTTTGTGTGTAGGAAGCACAGTTCTTTTGTTCTGAGCAAGCTTACTGTTCAGACCCCATAGGAAACACAGTAGAGTAGAAGAGTGCTCTTTTCTCAAAGCAGAGTGTGTTTCTTTTAAGGCGAGCTAGTGTTTGTTTCCCAGTCCTAAATGGAGTTGAATCCCATGCAGTTTCTGGTCCTATGAGCAAGAGTTGTTTTCTGGTAAGAAGAGTCACTATTGCGCTCCCATTGTCATACACAGGGCAAATAGCACTGGCGTCTGTTCCCAGCATGTACAGTGTATTTGACTGAAGTGGATCTACTGTTCTTGTCAGTTTGCTAAGCAGAATTGAAATAGATATGGCCGTGTGTAGGAAGCACAGTTCTTTTGTTCTGAGCAAGCTCACTGTTCTGGCCCTATAGGAAACACAGTAGAGTAGATGAGTGATCTTTTCTCAAAAGCAGAGTGTGTTTCTTGTAAGGCGAGCTAGCGTTTGTTTCCCAGTCCTAAATGGCGTTGAATCACATGCAGTTTCTGGTTCTATGAGCAAGAGTAGTTTTCTGGTAAGAAGAGTCACTATTGCGCTCACATTGTCATACATAGTGCAAATAGCACTCGTGTCTGTTCCCAGCATGTACAGTGTATTGGACTGAAGAGGATCTACTGTTCTTGTCAGTTTCCTAAGCAGATTTGAACTAGATATGGCCGTATGTGTAGGAAGCACAGTTCTTTTGTTCTGAGCAAGCTTACTGTTCAGACCCCATGGGAAACACAGTAGAGTAGAACAGTGCTCTTTTCTCAAAAGCAGAGTGTGTTTCTTTTAAGGCGAGCTAGTGTTTGTTTCCCAGTCCTAAATGGAGTTTAATCACATGAAGTTTCTGGTCCTACGAGCAAGAGTTTTTTCTGCTAAGAAGAGTCACTATTGTGCTCCCATTGTCATACACAGGGCAAATAGCACTGACATCTGTTCCCAGCATGTACAGTGTATTGGACTGAAGAGGATCTACTGTTCTTGTCAGTTTCCTAAGGAGAGATGAACTAGATATGGCCCGTGTGTGTAGGAAGCACAGTTCTTTTTTTCTGAGCAAGCTCACTGTTCTGGCCCTATAGGAAACACAGTAGAGTAGAAGAGTGCTCTTTTCTCAAAAGCAGAGTGTGTTTCTTGTAAGGCGAGCTACCGTTTGTTTCCCAGTCCTAAATGGAGTTGAATCACATGCAATTGTTAGTCCCACGAGCAAGAGTTATTTTCTGGTAAGGAAAGTCACTATTGTGCTCCCATTGCCATATGCAGTACAAATAGCACTGGCGTCTGTTTCCAGCAATTACAGTGTATTGGACTGAAGAGGAGCTACTGTTCTTGTCAGTTTCCTAAGCAGAGTTGAACTAGATATTGCCCGTGTGTGTAGGAAGCACAGTTCTTTTGTTCTGAGCAAGCTCACTGTTCTGGCCCTATAGGAAACACAGAACAGTAGAAGAGTACTCTTTTCTCAAAAGCAGAGAGTGTTTCTTGTAAGGCGAGCTAGCGTTTGTTTCCCAGTCCTAAATGGAGTTGAATCACATGCAGTTTGTGGTCCTACGAGCAAGAGTTGTTTTCTGGTAAGAAGAGTCACTATTGTGCTCCCTTTGTCATACACAGGGCAAATAGCACTGGCGTCTGTTCCCAGCATGTACACTGTATTGGACTGAAGAGGATCTACTGTTCTTGTCAGTTTGCTAAGCAGAATTGAAATAGATATGGCCGTGTGTAGGAAGCACAGATCTTTTGTTCTGAGCAAGCTCACTGTTCTGGCCCTATAGGAAACACAGTAGAGTAGATGAGTGATCTTTTCTCAAAAGCAGAGTGTGTTTCTTGTAAGGCGAGCTAGCGTTTGTTTCCCAGTCCTAAATGGCGTTGAATCACATGCAGTTTCTGGTTCTATGAGCAAGAGTAGTTTTCTGGTAAGAAGAGTCACTATTGTACTCACATTGTCATACATAGTGCAAATAGCACTCGTGTCTGTTCCCAGCATGTACAGTGTATTGGACTGAAGAGGATCTACCGTTCTTGTCAGTTTCTTAAGGAGAGTTGAACTAGATATGGCCCGTGTGTGTAGGAAGCACAGTTCTTTTTTTCTGAGCAAGCTCACTGTTCTGGCCCTATAGGAAACACAGTAGAGTAGAAGAGTGCTCTTTCCTCAAAAGCAGAGTGTGTTTCTTGTAAGGCGAGCTACCGTTTGTTTCCCAGTCCTAAATGGAGTTGAATCACATGCAATTCTTAGTCCCACGAGCAAGAGTTATTTTCTGGTAAGGAAAGTCACTATTGCGCTCCCATTGCCATACGCAGTACAAATAGCACTGGCGTCTGTTTCCAGCAATTACAGTGTATTGGACTGAAGAGGAGCTACTGTTCTTGTCAGTTTCCTAAGCAGAGTTGAACTAGATATTGCCCGTGTGTGTAGGAAGCACAGTTCTTTTGTTCTGAGCAAGCTCACTGTTCTGGCCCTATAGGAAACACAGAACAGTAGAAGAGTACTCTTTTCTCAAAAGCAGAGAGTGTTTCTTGTAAGGCGAGCTAGCGTTTGTTTCCCAGTCCTAAATGGAGTTGAATCACATGCAGTTTGTGGTCCTACGAGCAAGAGTTGTTTTCTGGTAAGAAGAGTCACTATTGTGCTCCCTTTGTCATACACAGGGCAAATAGCACTGGCGTCTGTTCCCAGCATGTACAGTGTATTGGACTGAAGAGGATCTACTGTTCTTGTCAGTTTGCTAAGCAGAATTGAAACAGATATGGCCGTGTGTAGGAAGCACAGTTTTTTTTGTTCTGAGCAAGCTCACTGTTCTGGCCCTATAGGAAACACAGTAGAGTAGATGAGTGCTCTTTTCTCAGAAGCAGAGTGTGTTTCTTGTAAGGCAAGCTAGCATTTGTTTCCCAGTCCTAAATGCAGTTGTATTAAATGCACTTTCTGGTCCTACGAGCAAGAGTTGTTTTCTGGTAAGAAGAGTCACTATTGCGCTCCCATTGCCATACACAGGGCAAATAGCACTCGTGTCTGTTCCCAGCAAGTACAGTGTATTGGACTGAAGAGGAGCTACTGTTCTTGTCAGTTTCCTAAGCAGAATTGAACTAGTTATGGCCGTGTGTGTAGGAAGCACAGTTCTCTTGTTCTGAGCAAGCTCACTGTTCGGACCCCATAGGAAACACAGTAGAGTAGAAGAGTGCCCTTTTCTCAAAAGCAGAGTGTATTTCTTGTAAGGCGAGCTAGCGTTTGTTTCCCAGTCCTAAATGGAGTTGAATCACATGAAGTTTCTGGTCCTACGAGCAAGAGTTTTTTCTGCTAAGAAGAGTCACTATTGTGCTCCCATTGTCATACACAGGGCAAATAGCAATGGCATCTGTTCCCAGCATGTACAGTGTATTGGACTGAAGAGGATCTACTGTTCTTGTCATTTTCCTAAGTAGAATTGAACTAGATGTGGCCGTGTGTGTAGGAAGCACAGTTCTTTTGTTCAGAGCAAGCTAACTGTTCGGACCTCATAGGAAACACAGTAGAGTAGAAGAGTGCTCTTTTCTAAAAAGCAGAATGTGTTTCTTGTAAGGCGAGCTAGCATTTGTTTCACAGTCCTAAATGGAGTTGAATCACATGCAGTTTCTGGTCCTTCGAGCAAGAGTTGTTTTCTGGTAAGAAGAGTCACTATTGCACTCCCTTTGACTTACACAGGGCAAATAGCACTGGCGTCTGTTCACAGCATGTACAGTGTATTGGACTGAAGAGGATCTACTGTTCTTGTCAGTATCCTAAGGAGAGTTGAACTAGATATGGCCCGTGTGTGTAGGAAGCACAGTTCTTTTTTTCTGAGCAAGCTCACTGTTCTGGCCCTATAGGAAACACAGTAGAGTAGAAGAGTGCTCTTTTCTCAAAAGTAGAGTGTGTTTCTTGTAAGGCGAGCTACCATTTGTTTCCCAGTCCTAAATGGAGTTGAATCACATGCAGTTGTTGGTCCCAGGATCAAGAGTTATTTTCTGGTAAGGAAAGTCACTATTGCGCTCCCATTGCCATACGCAGTACAAATAGCACTGTCGTCTGTTGCCAGCAAGTACAGTGTATTGGACTGAAGAGGAGCTACAGTTCTTGTCAGTTTCCTAAGCAGAGTTGAACTAGATATTGCCCGTGTGTGTAGGAAGCACAGTTCTTTTGTTCTGAGCAAGCTCACTGTTCTGGCCCTATAGGAAACACAGAACAGTAGAAGAGTACTCTTTTCTCTAAAGCAGAGAGTGTTTCTTGTAAGGCGAGCTAGCGTTTGTTTCCCAGTCCTAAATGGAGTTGAATCACATGAAGTTTGTGGTCCTACGAGCAAGAGTTGTTTTCTGGTAAGAAGAGTCACTATTGTGCTCCCTTTGTCATACACAGGGCAAATAGCACTGGCGTCTGTTCCCAGCATGTACAGTGAATTGGACTGAAGAGGATCTACTATTCTTGTCAGTTTGCTAAGCAGAATTGAAATAGATATGGCCGTGTGTAGGAAGCACAGTTCTTTTGTTCTGAGCAAGCTCACTGTTCTGGCCCTATAGGAAACACAGTAGAGTAGATGAGTGATCTTTTCTCAAAAGCAGAGTGTGTTTCTTGTAAGGCGAGCTAGCGTTTGTTTCCCAGTCCTAAATGGCGTTGAATCACATGCAGTTTCTGGTTCTATGAGCAAGAGTAGTTTTCTGGTAAGAAGAGTCACTACTGCGCTCACATTGTCATACATAGTGCAAATAGCACTCGTGTCTGTTCCCAGCATGTACAGTGTATGGGACTGAAGAGGATCTACTATTCTTGTCAGTTTCCTAAGCAGATTTGAAGTAGATATGGCCCGTGTGTAGGAAGCACAGTTCTTTTGTTCTGAGCAAGCTTACTGTTCAGACCCCATAGGAAACACAGTAGAGTAGAAGAGTGCTCTTTTCTCAAAGCAGAGTGTGTTTCTTTTAAGGCGAGCTAGTATTTGTTTCCCAGTCCTAAATGGAGTTGAATCCCATGCAGTTTCTGGTCCTATGAGCAAGAGTTGTTTTCTGGTAAGAAGAGTCACTATTGTGCTCCCATTGTCATACACAGGGCAAATAGCACTGGAGTCTGTTCCCAGCATGTACAGTGTATTTGACTGAAGTGGATCTACTGTTCTTGTCAGTTTCCTAAGCAGAATTGAACTAGATATGGCCGTGTGTGTAGGAAGTACAGTTCTTTTGTTCTGAGCAAGCCACTGTTCGGACCCCATAGGAAACACAGTAGAGTAGAAGAGTGCCCTTTTCTCAAAAGCAGAGTGTGTTTCTTGTAAGGCGAGCTAGCGTTTGTTTCCCAGTCCTAAATGGAGTTGAATCACATGAAGTTTCTGGTCCTATGAGCAAGAGTTTTTTCTGCTAAGAAGAGTCACTATTGTGCTCCCATTGTCATACACAGGGCAAATAGCACTGACATCTGTTCCCAGCATGTACAGTGTATTGGACTGAAGAGGATCTACTGTTCTTGTCAGTTTCCTAAGTAGAATTGAACTAGATATGGGCCTGTGTGTAGGAAGAACAGTTTTTTTGTTCAGAGCAAGCTCACTGTTCGGACCTCATAGGAAACACAGTAGAGTAGAAGAGTGCTCTTTTCTCAAAAGCAGAATGTGTTTCTTGTAAGGCGAGCTAGCATTTGTTTCACAGTCCTAAATGGAGTTGAATCACATGCAGTTTCTGGTCCTTCAAGGAAGAGTTGTTTTCTGTTAAGAAGAGTCACTATTGCACTCCCATTGACTTATACAGGGCAAATAGCACTGGCGTCTGTTCACAGCATGTACAGTGTATTGGACTGAAGAGGATCTACTGTTCTTGTCAGTTTCCTAAGGAGAGTTGAACTAGATATGGCCCGTGTGTGTAGGAAGCACAGTTCTTTTTTTCTGAGCAAGCTCACTGTTCTGGCCCTATAGGAAACACAGTAGAGTAGAAGAGTGCTCTTTTCTCAAAAGCAGAGTGTGTTTCTTGTAAGGCGAGCTACCGTTTGTTTCCCAGTCCTAAATGGAGTTGAATCACATGCAATTGTTAGTCCCACGAGCAAGAGTTATTTTCTGGTAAGGAAAGTCACTATTGCGCTCCCATTGCCATACGCAGTACAAATAGCACTGGCGTCTGTTTCCAGCAATTACAGTGTATTGGACTGAAGAGGAGCTACTGTTCTTGTCAGTTTCCTAAGCAGAGTTGAACTAGATATTGCCCGTGTGTGTAGGAAGCACAGTTCTTTTGTTCTGAGCAAGCTCACTGTTCTGGCCCTATAGGAAACACAGAACAGTAGAAGAGTACTCTTTTCTCTAAAGCAGAGAGTGTTTCTTGTAAGGCGAGCTAGCGTTTGTTTCCCAGTCCTAAATGGAGTTGAATCACATGCAGTTTGTGGTCCTACGAGCAAGAGTTGTTTTCTGGTAAGAAGAGTCACTATTGTGCTCCCTTTGTCATACACAGGGCAAATAGCACTGGCGTCTGTTCCCAGCATGTACAGTGAATTGGACTGAAGAGGATCTACTATTCTTGTCAGTTTGCTAAGCAGAATTGAAATAGATATGGCCGTGTGTAGGAAGCACAGTTCTTTTGTTCTGAGCAAGCTCACTGTTCTGGCCCTATAGGAAACACAGTAGAGTAGATGAGTGATCTTTTCTCAAAAGCAGAGTGTGTTTCTTGTAAGGCGAGCTAGCGTTTGTTTCCCAGTCCTAAATGGCGTTGAATCACATGCAGTTTCTGGTTCTATGAGCAAGAGTAGTTTTCTGGTAAGAAGAGTCACTACTGCGCTCACATTGTCATACATAGTGCAAATAGCACTCGTGTCTGTTCCCAGCATGTACAGTGTATGGGACTGAAGAGGATCTACTATTCTTGTCAGTTTCCTAAGCAGATTTGAAGTAGATATGGCCCGTGTGTGTAGGAAGCACAGTTCTTTTGTTCTGAGCAAGCTTACTGTTCAGACCCCATAGGAAACACAGTAGAGTAGAAGAGTGCTCTTTTCTCAAAGCAGAGTGTGTTTCTTTTAAGGCGAGCTAGTATTTGTTTCCCAGTCCTAAATGGAGTTGAATCCCATGCAGTTTCTGGTCCTATGAGCAAGAGTTGTTTTCTGGTAAGAAGAGTCACTATTGTGCTCCCATTGTCATACACAGGGCAAATAGCACTGGAGTCTGTTCCCAGCATGTACAGTGTATTTGACTGAAGTGGATCTACTGTTCTTGTCAGTTTCCTAAGCAGAATTGAACTAGATATGGCCGTGTGTGTAGGAAGTACAGTTCTTTTGTTCTGAGCAAGCCACTGTTCGGACCCCATAGGAAACACAGTAGAGTAGAAGAGTGCCCTTTTCTCAAAAGCAGAGTGTGTTTCTTGTAAGGCGAGCTAGCGTTTGTTTCCCAGTCCTAAATGGAGTTGAATCACATGAAGTTTCTGTTCCTACGAGCAAGAGTTTTTTCTGCTAAGAAGAGTCACTATTGTGCTCCCATTGTCATACACAGGGCAAATAGCACTGACATCTGTTCCCAGCATGTACAGTGTATTGGACTGAAGAGGATCTACTGTTCTTGTCAGTTTCCTAAGTAGAATTGAACTAGATATGGGCCTGTGTGTAGGAAGAACAGTTTTTTTGTTCAGAGCAAGCTCACTGTTCGGACCTCATAGGAAACACAGTAGAGTAGAAGTGTGCTCTTTTCTCAAAAGCAGAATGTGTTTCTTGTAAGGCGAGCTAGCATTTGTTTCACAGTCCTAAATGGAGTTGAATCACATGCAGTTTCTGGTCCTTCAAGGAAGAGTTGTTTTCTGTTAAGAAGAGTCACTATTGCACTCCCATTGACTTATACAGGGCAAATAGCACTGGCGTCTGTTCACAGCATGTACAGTGTATTGGACTGAAGAGGATCTACTGTTCTTGTCAGTTTCCTAAGGAGAGTTGAACTAGATATGGCCCGTGTGTGTAGGAAGCACAGTTCTTTTTTTCTGAGCAAGCTCACTGTTCTGGCCCTATAGGAAACACAGTAGAGTAGAAGAGTGCTCTTTTCTCAAAAGCAGAGTGTGTTTCTTGTAAGGCGAGCTAGCATTTGTTTCCCAGTCCTAAATGGAGTTGAATCACATGCAATTGTTAGTCCCACGAGCAAGAGTTATTTTCTGGTAAGGAAAGTCACTATTGCGCTCCCATTGCCATACGCAGTACAAATAGCACTGGCGTCTGTTTCCAGCAATTACAGTGTATTGGACTGAAGAGGAGCTACTGTTCTTGTCAGTTTCCTAAGCAGAGTTGAACTAGATATTGCCCGTGTGTGTAGGAAGCACAGTTCTTTTGTTCTGAGCAAGCTCACTGTTCTGGCCCTATAGGAAACACAGAACAGTAGAAGAGTACTCTTTTCTCTAAAGCAGAGAGTGTTTCTTGTAAGGCGAGCTAGCGTTTGTTTCCCAGTCCTAAATGGAGTTGAATCACATGCAGTTTGTGGTCCTACGAGCAAGAGTTGTTTTCTGGTAAGAAGAGTCACTATTGTGCTCCCTTTGTCATACACAGGGCAAATAGCACTGGCATCTGTTCCCAGCATGTACAGTGTATTGGACTGAAGAGGATCTACTGTTCTTGTCAGTTTGCTAAGCAGAATTGAAATAGATATGGCCGTGTGTAGGAAGCACAGTTCTTTTGTTCTGAGCAAGCTCACTGTTCTGGCCCTATAGGAAACACAGTAGAGTAGATGAGTGATCTTTTCTCAAAAGCAGAGTGTGTTTCTTGTAAGGCGAGCTAGCGTTTGTTTCCCAGTCCTAAATGGCGTTGAATCACATGCAGTTTCTGGTTCTATGAGCAAGAGTAGTTTTCTGATAAGAAGATTCACTATTGCACTCACATTGTCATACATAGTGCAAATAGCACTCGTGTCTGTTCCCAGCATGTACAGTGTATTGGACTGAAGAGGATCTACCGTTCTTGTCAGTTTCCTAAGCAGAGTTGAACTAGATATGGCCCGTGTGTGTAGGAAGCCCAGTTCTTTTGTTCTGAGCAAGCTTACTGTTCAGACCCCATAGGAAACACAGTAGAGTAGAAGAGTGCTCTTTTCTCAAAAGCAGAGTGTGTTTCTTTTAAGGCGAGCTACCGTTTGTTTCCCAGTCCTAAATGGAGTTGAATCCCATGCAGTTTCTGGTCCTATGAGCAAGAGTTGTTTTCTGGTAAGAAGAGTCACTATTGCACTCCTATTGTCATACACAGGGCAAATAGCACTGGCGTCTGTTCCCAGCATGTACAGTGTATTGGACTGAAGAGGATCTAATGTTCTTGTCAGTTTCCTAAGGAGAGTTGAATTAGATATGGCCCGTGTGTGTAGGAAGCACAGTTCTTTTTTTCTGAGCAAGCTCACTGTTCTGGCCCTATAGGAAACACAGTAGAGTAGAAGAGTGCTCTTTTCTCAAAAGTAGAGTGTGTTTCTTGTAAGGCGAGCTACCATTTGTTTCCCAGTCCTAAATGGAGTTGAATCACATGCAGTTGTTGGTCCCAGGATCAAGAGTTATTTTCTGGTAAGGAAAGTCACTATTGCGCTCCCATTGCCATACGCAGTACAAATAGCACTGGCGTCTGTTGCCAGCAAGTACAGTGTATTGGACTGAAGAGGAGCTACAGTTCTTGTCAGTTTCCTAAGCAGAGTTGAACTAGATATTGCCCGTGTGTGTAGGAAGCACAGTTCTTTTGTTCTGAGCAAGCTCACTGTTCTGGCCCTATAGGAAACACAGAACAGTAGAAGAGTACTCTTTTCTCTAAAGCAGAGAGTGTTTCTTGTAAGGCGAGCTAGCGTTTGTTTCCCAGTCCTAAATGGAGTTGAATCACATGAAGTTTGTGGTCCTACGAGCAAGAGTTGTTTTCTGGTAAGAAGAGTCACTATTGTGCTCCCTTTGTCATACACAGGGCAAATAGCACTGGCGTCTGTTCCCAGCATGTACAGTGAATTGGACTGAAGAGGATCTACTATTCTTGTCAGTTTGCTAAGCAGAATTGAAATAGATATGGCCGTGTGTAGGAAGCACAGTTCTTTTGTTCTGAGCAAGCTCACTGTTCTGGCCCTATAGGAAACACAGTAGAGTAGATGAGTGATCTTTTCTCAAAAGCAGAGTGTGTTTCTTGTAAGGCGAGCTACCGTTTGTTTCCCAGTCCTAAATGGCGTTGAATCACATGCAGTTTCTGGTTCTATGAGCAAGAGTAGTTTTCTGATAAGAAGATTCACTATTGCACTCACATTGTCATACATAGTGCAAATAGCACTCGTGTCTGTTCCCAGCATGTACAGTGTATTGGACTGAAGAGGATCTACCGTTCTTGTCAGTTTCCTAAGCAGAGTTGAACTAGATATGGCCCGTGTGTGTAGGAAGCCCAGTTCTTTTGTTCTGAGCAAGCTTACTGTTCAGACCCCATAGGAAACACAGTAGAGTAGAAGAGTGCTCTTTTCTCAAAAGCAGAGTGTGTTTCTTTTAAGGCGAGCTAGTGTTTGTTTCCCAGTCCTAAATGGAGTTGAATCCCATGCAGTTTCTGGTCCTATGAGCAAGAGTTGTTTTCTGGTAAGAAGAGTCACTATTGCACTCCTATTGTCATACACAGGGCAAATAGCACTGGCGTCTGTTCCCAGCATGTACAGTGTATTGGACTGAAGAGGATCTAATGTTCTTGTCAGTTTCCTAAGGAGAGTTGAATTAGATATGGCCCGTGTGTGTAGGAAGCACAGTTCTTTTTTTCTGAACAAGCTCACTGTTCTGGCCCTATAGGAAACACAGTAGAGAAGACGAGTGCTCTTTTCTCAAAAGCAGAGTGTGTTTCTTGTAAGGCGAGCTACCGTTTGTTTCCCAGTCCTAAATGGAGTTGAATCACATGCAGTTGTTGGTCACAGGAGCAAGAGTTGTTTTCTGGTAAGGAAAGTCACTATTGCGCTCCCATTGCCATACGCAGTACAAATAGCACTGGCGTCTGTTGCCAGCAAGTACAGTGTATTGGACTGAAGAGGAGCTACAGTTCTTGTCAGTTTCCTAAGCAGAGTTGAACTAGATATTGCCCGTGTGTGTAGGAAGCACAGTTCTTTTGTTCTGAGCAAGCTCACTGTTCTGGCCCTATAGGAAACACAGAACAGTAGAAGAGTACTCTTTTCTCTAAAGCAGAGTGTGTTTATTGTAAGGCGAGCTAGCGTTTGTTTCCCAGTCCTAAATGGAGTTGAATCACATGCAGTTTGTGGTCCTACGAGCAAGAGTTGTTTTCTGGTAAGAAGAGTCACTATTGCACTCCCATTGACTTACACAGGGCAAATAGCACTGGCGTCTGTTCCCAGCATGTACAGTGTATTGGACTGAAGAGGATCTACTGTTCTTGTCAGTTTCCTAAGGAGAGTTGAACTAGATATGGCCCGTGTGTGTAGGAAGCACAGTTCTTTTTTTCTGAGCAAGCTCACTGTTCTGGCCCTATAGGAAACACAGTAGAGTAGAAGAGTGCTCTTTTCTCAAAAGCAGTGTGTGGTTCTTGTAAGGCGAGCTACCATTTGTTTCCCAGTCCTAAATGGAGTTGAATCACATGCAGTTGTTGGTCCCAGGATCAAGAGTTATTTTCTGGTAAGGAAAGTCACTATTGCGCTCCCATTGCCATACACAGTACAAATAGCACTGGCGTCTGTTGCCAGCAAGTACAGTGTATTGGACTGAAGAGGAGCTACAGTTCTTGTCAGTTTCCTAAGCAGAGTTGAACTAGATATTGCCCGTGTGTGTAGGAAGTACAGTTCTTTTGTTCTGAGCAAGCTCACTGTTCTGGCCCTATAGGAAACACAGAACAGTAGAAGAGTACTCTTTTCTCTAAAGCAGAGAGTGTTTCTTGTAAGGCGAGCTAGCGTTTGTTTCCCAGTCCTAAATGGAGTTGAATCACATGAAGTTTGTGGTCCTACGAGCAAGAGTTGTTTTCTGGTAAGAAGAGTCACTATTGTGCTCCCTTTGTCATACACAGGGCAAATAGCACTGGCGTCTGTTCCCAGCATGTACAGTGAATTGGACTGAAGAGGATCTACTATTCTTGTCAGTTTGCTAAGCAGAATTGAAATAGATATGGCCGTGTGTAGGAAGCACAGTTCTTTTGTTCTGAGCAAGCTCACTGTTCTGGCCCTATAGGAAACACAGTAGAGTAGATGAGTGATCTTTTCTCAAAAGCAGAGTGTGTTTCTTGTAAGGCGAGCTAGCGTTTGTTTCCCAGTCCTAAATGGCGTTGAATCACATGCAGTTTCTGGTTCTATGAGCAAGAGTAGTTTTCTGGTAAGAAGAGTCACTACTGCGCTCACATTGTCATACATAGTGCAAATAGCACTCGTGTCTGTTCCCAGCATGTACAGTGTATGGGACTGAAGAGGATCTACTATTCTTGTCAGTTTCCTAAGCAGATTTGAACTAGATATGGCCCGTGTGTGTAGGAAGCACAGTTCTTTTGTTCTGAGCAAGCTTACTGTTCAGACCCCATAGGAAACACAGTAGAGTAGAAGAGTGCTCTTTTCTCAAAGCAGAGTGTGTTTCTTTTAAGGCGAGCTAGTATTTGTTTCCCAGTCCTAAATGGAGTTGAATCCCATGCAGTTTCTGGTCCTATGAGCAAGAGTTGTTTTCTGGTAAGAAGAGTCACTATTGCGCTCCCATTGTCATACACAGGGCAAATAGCACTGGAGTCTGTTCCCAGCATGTACAGTGTATTTGACTGAAGTGGATCTACTGTTCTTGTCAGTTTCCTAAGCAGAATTGAACTAGATATGGCCGTGTGTGTAGGAAGCACAGTTCTTTTGTTCAGAGCAAGCTAACTGTTCGGACCTCATAGGAAACACAGTAGAGTAGAAGAGTGCTCTTTTCTCAAAAGCAGAATGTGTTTCTTGTAAGGCGAGCTAGCATTTGTTTCACAGTCCTAAATGGAGTTGAATCACATGCAGTTTCTGGTCCTTCGAGCAAGAGTTGTTTTCTGGTAAGAAGAGTCACTATTGCACTCCCATTGACTTACACAGGGCAAATAGCACTGGCGTCTGTTCACAGCATGTACAGTGTATTGGACTGAAGAGGATCTACTGTTCTTGTCAGTTTCCTAAGGAGAGTTGAACTAGATATGGCCCGTGTGTGTAGGAAGCACAGTTCTTTTTTTCTGAGCAAGCTCACTGTTCTGGCCCTATAGGAAACACAGTAGAGTAGAAGAGTGCTCTTTTCTCAAAAGCAGAGTGTGTTTCTTGTAAGGCGAGCTACCATTTGTTTCCCAGTCCTAAATGGAGTTGAATCACATGCAGTTGTTGGTCCCAGGATCAAGAGTTATTTTCTGGTAAGGAAAGTCACTATTGAGCTCCCATTGCCATACGCAGTACAAATAGCACTGGCGTCTGTTGCCAGCAAGTACAGTGTATTGGACTGAAGAGGAGCTACAGTTCTTGTCAGTTTCCTAAGCAGAGTTGAACTAGATATTGCCCGTGTGTGTAGGAAGCACAGTTCTTTTGTTCTGAGCAAGCTCACTGTTCTGGCCCTATAGGAAACACAGTAGAGTAGATGAGTGATCTTTTCTCAAAAGCAGAGTGTGTTTCTTGTAAGGCGAGCTAGCGTTTGTTTCCCAGTCCTAAATGGCGTTGAATCACATGCAGTTTCTGGTTCTATGAGCAAGAGTAGTTTTCTGGTAAGAAGAGTCACTACTGCGCTCACATTGTCATACATAGTGCAAATAGCACTCGTGTCTGTTCCCAGCATGTACAGTGTATGGGACTGAAGAGGATCTACTATTCTTGTCAGTTTCCTAAGCAGATTTGAAGTAGATATGGCCCGTGTGTGTAGGAAGCACAGTTCTTTTGTTCTGAGCAAGCTTACTGTTCAGACCCCATAGGAAACACAGTAGAGTAGAAGAGTGCTCTTTTCTCAAAGCAGAGTGTGTTTCTTTTAAGGCGAGCTAGTATTTGTTTCCCAGTCCTAAATGGAGTTGAATCCCATGCAGTTTATGGTCCTATGAGCAAGAGTTGTTTTCTGGTAAGAAGAGTCACTATTGTGCTCCCATTGTCATACACAGGGCAAATAGCACTGGAGTCTGTTCCCAGCATGTACAGTGTATTTGACTGAAGTGGATCTACTGTTCTTGTCAGTTTCCTAAGCAGAATTGAACTAGATATGGCCGTGTGTGTAGGAAGTACAGTTCTTTTGTTCTGAGCAAGCCACTGTTCGGACCCCATAGGAAACACAGTAGAGTAGAAGAGTGCCCTTTTCTCAAAAGCAGAGTGTGTTTCTTGTAAGGCGAGCTAGCGTTTGTTTCCCAGTCCTAAATGGAGTTGAATCACATGAAGTTTCTGGTCCTACGAGCAAGAGTTTTTTCTGCTAAGAAGAGTCACTATTGTGCTCCCATTGTCATACACAGGGCAAATAGCACTGACATCTGTTCCCAGCATATACAGTGTATTGGACTGAAGAGGATCTACTGTTCTTGTCAGTTTCCTAAGTAGAATTGAACTAGATATGGGCCTGTGTGTAGGAAGAACAGTTTTTTTGTTCAGAGCAAGCTCACTGTTCGGACCTCATAGGAAACACAGTAGAGTAGAAGTGTGCTCTTTTCTCAAAAGCAGAATGTGTTTCTTGTACGGCGAGCTAGCATTTGTTTCACAGTCCTAAATGGAGTTGAATCACATGCAGTTTCTGGTCCTTCAAGGAAGAGTTGTTTTCTGTTAAGAAGAGTAACTATTGCACTCCCATTGACTTATACAGGGCAAATAGCACTGGCGTCTGTTCACAGCATGTACAGTGTATTGGACTGAAGAGGATCTACTGTTCTTGTCAGTTTCCTAAGGAGAGTTGAACTAGATATGGCCCGTGTGTGTAGGAAGCACAGTTCTTTTTTTCTGAGCAAGCTCACTGTTCTGGCCCTATAGGAAACACAGTAGAGTAGAAGAGTGCTCTTTTCTCAAAAGCAGAGTGTGTTTCTTGTAAGGCGAGCTACCATTTGTTTCCCAGTCCTAAATGGAGTTGAATCACATGCAGTTGTTGGTCCCAGGATCAAGAGTTATTTTCTGGTAAGGAAAGTCACTATTGAGCTCCCATTGCCATACGCAGTACAAATAGCACTGGCGTCTGTTGCCAGCAATTACAGTGTATTGGACTGAAGAGGAGCTACAGTTCTTGTCAGTTTCCTAAGCAGAGTTGAACTAGATATTGCCCGTGTGTGTAGGAAGCACAGTTCTTTTGTTCTGAGCAAGCTCACTGTTCTGGCCCTATAGGAAACACAGTAGAGTAGATGAGTGATCTTTTCTCAAAAGCAGAGTGTGTTTCTTGTAAGGCGAGCTAGCGTTTGTTTCCCAGTCCTAAATGGCGTTGAATCACATGCAGTTTCTGGTTCTATGAGCAAGAGTAGTTTTCTGGTAAGAAGAGTCACTACTGCGCTCACATTGTCATACATAGTGCAAATAGCACTCGTGTCTGTTCCCAGCATGTACAGTGTATGGGACTGAAGAGGATCTACTATTCTTGTCAGTTTCCTAAGCAGATTTGAAGTAGATATGGCCCGTGTGTGTAGGAAGCACAGTTCTTTTGTTCTGAGCAAGCTTACTGTTCAGACCCCATAGGAAACACAGTAGAGTAGAAGAGTGCTCTTTTCTCAAAGCAGAGTGTGTTTCTTTTAAGGCGAGCTAGTATTTGTTTCCCAGTCCTAAATGGAGTTGAATCCCATGCAGTTTATGGTCCTATGAGCAAGAGTTGTTTTCTGGTAAGAAGAGTCACTATTGTGCTCCCATTGTCATACACAGGGCAAATAGCACTGGAGTCTGTTCCCAGCATGTACAGTGTATTTGACTGAAGTGGATCTACTGTTCTTGTCAGTTTCCTAAGCAGAATTGAACTAGATATGGCCGTGTGTGTAGGAAGTACAGTTCTTTTGTTCTGAGCAAGCCACTGTTCGGACCCCATAGGAAACACAGTAGAGTAGAAGAGTGCCCTTTTCTCAAAAGCAGAGTGTGTTTCTTGTAAGGCGAGCTAGCGTTTGTTTCCCAGTCCTAAATGGAGTTGAATCACATGAAGTTTCTGGTCCTACGAGCAAGAGTTTTTTCTGCTAAGAAGAGTCACTATTGTGCTCCCATTGTCATACACAGGGCAAATAGCACTGACATCTGTTCCCAGCATATACAGTGTATTGGACTGAAGAGGATCTACTGTTCTTGTCAGTTTCCTAAGTAGAATTGAACTAGATATGGGCCTGTGTGTAGGAAGAACAGTTTTTTTGTTCAGAGCAAGCTCACTGTTCGGACCTCATAGGAAACACAGTAGAGTAGAAGTGTGCTCTTTTCTCAAAAGCAGAATGTGTTTCTTGTACGGCGAGCTAGCATTTGTTTCACAGTCCTAAATGGAGTTGAATCACATGCAGTTTCTGGTCCTTCAAGGAAGAGTTGTTTTCTGTTAAGAAGAGTCACTATTGCACTCCCATTGACTTATACAGGGCAAATAGCACTGGCGTCTGTTCACAGCATGTACAGTGTATTGGACTGAAGAGGATCTACTGTTCTTGTCAGTTTCCTAAGGAGAGTTGAACTAGATATGGCCCGTGTGTGTAGGAAGCACAGTTCTTTTTTTCTGAGCAAGCTCACTGTTCTGGCCCTATAGGAAACACAGTAGAGTAGAAGAGTGCTCTTTTCTCAAAAGCAGAGTGTGTTTCTTGTAAGGCGAGCTACCGTTTTTTTCCCAGTCCTAAATGGAGTTGAATCACATGCAATTGTTAGTCCCACGAGCAAGAGTTATTTTCTGGTAAGGAAAGTCACTATTGCGCTCCCATTGCCATACGCAGTACAAATAGCACTGGCGTCTGTTTCCAGCAATTACAGTGTATTGGACTGAAGAGGAGCTACTGTTCTTGTCAGTTTCCTAAGCAGAGTTGAACTAGATATTGCCCGTGTGTGTAGGAAGCACAGTTCTTTTGTTCTGAGCAAGCTCACTGTTCTGGCCCTATAGGAAACACAGAACAGTAGAAGAGTACTCTTTTCTCAAAAGCAGAGAGTGTTTCTTGTAAGGCGAGCTAGCGTTTGTTTCCCAGTCCTAAATGGAGTTGAATCACATGCAGTTTGTGGTCCTACGAGCAAGAGTTTTTTTCTGGTAAGAAGAGTCACTATTGTGCTCCCTTTGTCATACACAGGGCAAATAGCACTGGCGTCTGTTCCCAGCATGTACAGTGTATTGGACTGAAGAGGATCTACTGTTCTTGTCAGGTTGCTAAGCAGAATTGAAATAGATATGGCCGTGTGTAGGAAGCACAGTTCTTTTGTTCTGAGCAAGCTCACTGTTCTGGCCCTATAGGAAACACAGTAGAGTAGATGAGTGATCTTTTCTCAAAAGCAGAGTGTGTTTCTTGTAAGGCGAGCTACCGTTTGTTTCCCAGTCCTAAATGGCGTTGAATCACATGCAGTTTCTGGTTCTATGAGCAAGAGTAGTTTTCTGATAAGAAGATTCACTATTGCACTCACATTGTCATACATAGTGCAAATAGCACTCGTGTCTGTTCCCAGCATGTACAGTGTATTGGACTGAAGAGGATCTACCGTTCTTGTCAGTTTCCTAAGCAGAGTTGAACTAGATATAGCCCGTGTGTGTAGGAAGCCCAGTTCTTTTGTTCTGAGCAAGCTTACTGTTCAGACCCCATAGGAAACACAGTAGAGTAGAAGAGTGCTCTTTTCTCAAAAGCAGAGTGTGTTTCTTTTAAGGCGAGCTAGTGTTTGTTTCCCAGTCCTAACTGGAGTTGAATCCCATGCAGTTTCTGGTCCTATGAGCAAGAGTTGTTTTCTGGTAAGAAGAGTCACTATTGCACTCCTATTGTCATACACAGGGCAAATAGCACTCGCGTCTGTTCCCAGTAAGTACACTGTATTGGACTGAAGAGGATCTAATGTTCTTGTCAGTTTCCTAAGGAGAGTTGAATTAGATATGGCCCGTGTGTGTAGGAAGCACAGTTCTTTTTTTCTGAGCAAGCTCACTGTTCTGGCCCTATAGGAAACACAGTAGAGTAGACGAGTGCTCTTTTCTCAAAAGCAGAGTGTGTTTCTTGTAAGGCGAGCTACCGTTTGTTTCCCAGTCCTAAATGGAGTTGAATCACATGCAGTTGTTGGTCACAGGAGCAAGAGTTGTTTTCTGGTAAGGAAAGTCACTATTGCGCTCCCATTGCCATACGCAGTACAAATAGCACTGGCGTCTGTTGCCAGCAAGTACAGTGTATTGGACTGAAGAGGAGCTACAGTTTTTGTCAGTTTCCTAAGCAGAGTTGAACTAGATATGGCCCGTGTGTGTAGGAAGCACAGTTCTTTTGTTCTGAGCAAGCTCACTGTTCTGGCCCTATAGGAAACACAGAACAGTAGAAGAGTACTCTTTTCTCTAAAGCAGTGTGTGTTTCTTGTAAGGCGAGCTAGCGTTTGTTTCCCAGTCCTAAATGGAGTTGAATCACATGCAGTTTCTGGTCCTTCGAGCAAGAGTTGTTTTCTGGTAAGAAGAGTCACTATTGCACTCCCATTGACTTACACAGGGCAAATAGCACTGGCGTCTGTTCACAGCATGTACAGTGTATTGGACTGAAGAGGATCTACTGTTCTTGTCAGTTTCCTAAGGAGAGTTGAACTAGATATGGCCCGTGTGTGTAGGAAGCACAGTTCTTTTTTTCTGAGCAAGCTCACTGTTCTGGCCCTATAGGAAACACAGTAGAGTAGAAGAGTGCTCTTTTCTCAAAAGCAGAGTGTGTTTCTTGTAAGGCGAGCTACCATTTGTTTCCCAGTCCTAAATGGAGTTGAATCACATGCAGTTGTTGGTCCCAGGATCAAGAGTTATTTTCTGGTAAGGAAAGTCACTATTGCGCTCCCATTGCCATACGCAGTACAAATAGCACTGTCGTCTGTTGCCAGCAAGTACAGTGTATTGGACTGAAGAGGAGCTACTGTTCTTGTCAGTTTCCTAAGCAGAGTTGAACTAGATATTGCCCGTGTGTGTAGGAAGTACAGTTCTTTTGTTCTGAGCAAGCTCACTGTTCTGGCCCTATAGGAAACACAGAACAGTAGAAGAGTACTCTTTTCTCTAAAGCAGAGAGTGTTTCTTGTAAGGCGAGCTAGCGTTTGTTTCCCAGTCCTAAATGGAGTTGAATCACATGAAGTTTGTGGTCCTACGAGCAAGAGTTGTTTTCTGGTAAGAAGAGTCACTATTGTGCTCCCTTTGTCATACACAGGGCAAATAGCACTGGCGTCTGTTCCCAGCATGTACAGTGAATTGGACTGAAGAGGATCTACTATTCTTGTCAGTTTGCTAAGCAGAATTGAAATAGATATGGCCGTGTGTAGGAAGCACAATTCTTTTGCTCTGAGCAAGCTCACTGTTCTGGCCCTATAGGAAACACAGTAGAGTAGATGAGTGATCTTTTCTCAAAAGCAGAGTGTGTTTCTTGTAAGGCGAGCTAGCGTTTGTTTCCCAGTCCTAAATGGCGTTGAATCACATGCAGTTTCTGGTTCTATGAGCAAGAGTAGTTTTCTGGTAAGAAGAGTCACTACTGCGCTCACATTGTCAAACATAGTGCAAATAGCACTCGTGTCTGTTCCCAGCATGTACAGTGTATGGGACTGAAGAGGATCTACTATTCTTGTCAGTTTCCTAAGCAGATTTGAACTAGATATGGCCCGTGTGTGTAGGAAGCACAGTTCTTTTGTTCTGAGCAAGCTTACTGTTCAGACCCCATAGGAAACACAGTAGAGTAGAAGAGTGCTCTTTTCTCAAAGCAGAGTGTGTTTCTTTTAAGGCGAGCTAGTATTTGTTTCCCAGTCCTAAATGGAGTTGAATCCCATGCAGTTTATGGTCCTATGAGCAAGAGTTGTTTTCTGGTAAGAAGAGTCACTATTGCGCTCCCATTGTCATACACAGGGCAAATAGCACTGGAGTCTGTTCCCAGCATGTACAGTGTATTTGACTGAAGTGGATCTACTGTTCTTGTCAGTTTCCTAAGCAGAATTGAACTAGATATGGCCGTGTGTGTAGGAAGTACAGTTCGTTTGTTCTGAGCAAGCTCACTGTTCGGACCCCATAGGAAACACAGTAGAGTAGAAGAGTGCCCTTTTCTCAAAAGCAGAGTGTGTTTCTTGTAAGGCGAGCTAGCGTTTGTTTCCCAGTCCTAAATGGAGTTGAATCACATGAAGTTTCTGGTCCTACGAGCAAGAGTTTTTTCTGCTAAGAAGAGTCACTATTGTGCTCCCATTGTCATACACAGGGCAAATAGCACTGACATCTGTTCCCAGCATGTACAGTGTATTGGACTGAAGAGGATCTACTGTTCTTGTCAGTTTCCTAAGTAGAATTGAACTAGATATGGCCCTGTGTGTAGGAAGAACAGTTTTTTTGTTCAGAGCAAGCTCACTGTTCGGACCTCATAGGAAACACAGTAGAGTAGAAGTGTGCTCTTTTCTCAAAAGCAGAATGTGTTTCTTGTAAGGCGAGCTAGCGTTTGTTTCCCAGTCCTAAATGGAGTTGAATCACATGCAGTTTGTGGTCCTACGAGGAAGAGTTGTTTTCTGGTAAGAAGAGTCACTATTGTGCTCCCTTTGTCATACACAGGGCAAATAGCACTGGCGTCTGTTCCCAGCATGTACATTGAATTGGACTGAAGAGGATCTACTGTTCTTGTCAGTTTGCTAAGCAGAATTGAAATAGATATGGCCGTGTGTAGGAAGCACAGTTCTTTTGTTCTGAGCAAGCTCACTGTTCTGGCCCTATAGGAAACACAGTAGAGTAGATGAGTGATCTTTTCTCAAAAGCAGAGTGTGTTTCTTGTAAGGCGAGCTAGCGTTTGTTTACCAGTCCTAAATGGCGTTGAATCACATGCAGTTTCTGGTTCTATGAGCAAGAGTAGTTTTCTGGTAAGAAGAGTCACTATTGTACTCACATTGTCATACATAGTGCAAATAGCACTCGTGTCTGTTCCCAGCATGTACAGTGTATTGGACTGAAGAGGATCTACCATTCTTGTCAGTTTCCTAAGGAGAGTTGAACTAGATATGGCCCGTGTGTGTAGGAAGCACAGTTCTTTTTTTCTGAGCAAGCTCACTGTTCTGGCCCTATAGGAAACACAGTAGAGTAGAAGAGTGCTCTTTTCTCAAAAGCAGAGTGTGTTTCTTGTAAGGCGAGCTACCGTTTGTTTCCCAGTCCTAAATGGAGTTGAATCCCATGCAATTCTTAGTCCCACGAGCAAGAGTTATTTTCTGGTAAGGAAAGTCACTATTGCGCTCCCATTGCCATATGCAGTACAAATAGCACTCGCGTCTGTTTCCAGCAATTACAGTGTATTGGACTGAAGAGGAGCTACTGTTCTTGTCAGTTTCCTAAGCAGAGTTGAACTAGATATTGCCCGTGTGTGTAGGAAGCACAGTTCTTTTGTTCTGAGCAAGCTCACTGTTCTGGCCCTATAGGAAACACAGAACAGTAGAAGAGTACTCTTTTCTCAAAAGCAGAGAGTGTTTCTTGTAAGGCGAGCTAGCGTTTGTTTCCCAGTCCTAAATGGAGTTGAATCACATGCAGTTTCTTGTCCTACGAGCAAGAGTTGTTTTCTGGTAAGAAGAGTCACTATTGTGCTCCCTTTGTCATACACAGGGCAAATAGCACTGGCGTCTGTTCCCAGCATGTACAGTGTATTGGACTGAAGAGGATCTACTGTTCTTGTCAGTTTGCTAAGCAGAATTGAAACAGATATGGCCGTGTGTAGGAAGCACAGTTTTTTTTGTTCTGAGCAAGCTCACTGTTCTGGCCCTATAGGAAACACAGTAGAGTAGATGAGTGCTCTTTTCTCAGAAGCAGAGTGTGTTTCTTGTAAGGCAAGCTAGCATTTGTTTCCCAGTCCTAAATGCAGTTGTATTAAATGCACTTTCTGGTCCTACGAGCAAGAGTTGTTTTCTGGTAAGAAGAGTCACTATTGCGCTCCCATTGCCATACACAGGGCAAATAGCACTCGTGTCTGTTCCCAGCAAGTACAGTGTATTGGACTGAAGAGGAGCTACTGTTCTTGTCAGTTTCCTAAGCAGAATTGAACTAGTTATGGCCGTGTGTGTAGGAAGCACAGTTCTCTTGTTCTGAGCAAGCTCACTGTTCGGACCCCATAGGAAACACAGTAGAATAGAAGAGTGCCCTTTTCTCAAAAGCAGAGTGTATTTCTTGTAAGGCGAGCTAGCGTTTGTTTCCCAGTCCTAAATGGAGTTGAATCACATGAAGTTTCTGGTCCTACGAGCAAGAGTTTTTTCTGCTAAGAAGAGTCACTATTGTGCTCCCATTGTCATACACAGGGCAAATAGCAATGGCATCTGTTCCCAGCATGTACAGTGTATTGGACTGAAGAGGATCTACTGTTCTTGTCAGTTTCCTAAGTAGAATTGAACTAGATATGGCCGTGTGTGTAGGAAGCACAGTTCTTTTGTTCAGAGCAAGCTAACTGTACGGACCTCATAGGAAACACAGTAGAGTAGAAGAGTGCTCTTTTCTCAAAAGCAGAATGTGTTTCTTGTAAGGCGAGCTAGCATTTGTTTCACAGTCCTAAATGGAGTTGAATCACATGCAGTTTCTGGTCCTTCGAGCAAGAGTTGTTTTCTGGTAAGAAGAGTCACTATTGCACTCCCATTGACTTACACAGGGCAAATAGCACTGGCGTCTGTTCACAGCATGTACAGTGTATTGGACTGAAGAGGATCTACTGTTCTTGTCAGTTTCCTAAGGAGAGTTGAACTAGATATGGCCCGTGTGTGTAGGAAGCACAGTTCTTTTTTTCTGAGCAAGCTCACTGTTCTGGCCCTATAGGAAACACAGTAGAGTAGAAGAGTGCTCTTTTCTCAAAAGCAGAGTGTGTTTCTTGTAAGGCGAGCTACCATTTGTTTCCCAGTCCTAAATGGAGTTGAATCACATGCAGTTGTTGGTCCCAGGATCAAGAGTTATTTTCTGGTAAGGAAAGTCACTATTGCGCTCCCATTGCCATACGCAGTACAAATAGCACTGGCGTCTGTTGCCAGCAAGTACAGTGTATTGGACTGAAGAGGAGCTACAGTTCTTGTCAGTTTCCTAAGCAGAGTTGAACTAGATATTGCCCGTGTGTGTAGGAAGCACAGTTCTTTTGTTCTGAGCAAGCTCACTGTTCTGGCCCTATAGGAAACACAGAACAGTAGAAGAGTACTCTTTTCTCTAAAGCAGAGAGTGTTTCTTGTAAGGCGAGCTAGCGTTTGTTTCCCAGTCCTAAATGGAGTTGAATCACATGAAGTTTGTGGTCCTACGAGCAAGAGTTGTTTTCTGGTAAGAAGAGTCACTATTGTGCTCCCTTTGTCATACACAGGGCAAATAGCACTGGCGTCTGTTCCCAGCATGTACAGTGAATTGGACTGAAGAGGATCTACTATTCTTGTCAGTTTGCTAAGCAGAATTGAAATAGATATGGCCGTGTGTAGGAAGCACAGTTCTTTTGTTCTGAGCAAGCTCACTGTTCTGGCCCTATAGGAAACACAGTAGAGTAGATGAGTGATCTTTTCTCAAAAGCAGAGTGTGTTTCTTGTAAGGCGAGCTAGCGTTTGTTTCCCAGTCCTAAATGGCGTTGAATCACATGCAGTTTCTGGTTCTATGAGCAAGAGTAGTTTTCTGGTAAGAAGAGTCACTACTGCGCTCACATTGTCATACATAGTGCAAATAGCACTCGTGTCTGTTCCCAGCATGTACAGTGTATGGGACTGAAGAGGATCTACTATTCTTGTCAGTTTCCTAAGCAGATTTGAACTAGATATGGCCCGTGTGTGTAGGAAGCACAGTTCTTTTGTTCTGAGCAAGCTTACTGTTCAGACCCCATAGGAAACACAGTAGAGTAGAAGAGTGCTCTTTTCTCAAAGCAGAGTGTGTTTCTTTTAAGGCGAGCTAGTATTTGTTTCCCAGTCCTAAATGGAGTTGAATCCCATGCAGTTTCTTGTCCTATGAGCAAGAGTTGTTTTCTGGTAAGAAGAGTCACTATTGCGCTCCCATTGTCATAAACAGGGCAAATAGCACTGGAGTCTGTTCCCAGCATGTACAGTGTATTTGACTGAAGTGGATCTACTGTTCTTGTCAGTTTCCTAAGCAGAATTGAACTAGATATGGCCGTGTGTGTAGGAAGTACAGTTCTTTTGTTCTGAGCAAGCTCACTGTTCGGACCCCATAGGAAACACAGTAGAGTAGAAGAGTGCCCTTTTCTCAAAAGCAGAGTGTGTTTCTTGTAAGGCGAGCTAGCGTTTGTTTCCCAGTCCTAAATGGAGTTGAATCACATGAAGTTTCTGGTCCTACGAGCAAGAGTTTTTTCTGCTAAGAAGAGTCACTATTGTGCTCCCATTGTCATACACAGGGCAAATAGCACTGACATCTGTTCCCAGCATGTACAGTGTATTGGACTGAAGAGGATCTACTGTTCTTGTCAGTTTCCTAAGTAGAATTGAACTAGATATGGCCCTGTGTGTAGGAAGAACAGTTTTTTTGTTCAGAGCAAGCTCACTGTTCGGACCTCATAGGAAACACAGTAGAGTAGAAGTGTGCTCTTTTCTCAAAAGCAGAATGTGTTTCTTGTAAGGCGAGCTAGCGTTTGTTTCCCAGTCCTAAATGGAGTTGAATCACATGCAGTTTGTGGTCCTACGAGGAAGAGTTGTTTTCTGGTAAGAAGAGTCACTATTGTGCTCCCTTTGTCATACACAGGGCAAATAGCACTGGCGTCTGTTCCCAGCATGTACATTGAATTGGACTGAAGAGGATCTACTGTTCTTGTCAGTTTGCTAAGCAGAATTGAAATAGATATGGCCGTGTGTAGGAAGCACAGTTCTTTTGTTCTGAGCAAGCTCACTGTTCTGGCCCTATAGGAAACACAGTAGAGTAGATGAGTGATCTTTTCTCAAAAGCAGAGTGTGTTTCTTGTAAGGCGAGCTAGCGTTTGTTTACCAGTCCTAAATGGCGTTGAATCACATGCAGTTTCTGGTTCTATGAGCAAGAGTAGTTTTCTGGTAAGAAGAGTCACTATTGTACTCACATTGTCATACATAGTGCAAATAGCACTCGTGTCTGTTCCCAGCATGTACAGTGTATTGGACTGAAGAGGATCTACCATTCTTGTCAGTTTCCTAAGGAGAGTTGAACTAGATATGGCCCGTGTGTGTAGGAAGCACAGTTCTTTTTTTCTGAGCAAGCTCACTGTTCTGGCCCTATAGGAAACACAGTAGAGTAGAAGAGTGCTCTTTTCTCAAAAGCAGAGTGTGTTTCTTGTAAGGCGAGCTACCGTTTGTTTCCCAGTCCTAAATGGAGTTGAATCCCATGCAATTCTTAGTCCCACGAGCAAGAGTTATTTTCTGGTAAGGAAAGTCACTATTGCGCTCCCATTGCCATACGCAGTACAAATAGCACTCGCGTCTGTTTCCAGCAATTACAGTGTATTGGACTGAAGAGGAGCTACTGTTCTTGTCAGTTTCCTAAGCAGAGTTGAACTAGATATTGCCCGTGTGTGTAGGAAGCACAGTTCTTTTGTTCTGAGCAAGCTCACTGTTCTGGCCCTATAGGAAACACAGAACAGTAGAAGAGTACTCTTTTCTCAAAAGCAGAGAGTGTTTCTTGTAAGGCGAGCTAGCGTTTGTTTCCCAGTCCTAAATGGAGTTGAATCACATGCAGTTTCTTGTCCTACGAGCAAGAGTTGTTTTCTGGTAAGAAGAGTCACTATTGTGCTCCCTTTGTCATACACAGGGCAAATAGCACTGGCGTCTGTTCCCAGCATGTACAGTGTATTGGACTGAAGAGGATCTACTGTTCTTGTCAGTTTGCTAAGCAGAATTGAAACAGATATGGCCGTGTGTAGGAAGCACAGTTTTTTTTGTTCTGAGCAAGCTCACTGTTCTGGCCCTATAGGAAACACAGTAGAGTAGATGAGTGCTCTTTTCTCAGAAGCAGAGTGTGTTTCTTGTAAGGCAAGCTAGCATTTGTTTCCCAGTCCTAAATGCAGTTGTATTAAATGCACTTTCTGGTCCTACGAGCAAGAGTTGTTTTCTGGTAAGAAGAGTCACTATTGCGCTCCCATTGCCATACACAGGGCAAATAGCACTCGTGTCTGTTCCCAGCAAGTACAGTGTATTGGACTGAAGAGGAGCTACTGTTCTTGTCAGTTTCCTAAGCAGAATTGAACTAGTTATGGCCGTGTGTGTAGGAAGCACAGTTCTCTTGTTCTGAGCAAGCTCACTGTTCGGACCCCATAGGAAACACAGTAGAATAGAAGAGTGCCCTTTTCTCAAAAGCAGAGTGTATTTCTTGTAAGGCGAGCTAGCGTTTGTTTCCCAGTCCTAAATGGAGTTGAATCACATGAAGTTTCTGGTCCTACGAGCAAGAGTTTTTTCTGCTAAGAAGAGTCACTATTGTGCTCCCATTGTCATACACAGGGCAAATAGCAATGGCATCTGTTCCCAGCATGTACAGTGTATTGGACTGAAGAGGATCTACTGTTCTTGTCAGTTTCCTAAGTAGAATTGAACTAGATATGGCCGTGTGTGTAGGAAGCACAGTTCTTTTGTTCAGAGCAAGCTAACTGTACGGACCTCATAGGAAACACAGTAGAGTAGAAGAGTGCTCTTTTCTCAAAAGCAGAATGTGTTTCTTGTAAGGCGAGCTAGCATTTGTTTCACAGTCCTAAATGGAGTTGAATCACATGCAGTTTCTGGTCCTTCGAGCAAGAGTTGTTTTCTGGTAAGAAGAGTCACTATTGCACTCCCATTGACTTACACAGGGCAAATAGCACTGGCGTCTGTTCACAGCATGTACAGTGTATTGGACTGAAGAGGATCTACTGTTCTTGTCAGTTTCCTAAGGAGAGTTGAACTAGATATGGCCCGTGTGTGTAGGAAGCACAGTTCTTTTTTTCTGAGCAAGCTCACTGTTCTGGCCCTATAGGAAACACAGTAGAGTAGAAGAGTGCTCTTTTCTCAAAAGCAGAGTGTGTTTCTTGTAAGGCGAGCTACCATTTGTTTCCCAGTCCTAAATGGAGTTGAATCACATGCAGTTGTTGGTCCCAGGATCAAGAGTTATTTTCTGGTAAGGAAAGTCACTATTGCGCTCCCATTGCCATACGCAGTACAAATAGCACTGGCGTCTGTTGCCAGCAAGTACAGTGTATTGGACTGAAGAGGAGCTACAGTTCTTGTCAGTTTCCTAAGCAGAGTTGAACTAGATATTGCCCGTGTGTGTAGGAAGCACAGTTCTTTTGTTCTGAGCAAGCTCACTGTTCTGGCCCTATAGGAAACACAGAACAGTAGAAGAGTACTCTTTTCTCTAAAGCAGAGAGTGTTTCTTGTAAGGCGAGCTAGCGTTTGTTTCCCAGTCCTAAATGGAGTTGAATCACATGAAGTTTGTGGTCCTACGAGCAAGAGTTGTTTTCTGGTAAGAAGAGTCACTATTGTGCTCCCTTTGTCATACACAGGGCAAATAGCACTGGCGTCTGTTCCCAGCATGTACAGTGAATTGGACTGAAGAGGATCTACTATTCTTGTCAGTTTGCTAAGCAGAATTGAAATAGATATGGCCGTGTGTAGGAAGCACAGTTCTTTTGTTCTGAGCAAGCTCACTGTTCTGGCCCTATAGGAAACACAGTAGAGTAGATGAGTGATCTTTTCTCAAAAGCAGAGTGTGTTTCTTGTAAGGCGAGCTAGCGTTTGTTTCCCAGTCCTAAATGGCGTTGAATCACATGCAGTTTCTGGTTCTATGAGCAAGAGTAGTTTTCTGGTAAGAAGAGTCACTACTGCGCTCACATTGTCATACATAGTGCAAATAGCACTCGTGTCTGTTCCCAGCATGTACAGTGTATGGGACTGAAGAGGATCTACAGTTCTTGTCAGTTTCCTAAGCAGATTTGAACTAGATATGGCCCGTGTGTGTAGGAAGCACAGTTCTTTTGTTCTGAGCAAGCTTACTGTTCAGACCCCATAGGAAACACAGTAGAGTAGAAGAGTGCTCTTTTCTCAAAGCAGAGTGTGTTTCTTTTAAGGCGAGCTAGTATTTGTTTCCCAGTCCTAAATGGAGTTGAATCCCATGCAGTTTCTGGTCCTATGAGCAAGAGTTGTTTTCTGGTAAGAAGAGTCACTATTGTGCTCCCATTGTCATACACAGGGCAAATAGCACTGGAGTCTGTTCCCAGCATGTACAGTGTATTTGACTGAAGTGGATCTACTGTTCTTGTCAGTTTCCTAAGCAGAATTGAACTAGATATGGCCGTGTGTGTAGGAAGTACAGTTCTTTTGTTCTGAGCAAGCCACTGTTCGGACCCCATAGGAAACACAGTAGAGTAGAAGAGTGCCCTTTTCTCAAAAGCAGAGTGTGTTTCTTGTAAGGCGAGCTAGCGTTTGTTTCCCAGTCCTAAATGGAGTTGAATCACATGAAGTTTCTGGTCCTACGAGCAAGAGTTTTTTCTGCTAAGAAGAGTCACTATTGTGCTCCCATTGTCATACACAGGGCAAATAGCACTGACATCTGTTCCCAGCATATACAGTGTATTGGACTGAAGAGGATCTACTGTTCTTGTCAGTTTCCTAAGTAGAATTGAACTAGATATGGGCCTGTGTGTAGGAAGAACAGTTTTTTTGTTCAGAGCAAGCTCACTGTTCGGACCTCATAGGAAACACAGTAGAGTAGAAGTGTGCTCTTTTCTCAAAAGCAGAATGTGTTTCTTGTACGGCGAGCTAGCATTTGTTTCACAGTCCTAAATGGAGTTGAATCACATGCAGTTTCTGGTCCTTCAAGGAAGAGTTGTTTTCTGTTAAGAAGAGTCACTATTGCACTCCCATTGACTTATACAGGGCAAATAGCACTGGCGTCTGTTCACAGCATGTACAGTGTATTGGACTGAAGAGGATCTACTGTTCTTGTCAGTTTCCTAAGGAGAGTTGAACTAGATATGGCCCGTGTGTGTAGGAAGCACAGTTCTTTTTTTCTGAGCAAGCTCACTGTTCTGGCCCTATAGGAAACACAGTAGAGTAGAAGAGTGCTCTTTTCTCAAAAGCAGAGTGTGTTTCTTGTAAGGCGAGCTACCGTTTTTTTCCCAGTCCTAAATGGAGTTGAATCACATGCAATTGTTAGTCCCACGAGCAAGAGTTATTTTCTGGTAAGGAAAGTCACTATTGCGCTCCCATTGCCATACGCAGTACAAATAGCACTCGCGTCTGTTTCCAGCAATTACAGTGTATTGGACTGAAGAGGAGCTACTGTTCTTGTCAGTTTCCTAAGCAGAGTTGAACTAGATATTGCCCGTGTGTGTAGGAAGCACAGTTCTTTTGTTCTGAGCAAGCTCACTGTTCTGGCCCTATAGGAAACACAGAACAGTAGAAGAGTACTCTTTTCTCAAAAGCAGAGAGTGTTTCTTGTAAGGCGAGCTAGCGTTTGTTTCCCAGTCCTAAATGGAGTTGAATCACATGCAGTTTGTGGTCCTACGAGCAAGAGTTTTTTTCTGGTAAGAAGAGTCACTATTGTGCTCCCTTTGTCATACACAGGGCAAATAGCACTGGCGTCTGTTCCCAGCATGTACAGTGTATTGGACTGAAGAGGATCTACTGTTCTTGTCAGTTTGCTAAGCAGAATTGAAATAGATATGGCCGTGTGTAGGAAGCACAGTTCTTTTGTTCTGAGCAAGCTCACTGTTCTGGCCCTATAGGAAACACAGTAGAGTAGATGAGTGATCTTTTCTCAAAAGCAGAGTGTGTTTCTTGTAAGGCGAGCTACCGTTTGTTTCCCAGTCCTAAATGGCGTTGAATCACATGCAGTTTCTGGTTCTATGAGCAAGAGTAGTTTTCTGATAAGAAGATTCACTATTGCACTCACATTGTCATACATAGTGCAAATAGCACTCGTGTCTGTTCCCAGCATGTACAGTGTATTGGACTGAAGAGGATCTACCGTTCTTGTCAGTTTCCTAAGCAGAGTTGAACTAGATATAGCCCGTGTGTGTAGGAAGCCCAGTTCTTTTGTTCTGAGCAAGCTTACTGTTCAGACCCCATAGGAAACACAGTAGAGTAGAAGAGTGCTCTTTTCTCAAAAGCAGAGTGTGTTTCTTTTAAGGCGAGCTAGTGTTTGTTTCCCAGTCCTAAATGGAGTTGAATCCCATGCAGTTTCTGGTCCTATGAGCAAGAGTTGTTTTCTGGTAAGAAGAGTCACTATTGCACTCCTATTGTCATACACAGGGCAAATAGCACTCGCGTCTGTTCCCAGTAAGTACACTGTATTGGACTGAAGAGGATCTAATGTTCTTGTCAGTTTCTTAAGGAGAGTTGAATTAGATATGGCCCGTGTGTGTAGGAAGCACAGTTCTTTTTTTCTGAGCAAGCTCACTGTTCTGGCCCTATAGGAAACACAGTAGAGTAGACGAGTGCTCTTTTCTCAAAAGCAGAGTGTGTTTCTTGTAAGGCGAGCTACTGTTTGTTTCCCAGTCCTAAATGGAGTTGAATCACATGCAGTTGTTGGTCACAGGAGCAAGAGTTGTTTTCTGGTAAGGAAAGTCACTATTGCGCTCCCATTGCCATACGCAGTACAAATAGCACTGGCGTCTGTTGCCAGCAAGTACAGTGTATTGGACTGAAGAGGAGCTACAGTTTTTGTCAGTTTCCTAAGCAGAGTTGAACTAGATATGGCCCGTGTGTGTAGGAAGCACAGTTCTTTTGTTCTGAGCAAGCTCACTGTTCTGGCCCTATAGGAAACACAGAACAGTAGAAGAGTACTCTTTTCTCTAAAGCAGAGTGTGTTTCTTGTAAGGCGAGCTAGCGTTTGTTTCCCAGTCCTAAATGGAGTTGAATCACATGCAGTTTCTGGTCCTTCGAGCAAGAGTTGTTTTCTGGTAAGAAGAGTCACTATTGCACTCCCATTGACTTACACAGGGCAAATAGCACTGGCGTCTGTTCACAGCATGTACAGTGTATTGGACTGAAGAGGATCTACTGTTCTTGTCAGTTTCCTAAGGAGAGTTGAACTAGATATGGCCCGTGTGTGTAGGAAGCACAGTTCTTTTTTTCTGAGCAAGCTCACTGTTCTGGCCCTATAGGAAACACAGTAGAGTAGAAGAGTGCTCTTTTCTCAAAAGCAGAGTGTGTTTCTTGTAAGGCGAGCTACCATTTGTTTCCCAGTCCTAAATGGAGTTGAATCACATGCAGTTGTTGGTCCCAGGATCAAGAGTTATTTTCTGGTAAGGAAAGTCACTATTGCGCTCCCATTGCCATACGCAGTACAAATAGCACTGTCGTCTGTTGCCAGCAAGTACAGTGTATTGGACTGAAGAGGAGCTACAGTTCTTGTCAGTTTCCTAAGCAGAGTTGAACTAGATATTGCCCGTGTGTGTAGGAAGTACAGTTCTTTTGTTCTGAGCAAGCTCACTGTTCTGGCCCTATAGGAAACACAGAACAGTAGAAGAGTACTCTTTTCTCTAAAGCAGAGAGTGTTTCTTGTAAGGCGAGCTAGCGTTTGTTTCCCAGTCCTAAATGGAGTTGAATCACATGAAGTTTGTGGTCCTACGAGCAAGAGTTGTTTTCTGGTAAGAAGAGTCACTATTGTGCTCCCTTTGTCATACACAGGGCAAATAGCACTGGCGTCTGTTCCCAGCATGTACAGTGAATTGGACTGAAGAGGATCTACTATTCTTGTCAGTTTGCTAAGCAGAATTGAAATAGATATGGCCGTGTGTAGGAAGCACAATTCTTTTGTTCTGAGCAAGCTCACTGTTCTGGCCCTATAGGAAACACAGTAGAGTAGATGAGTGATCTTTTCTCAAAAGCAGAGTGTGTTTCTTGTAAGGCGAGCTAGCGTTTGTTTCCCAGTCCTAAATGGCGTTGAATCACATGCAGTTTCTGGTTCTATGAGCAAGAGTAGTTTTCTGGTAAGAAGAGTCACTACTGCGCTCACATTGTCAAACATAGTGCAAATAGCACTCGTGTCTGTTCCCAGCATGTACAGTGTATGGGACTGAAGAGGATCTACTATTCTTGTCAGTTTCCTAAGCAGATTTGAACTAGATATGGCCCGTGTTTGTAGGAAGCACAGTTCTTTTGTTCTGAGCAAGCTTACTGTTCAGACCCCATAGGAAACACAGTAGAGTAGAAGAGTGCTCTTTTCTCAAAGCAGAGTGTGTTTCTTTTAAGGCGAGCTAGTATTTGTTTCCCAGTCCTAAATGGAGTTGAATCCCATGCAGTTTCTGGTCCTATGAGCAAGAGTTGTTTTCTGGTAAGAAGAGTCACTATTGCGCTCCCATTGTCATACACAGGGCAAATAGCACTGGAGTCTGTTCCCAGCATGTACAGTGTATTTGACTGAAGTGGATCTACTGTTCTTGTCAGTTTCCTAAGCAGAATTGAACTAGATATGGCCGTGTGTGTAGGAAGTACAGTTCTTTTGTTCTGAGCAAGCTCACTGTTCGGACCCCATAGGAAACACAGTAGAGTAGAAGAGTGCCCTTTTCTCAAAAGCAGAGTGTGTTTCTTGTAAGGCGAGCTAGCGTTTGTTTCCCAGTCCTAAATGGAGTTGAATCACATGAAGTTTCTGGTCCTACGAGCAAGAGTTTTTTCTGCTAAGAAGAGTCACTATTGTGCTCCCATTGTCATACACAGGGCAAATAGCACTGACATCTGTTCCCAGCATGTACAGTGTATTGGACTGAAGAGGATCTACTGTTCTTGTCAGTTTCCTAAGTAGAATTGAACTAGATATGGCCCTGTGTGTAGGAAGAACAGTTTTTTTGTTCAGAGCAAGCTCACTGTTCGGACCTCATAGGAAACACAGTAGAGTAGAAGTGTGCTCTTTTCTCAAAAGCAGAATGTGTTTCTTGTAAGGCGAGCTAGCGTTTGTTTCCCAGTCCTAAATGGAGTTGAATCACATGCAGTTTGTGGTCCTACGAGGAAGAGTTGTTTTCTGGTAAGAAGAGTCACTATTGTGCTCCCTTTGTCATACACAGGGCAAATAGCACTGGCGTCTGTTCCCAGCATGTACATTGAATTGGACTGAAGAGGATCTACTGTTCTTGTCAGTTTGCTAAGCAGAATTGAAATAGATATGGCCGTGTGTAGGAAGCACAGTTCTTTTGTTCTGAGCAAGCTCACTGTTCTGGCCCTATAGGAAACACAGTAGAGTAGATGAGTGATCTTTTCTCAAAAGCAGAGTGTGTTTCTTGTAAGGCGAGCTAGCGTTTGTTTACCAGTCCTAAATGGCGTTGAATCACATGCAGTTTCTGGTTCTATGAGCAAGAGTAGTTTTCTGGTAAGAAGAGTCACTATTGTACTCACATTGTCATACATAGTGCAAATAGCACTCGTGTCTGTTCCCAGCATGTACAGTGTATTGGACTGAAGAGGATCTACCATTCTTGTCAGTTTCCTAAGGAGAGTTGAACTAGATATGGCCCGTGTGTGTAGGAAGCACAGTTCTTTTTTTCTGAGCAAGCTCACTGTTCTGGCCCTATAGGAAACACAGTAGAGTAGAAGAGTGCTCTTTTCTCAAAAGCAGAGTGTGTTTCTTGTAAGGCGAGCTACCGTTTGTTTCCCAGTCCTAAATGGAGTTGAATCCCATGCAATTCTTAGTCCCACGAGCAAGAGTTATTTTCTGGTAAGGAAAGTCACTATTGCGCTCCCATTGCCATACGCAGTACAAATAGCACTCGCGTCTGTTTCCAGCAATTACAGTGTATTGGACTGAAGAGGAGCTACTGTTCTTGTCAGTTTCCTAAGCAGAGTTGAACTAGATATTGCCCGTGTGTGTAGGAAGCACAGTTCTTTTGTTCTGAGCAAGCTCACTGTTCTGGCCCTATAGGAAACACAGAACAGTAGAAGAGTACTCTTTTCTCAAAAGCAGAGAGTGTTTCTTGTAAGGCGAGCTAGCGTTTGTTTCCCAGTCCTAAATGGAGTTGAATCACATGCAGTTTCTTGTCCTACGAGCAAGAGTTGTTTTCTGGTAAGAAGAGTCACTATTGTGCTCCCTTTGTCATACACAGGGCAAATAGCACTGGCGTCTGTTCCCAGCATGTACAGTGTATTGGACTGAAGAGGATCTACTGTTCTTGTCAGTTTGCTAAGCAGAATTGAAACAGATATGGCCGTGTGTAGGAAGCACAGTTTTTTTTGTTCTGAGCAAGCTCACTGTTCTGGCCCTATAGGAAACACAGTAGAGTAGATGAGTGCTCTTTTCTCAGAAGCAGAGTGTGTTTCTTGTAAGGCAAGCTAGCATTTGTTTCCCAGTCCTAAATGCAGTTGTATTAAATGCACTTTCTGGTCCTACGAGCAAGAGTTGTTTTCTGGTAAGAAGAGTCACTATTGCGCTCCCATTGCCATACACAGGGCAAATAGCACTCGTGTCTGTTCCCAGCAAGTACAGTGTATTGGACTGAAGAGGAGCTACTGTTCTTGTCAGTTTCCTAAGCAGAATTGAACTAGTTATGGCCGTGTGTGTAGGAAGCACAGTTCTCTTGTTCTGAGCAAGCTCACTGTTCGGACCCCATAGGAAACACAGTAGAATAGAAGAGTGCCCTTTTCTCAAAAGCAGAGTGTATTTCTTGTAAGGCGAGCTAGCGTTTGTTTCCCAGTCCTAAATGGAGTTGAATCACATGAAGTTTCTGGTCCTACGAGCAAGAGTTTTTTCTGCTAAGAAGAGTCACTATTGTGCTCCCATTGTCATACACAGGGCAAATAGCAATGGCATCTGTTCCCAGCATGTACAGTGTATTGGACTGAAGAGGATCTACTGTTCTTGTCAGTTTCCTAAGTAGAATTGAACTAGATATGGCCGTGTGTGTAGGAAGCACAGTTCTTTTGTTCAGAGCAAGCTAACTGTACGGACCTCATAGGAAACACAGTAGAGTAGAAGAGTGCTCTTTTCTCAAAAGCAGAATGTGTTTCTTGTAAGGCGAGCTAGCATTTGTTTCACAGTCCTAAATGGAGTTGAATCACATGCAGTTTCTGGTCCTTCGAGCAAGAGTTGTTTTCTGGTAAGAAGAGTCACTATTGCACTCCCATTGACTTACACAGGGCAAATAGCACTGGCGTCTGTTCACAGCATGTACAGTGTATTGGACTGAAGAGGATCTACTGTTCTTGTCAGTTTCCTAAGGAGAGTTGAACTAGATATGGCCCGTGTGTGTAGGAAGCACAGTTCTTTTTTTCTGAGCAAGCTCACTGTTCTGGCCCTATAGGAAACACAGTAGAGTAGAAGAGTGCTCTTTTCTCAAAAGCAGAGTGTGTTTCTTGTAAGGCGAGCTACCATTTGTTTCCCAGTCCTAAATGGAGTTGAATCACATGCAGTTGTTGGTCCCAGGATCAAGAGTTATTTTCTGGTAAGGAAAGTCACTATTGCGCTCCCATTGCCATACGCAGTACAAATAGCACTGGCGTCTGTTGCCAGCAAGTACAGTGTATTGGACTGAAGAGGAGCTACAGTTCTTGTCAGTTTCCTAAGCAGAGTTGAACTAGATATTGCCCGTGTGTGTAGGAAGCACAGTTCTTTTGTTCTGAGCAAGCTCACTGTTCTGGCCCTATAGGAAACACAGAACAGTAGAAGAGTACTCTTTTCTCTAAAGCAGAGAGTGTTTCTTGTAAGGCGAGCTAGCGTTTGTTTCCCAGTCCTAAATGGAGTTGAATCACATGAAGTTTGTGGTCCTACGAGCAAGAGTTGTTTTCTGGTAAGAAGAGTCACTATTGTGCTCCCTTTGTCATACACAGGGCAAATAGCACTGGCGTCTGTTCCCAGCATGTACAGTGAATTGGACTGAAGAGGATCTACTATTCTTGTCAGTTTGCTAAGCAGAATTGAAATAGATATGGCCGTGTGTAGGAAGCACAGTTCTTATGTTCTGAGCAAGCTCACTGTTCTGGCCCTATAGGAAACACAGTAGAGTAGATGAGTGATCTTTTCTCAAAAGCAGAGTGTGTTTCTTGTAAGGCGAGCTAGCGTTTGTTTCCCAGTCCTAAATGGCGTTGAATCACATGCAGTTTCTGGTTCTATGAGCAAGAGTAGTTTTCTGGTAAGAAGAGTCACTACTGCGCTCACATTGTCATACATAGTGCAAATAGCACTCGTGTCTGTTCCCAGCATGTACAGTGTATGGGACTGAAGAGGATCTACTGTTCTTGTCAGTTTCCTAAGCAGATTTGAACTAGATATGGCCCGTGTGTGTAGGAAGCACAGTTCTTTTGTTCTGAGCAAGCTTACTGTTCAGACCCCATAGGAAACACAGTAGAGTAGAAGAGTGCTCTTTTCTCAAAGCAGAGTGTGTTTCTTTTAAGGCGAGCTAGTATTTGTTTCCCAGTCCTAAATGGAGTTGAATCCCATGCAGTTTCTGGTCCTATGAGCAAGAGTTGTTTTCTGGTAAGAAGAGTCACTATTGCGCTCCCATTGTCATACACAGGGCAAATAGCACTGGAGTCTGTTCCCAGCATGTACAGTGTATTTGACTGAAGTGGATCTACTGTTCTTGTCAGTTTCCTAAGCAGAATTGAACTAGATATGGCCGTGTGTGTAGGAAGTACAGTTCTTTTGTTCTGAGCAAGCTCACTGTTCGGACCCCATAGGAAACACAGTAGAGTAGAAGAGTGCCCTTTTCTCAAAAGCAGAGTGTGTTTCTTGTAAGGCGAGCTAGCGTTTGTTTCCCAGTCCTAAATGGAGTTGAATCACATGAAGTTTCTGGTCCTACGAGCAAGAGTTTTTTCTGCTAAGAAGAGTCACTATTGTGCTCCCATTGTCATACACAGGGCAAATAGCACTGACATCTGTTCCCAGCATGTACAGTGTATTGGACTGAAGAGGATCTACTGTTCTTGTCAGTTTCCTAAGTAGAATTGAACTAGATATGGCCCTGTGTGTAGGAAGAACAGTTTTTTTGTTCAGAGCAAGCTCACTGTTCGGACCTCATAGGAAACACAGTAGAGTAGAAGTGTGCTCTTTTCTCAAAAGCAGAATGTGTTTCTTGTAAGGCGAGCTAGCGTTTGTTTCCCAGTCCTAAATGGAGTTGAATCACATGCAGTTTGTGGTCCTACGAGGAAGAGTTGTTTTCTGGTAAGAAGAGTCACTATTGTGCTCCCTTTGTCATACACAGGGCAAATAGCACTGGCGTCTGTTCCCAGCATGTACATTGAATTGGACTGAAGAGGATCTACTGTTCTTGTCAGTTTGCTAAGCAGAATTGAAATAGATATGGCCGTCTGTAGGAAGCACAGTTCTTTTGTTCTGAGCAAGCTCACTGTTCTGGCCCTATAGGAAACACAGTAGAGTAGATGAGTGATCTTTTCTCAAAAGCAGAGTGTGTTTCTTGTAAGGCGAGCTAGCGTTTGTTTACCAGTCCTAAATGGCGTTGAATCACATGCAGTTTCTGGTTCTATGAGCAAGAGTAGTTTTCTGGTAAGAAGAGTCACTATTGTACTCACATTGTCATACATAGTGCAAATAGCACTCGTGTCTGTTCCCAGCATGTACAGTGTATTGGACTGAAGAGGATCTACCATTCTTGTCAGTTTCCTAAGTAGAATTGAACTAGATATGGCCGTGTGTGTAGGAAGCACAGTTCTTTTGTTCAGAGCAAGCTAACTGTACGGACCTCATAGGAAACACAGTAGAGTAGAAGAGTGCTCTTTTCTCAAAAGCAGAATGTGTTTCTTGTAAGGCGAGCTAGCATTTGTTTCACAGTCCTAAATGGAGTTGAATCACATGCAGTTTCTGGTCCTTCGAGCAAGAGTTGTTTTCTGGTAAGAAGAGTCACTATTGCACTCCCATTGACTTACACAGGGCAAATAGCACTGGCGTCTGTTCACAGCATGTACAGTGTATTGGACTGAAGAGGATCTACTGTTCTTGTCAGTTTCCTAAGGAGAGTTGAACTAGATATGGCCCGTGTGTGTAGGAAGCACAGTTCTTATTTTCTGAGCAAGCTCACTGTTCTGGCCCTATAGGAAACACAGTAGAGTAGAAGAGTGCTCTTTTCTCAAAAGCAGAGTGTGTTTCTTGTAAGGCGAGCTACCATTTGTTTCCCAGTCCTAAATGGAGTTGAATCACCTGCAGTTGTTGGTCCCAGGATCAAGAGTTATTTTCTGGTAAGGAAAGTCACTATTGCGCTCCCATTGCCATACGCAGTACAAATAGCACTGGCGTCTGTTGCCAGCAAGTACAGTGTATTGGACTGAAGAGGAGCTACAGTTCTTGTCAGTTTCCTAAGCAGAGTTGAACTAGATATTGCCCGTGTGTGTAGGAAGCACAGTTCTTTTGTTCTGAGCAAGCTCACTGTTCTGGCCCTATAGGAAACACAGAACAGTAGAAGAGTACTCTTTTCTCTAAAGCAGAGAGTGTTTCTTGTAAGGCGAGCTAGCGTTTGTTTCCCAGTCCTAAATGGAGTTGAATCACATGCAGTTTGTGGTCCTACGAGCAAGAGTTGTTTTCTGGTAAGAAGAGTCACTATTGTGCTCCCTTTGTCATACACAGGGCAAATAGCACTGGCGTCTGTTCCCAGCATGTACAGTGAATTGGACTGAAGAGGATCTACTATTCTTGTCAGTTTGCTAAGCAGAATTGAAATAGATATGGCCGTGTGTAGGAAGCACAGTTCTTTTGTTCTGAGCAAGCTCACTGTTCTGGCCCTATAGGAAACACAGTAGAGTAGATGAGTGATCTTTTCTCAAAAGCAGAGTGTGTTTCTTGTAAGGCGAGCTAGCGTTTGTTTCCCAGTCCTAAATGGCGTTGAATCACATGCAGTTTCTGGTTCTATGAGCAAGAGTAGTTTTCTGGTAAGAAGAGTCACTACTGCGCTCACATTGTCATACATAGTGCAAATAGCACTCGTGTCTGTTCCCAGCATGTACAGTGTATGGGACTGAAGAGGATCTACTGTTCTTGTCAGTTTCCTAAGCAGATTTGAACTAGATATGGCCCGTGTGTGTAGGAAGCACAGTTCTTTTGTTCTGAGCAAGCTTACTGTTCAGACCCCATAGGAAACACAGTAGAGTAGAAGAGTGCTCTTTTCTCAAAGCAGAGTGTGTTTCTTTTAAGGCGAGCTAGTATTTGTTTCCCAGTCCTAAATGGAGTTGAATCCCATGCAGTTTCTGGTCCTATGAGCAAGAGTTGTTTTCTGGTAAGAAGAGTCACTATTGTTCTCCCATTGTCATACACAGGGCAAATAGCACTGGAGTCTGTTCCCAGCATGTACAGTGTATTTGACTGAAGTGGATCTACTGTTCTTGTCAGTTTCCTAAGCAGAATTGAACTAGATATGGCCGTGTGTGTAGGAAGTACAGTTCTTTTGTTCTGAGCAAGCCACTGTTCGGACCCCATAGGAAACACAGTAGAGTAGAAGAGTGCCCTTTTCTCAAAAGCAGAGTGTGTTTCTTGTAAGGCGAGCTAGCGTTTGTTTCCCAGTCCTAAATGGAGTTGAATCACATGAAGTTTCTGGTCCTACGAGCAAGAGTTTTTTCTGCTAAGAAGAGTCACTATTGTGCTCCCATTGTCATACACAGGGCAAATAGCACTGACATCTGTTCCCAGCATATACAGTGTATTGGACTGAAGAGGATCTACTGTTCTTGTCAGTTTCCTAAGTAGAATTGAACTAGATATGGGCCTGTGTGTAGGAAGAACAGTTTTTTTGTTCAGAGCAAGCTCACTGTTCGGACCTCATAGGAAACACAGTAGAGTAGAAGTGTGCTCTTTTCTCAAAAGCAGAATGTGTTTCTTGTACGGCGAGCTAGCATTTGTTTCACAGTCCTAAATGGAGTTGAATCACATGCAGTTTCTGGTCCTTCAAGGAAGAGTTGTTTTCTGTTAAGAAGAGTCACTATTGCACTCCCATTGACTTATACAGGGCAAATAGCACTGGCGTCTGTTCACAGCATGTACAGTGTATTGGACTGAAGAGGATCTACTGTTCTTGTCAGTTTCCTAAGGAGAGTTGAACTAGATATGGCCCGTGTGTGTAGGAAGCACAGTTCTTTTTTTCTGAGCAAGCTCACTGTTCTGGCCCTATAGGAAACACAGTAGAGTAGAAGAGTGCTCTTTTCTCAAAAGCAGAGTGTGTTTCTTGTAAGGCGAGCTACCGTTTTTTTCCCAGTCCTAAATGGAGTTGAATCACATGCAATTGTTAGTCCCACGAGCAAGAGTTATTTTCTGGTAAGGAAAGTCACTATTGCGCTCCCATTGCCATACGCAGTACAAATAGCACTGGCGTCTGTTTCCAGCAATTACAGTGTATTGGACTGAAGAGGAGCTACTGTTCTTGTCAGTTTCCTAAGCAGAGTTGAACTAGATATTGCCCGTGTGTGTAGGAAGCACAGTTCTTTTGTTCTGAGCAAGCTCACTGTTCTGGCCCTATAGGAAACACAGAACAGTAGAAGAGTACTCTTTTCTCAAAAGCAGAGAGTGTTTCTTGTAAGGCGAGCTAGCGTTTGTTTCCCAGTCCTAAATGGAGTTGAATCACATGCAGTTTGTGGTCCTACGAGCAAGAGTTGTTTTCTGGTAAGAAGAGTCACTATTGTGCTCCCTTTGTCATACACAGGGCAAATAGCACTGGCGTCTGTTCCCAGCATGTACAGTGTATTTGACTGAAGTGGATCTACTGTTCTTGTCAGTTTGCTAAGCAGAATTGAAATAGATATGGCCGTGTGTAGGAAGCACAGTTCTTTTGTTCTGAGCAAGCTCACTGTTCTGGCCCTATAGGAAACACAGTAGAGTAGATGAGTGATCTTTTCTCAAAAGCAGAGTGTGTTACTTGTAAGGCGAGCTAGCGTTTGTTTCCCAGTCCTAAATGGCGTTGAATCACATGCAGTTTCTGGTTCTATGAGCAAGAGTAGTTTTCTGGTAAGAAGAGTCACTATTGCGCTCACATTGTCATACATAGTGCAAATAGCACTCGTGTCTGTTCCCAGCATGTACAGTGTATTGGACTGAAGAGGATCTACCGTTCTTGTCAGTTTCCTAAGCAGAGTTGAACTAGATATGGCCCGTGTGTGTAGGAAGCACAGTTCTTTTGTTCTGAGCAAGCTTACTGTTCAGACCCCATAGGAAACACAGTAGAGTAGAAGAGTGCTCTTTTCTCAAAAGCAGAGTGTGTTTCTTTTAAGGCGAGCTAGTGTTTGTTTCCCAGTCTAAATGGAGTTGAATCCCATGCAGTTTCTGGTCCTATGAGCAAGAGTTGTTTTCTGGTAAGAAGAGTCACTATTGCACTCCTATTGTCATACACAGGGCAAATAGCACTGGCGTCTGTTCCCAGCATGTACAGTGTATTGGACTGAAGAGGATCTAATGTTCTTGTCAGTTTCCAAAGGAGAGTTGAATTAGATATGGCCCGTGTGTGTAGGAAGCACAGTTCTTTTTTTCTGAGCAAGCTCACTGTTCTGGCCCTATAGGAAACACAGTAGAGTAGACGAGTGCTCTTTTCTCAAAAGCAGAGTGTGTTTCTTGTAAGGCGAGCTCCCGTTTGTTTCCCAGTCCTAAATGGAGTTGAAACACATGCAGTTTCTGGTCCTACGTACAAGAGTTGTTTTCTGGTAAGGAATGTCACTATTGAGCTCCCATTGCCATACACAGTGCAAATAGCACTCACGTCTGTTCCCAGCAAGTACAGTGTTGGACTGAAGAGGAGCTACTGTTCTTGTCAGGTTCCTAAGCAGAGTTGAACTACATATGGTTCGTGTGTGTAGGAAGCACAGTTCTTTTGTTCTGAGCAAGCTCACTGTTTGGACCCAATAGGAAACACAGTAGACTAGAAGAGTGCTCTTTTCTCTAAAGCAGAGTGTTTTTCTTGAAAGGCGAGCTAGCGTTTGTTTCCGAGTCCTAAATGGAGTTGAATCCCATGCAGTTTCTGGTACTATGAGCAAGAGATGTTTTCTGGTAAGGAAAGTCACTATTGCGCTGCCATTGTTATACACAGGACAAATAGCACTGGCATCTGTTTCCAGCAAGTACAGTGTATTGTTCTGAAGAGGATCTACTGTTCTTGTCAGGTTCCTAAACAGACTTGAACTAGATATGGCCCTGTGTGTAGCAAGCACAGTTTTTTTTGTTCTGAGCAAGCTCACTGTTCGGACCCCATAGGAAACACAGTAGAGTAGAAGAGTGCTCTTTTCTCAAAAGCAGACTGTGTTTCTTGTAAGGCAAGCTAGCGTTTGTTTCCCAGTCCTAAATGGAGTTGTGTCACATGCAGTTTTTTGTCCTATGAGCAAGAGTTGTTTCCTGGTAAGACGAGTCACTATTGTGCTCTAATTGCCCTACACAGTGCAAATAGCACTCGCGTCTGTTCCCAGCAAGTACAGTGTATTGGACTGAAGAGCATCTACTGTTCTTTTCAGTTTCCTAAGCAGAGTTGAACTAGTTATGGCCCATGTCTGTAGGAAGCACAGTTGTTTTGTTCTGAGCAAGCTCATTGTTTGGACCCCATAGGAAACACAGTAGAGTAGAATAGTGCTCTTTTCTCAAAATCAGAGTGTCTTTCTTGTAAGGCGAGCTAGTGTTTGTTTCCCAGTCCTAAATGGAGTTTAATCACATGCACTTTCTGGTCCTATGAGCAAGAGTTGTTTTCTGGTAATTAAAGTCCCTATTGCGCTCCCATTGCCATACACAGTGCAAATAGCACTCCCGTCTGTTCCCAGCAAGTACAGTGTATGGGACTGAAGAGGAGCTACTGTTCTTGTCAGTTTCCTAAGCAGAGTTGAACTAGATATGGCCCGTGTGTAGGAAGCACAGTTCGTTTGTTCTGAGCAAGCTCACTCTTCTGGCCCTATAGGAACACAGTAGAGTAGAAGAGTGCTCTCTTCTCTAAAGCAGAGTGTGTTTCTTGTAAGGCGAGCTAGCGTTTGTTTCACAGTCCTAAATGGAGTTGAATCACATGAAGTTTCTGGTCTTATGAGCAAGAGTTGTTTTATGGTAAGAATAGTCACTATTGCACTGCCTTTGCCATACACAGGACAAATAGCACTGGCGTCTGTTCCCAGCAAGTACAGTGTATTGGACTTAAGAGGATCTACTGTTCTTGTCAGGTTCCTAAGCAGAGTTGAACTAGATATGGCCCGTGTGTGTAGGAAGCACAGTTATTATGTTCTGAGCAAGCTCACTGTTCTGGCACTATAGGAAACACAGTAGAGTAGAAGAGTGCTCTTTTCTCAAAAGCAGAGTGTTTTTCTTGTAAGGCAAGCTAGCGTTTTTTTCCCAGTCCTGAATGGAGTTGAATCCCATGCAGTTTCTGGTTCTACGAGCAAGAGTTGTTTTCTGGTAAGGAAAGTCACTATTGTGCTCCCATTGCCATACACAGTGCAATAGCACTCGCGTGTGATCCCAGCAAGTACAGTGTATCGGACTGAAGAGGAGCTACTGTTCTTGTCCGTTTCCTAAGCAGAGTTGAACTAGATATGTCCCATGTGTGTAGGAAGCACAGTTCTTTTGTTCTGAGCAAGCTAACTGTTCGGAACCCATAGGAAACACAGTAGAGTAGATGAGTGCTCTTTTCTCAAAAGCAAAGTGTGTTTCCTGTAAGGCGAGGTAGTGTTTGTTTCCCAGTCCTAAATGGAGTTGAATCACATGCAGTTTCTGGTCCTACGAGCAAGAGTTGTTTTCTGGTAAGGAAAGTCACTATTGCACTCCCATTGCCATACACAGGGCAAATAGCACTGGCGTCTGTTCCCAGCAAGTACAGTGTATTGGACTTAAGAGGATCTACTGTTCTTGTCAGTTTCCTAAGCAGGGTTGAACTAGATATGGCCCGTGTGTGTAGGAAGCACAGTTATTATGTTCTGAGCAAGCTCACTGTTCTGGCCCTATAAGAAACACAGTAGAGTAGAAGAGTGCTCTTTTCTCAAAAGCAGAGTGTGTTTCTTGTAAGGCAAGCTAGCATTTTTTTCCCAGTCCTAAATGGAGTTGAATCACATGCAGTTGTTGGTTCCAGGAGCAAGAGTTGTTTTCTGGTAAGGAAAGTCACTATTGCGCTCCCATTGCCATATGCACTACAAATAGCACTGGCGTCTGTTGCCAGCAAGTACAGTGTATTGGACTGAAGAGGAGCTACTGTTCTTGTCAGTTTCCTAAGCAGAGTTGAACTAGATATGGCTCGTGTGTGTAGGAAGCACAGTTCTTTTGTTCTGAGCAAGCTCACTGTTCGGACCCAATATGAGACACAGTAGAGAAGAAGAGTGGTGCTCTTTTCTCTAAAGCAGAGTGTGTTTCTTGTAAGGCGAGCTAGCGTTTGTTTCCCAGTCCTAAATGGAGTTGAAACACATGCAGTTTCTGGTCCTACGTACAAGAGTTGTTTTCTGGTAAGGAATGTCACTATTGAGCTCCCATTGCCATACACAGTGCAAATAGCACTCGCGTCTGTTCCCAGCAAGTACAGTGTTGGACTGAAGAGGAGCTACTGTTCTTGTCAGGTTCCTAAGCAGAGTTGAACTACATATGGTTCGTGTGTGTAGGAAGCACAGTTCTTTTGTTCTGAGCAAGCTCACTGTTTGGACCCCATAGGAAACACAGTAGACTAGAAGAGTGCTCTTTTCTCTAAAGCAGAGTGTTTTTCTTGAAAGGCGAGCTAGCGTTTGTTTCCGAGTCCTAAATGGAGTTGAATCCCATGCAGTTTCTGGTACTATGAGCAAGAGATGTTTTCTGGTAAGGAAAGTCACTATTGCGCTGCCATTGTTATACACAGGACAAATAGCACTGGCATCTGTTGCCAGCAAGTACAGTGTATTGGACTGAAGAGGATCTACTGTTCTTGTCAGGTTCCTAAACAGACTTGAACTAGATATGGCCCTGTGTGTAGGAAGCACAGTTTTTTTTTGTTCTGAGCAAGCTCACTGTTCGGACCCCATAGGAAACACAGTAGAGTAGAAGAGTGCTCTTTTCTCAAAAGCAGACTGTGTTTCTTGTAGGGCGAGCTAGCGTTTGTTTCCCAGTCCTAAATGGAGTTGAGTCACATGCAGTTTTTTTCCTATGAGCAAGAGTTTTTTTCTGGTAAGACGAGTTACTATTGTGCTCTAATTGCCCTACACAGTGCAAATAGCACTCGCGTCTGTTCCCAGCAAGTACAGTGTATTGGACTGAAGAGCATCTACTGTTCTTTTCAGTTTCCTAAGCAGAGTTGTACTAGATATGGCCCATGTGCGGAGGAAGCACAGTTGTTTTGTTCTGAGCAAGCTCATTGTTTGGACCCCATAGGAAACACAGTAGAGTAGAATAGTGCTCTTTTCTCAAAATCAGAGAGTCTTTTTTGTAAGGCGAGCTAGTGTTTGTTTCCCAGTCCTAAATGGAGTTTAATCACATGCACTTTCTGGTCCTATGAGCAAGAGTTGTTTTCTGGTAATTAAAGTCCCTATTGCGCTCCCATTGCCATACACAGTGCAAATAGCCCTCCCGTCTGTTCCCAGCAAGTACAGTGTATGGGACTGAAGAGGAGCTACTGTTCTTGTCAGTTTCCTAAGCAGAGTTGAACTAGATATGGCCCGTGTGTAGGAAGCACAGTTCTTTTGTTCTGAGCAAGCTCACTCTTCTGGCCCTATAGGAACACAGTAGAGTAGAAGAGTGCTATCTTCTCTAAAGCAGAGTGTGTTTCTTGTAAGGCGAGCTAGCGTTTGTTTCACAGTCCTAAATGGAGTTGAATCACATGAAGTTTCTGGTCCTATGAGCAAGAGTTGTTTTATGGTAAGAATAGACACTATTGCACTGCCTTTGCCATACACAGGACAAATAGCACTGGCGTCTGTTCCCAGCAAGTACAGTGTATTGGACTTAAGAGGATCTACTGTTCTTGTCAGGTTCCTAAGCAGAGTTGAACTAGATATGGCCCGTGTGTGTAGGAAGCACAGTTATTATGTTCTGAGCAAGCTCACTGTTCTGGCCCTATAGGAAACACAGTAGAGTAGAAGAGTGCACTTTTCTCAAAAGCAGAGTGTGTTTCTTGTAAGGCAAGCTAGCGTTTTTTTCCCAGTCCTAAATGGAGTTGAATCCCATGCAGTTTCTGGTCCTACGAGCAAGAGTTGTTTTCTGGTAAGGAAAGTCACTAATGTGCTCCCATTGCCATACACAGTGCAATAGCACTCGCGTGTGATCCCAGCAAGTACAGTGTATCGGACTGAAGAGGAGCTACTGTTCTTGTCCGTTTCCTAAGCAGAGTTGAACTAGATATGTCCCATGTGTGTAGGAAGCACAGTTCTTTTGTTCTGAGCAAGCTAACTGTTCGGAACCCATAGGAAACACAGTAGAGTAGATGAGTGCTCTTTTCTCAAAAGCAGAGTGTGTTTCCTGTAAGGCGAGGTAGCGTTTGTTTCCCAGTCCTAAATGGAGTTGAATCACATGCAGTTTCTGGTCCTACGAGCAAGAGTTGTTTTCTGGTAAGGAAGTCACTATTGCACTCCCATTGCCATACACAGTGCAAATAGCACAGGCGTCTGTTCCCAGCAAGTACAGTGTATCGGACTGAAGAGGAGCTACTGTTCTTGTCAGTTTCCTAAGCAGAGTTGAACTAGATATGGCCCGTGTGTGTAGGAAGCTCAGTTCTTATGTTCTGAGTAAGCTCACTGTTCTGGCCCTATAGGAAACACATTAGAGTAGAAGAGTGCTCTTTTCTCTAAAGCAGAGTGAGTTTCTTGTAAGGCAAGCTAGCGTTTGTTTCCCAGTCTTAAATGGAGTTGAATCACATGCAGTTTCTGCTCCTACGATCAAGAGTTGTTTTCTGGTAAGGAAAGTCACTATTATGCTCCCATTGCCATACACAGTACAAATAGCACTCGCGTCTGTTCCCAGCAAGTACAGTGTATTGGACTGAAGAGGAGCTACTGTTCTTGTCAGTTTCCTAAGCAGAGTTGAACTGCATATGATCCGTGTGTGTACGAAGCACAGTTCTTTTGTTTTGAGCAAGCTTACTTTTTGGACCCCATAGGAAACACAGTAGACTAGAATAGTGCTCTTTTCTCTAAACCAGAGTGTTTTTCTTGTAAGGCGAGCTAGCATTTGTTTCCCAGGCCTAAATTTAGTTGAATCCCATGCAGTTTCTGGTACTATGAGCAAGAGTTGTTTTCTGGTAAGGAAAGTCACTATTGCGCTGCCATTGCCATACACAGGACAAATAGCACTGGCGTCTGTTGCCAGCAAGTACAGTGTATTGGACTGAAGAGGATCTACTGTTCTTGTCAGGTTCCTAAGCAGACTTGAACTAGATATGGCCGTGTGTGTAGGAAGCACAGTTTTTTTTGTTCTGAGCAAGCTCACTGTTCTGGCCCTATAGGAAACACAGTAGAGTAGATGAGTGCTCTTTTCTCAGAAGCAGAGTGTGTTTCTTGTAAGGCAAGCTAGCATTTGTTTCCCAGTCCTAAATGCAGTTGAATTAAATGCACTTTCTGGTCCTACGAGCAAGAGTTGTTTTCTGGTAAGAAGAGTCACTATTGCGCTCCCATTGCCATACACAGGGCAAATAGCACTCGTGTCTGTTCCCAGGAAGTACAGTGTATTGGACTGAAGAGGAGCTACTGTTCTTGTGAGTTTTCTAAGCAGAATTGAACTAGTTATGGCCGTGAGTGTAGGAAGCACAGTTCTTTTGTTCTGAGCAAGCTCACTGTTCGGACCTCATAGGAAACAGAGTAGAGTAGAAGAGTGCTCTTTTCTCAAAAGCAGAATGAGTTTCTTGTAAGGCGAGCTAGTATTTGTTTCACAGTCCTAAATGGAGTTGAATCACATGCAGTTTCCGGTCCTTCGAGCAAGAGTTGTTTTCTGGTAAGAAGAGTCACTATTGCACTCCCATTGACTTACACAGGGCAAATAGCACTGGCGTCTGTTCACAGCATGTACAGTGTATTGGACTGAAGAGGATCTACTGTTCTTGTCAGTTTCCTAAGGAGAGTTGAACTAGATATGGCCCGTGTGTGTAGGAAGCACAGTTCTTTTTTTCTGAGCAAGCTCACTGTTCTGGCCCTATAGGAAACACAGTAGAGTAGAAGAGTGCTCTTTTCTCAAAAGGAGAGTGTGTTTCTTGTAAGGCGAGCTACCATTTGTTTCCCAGTCCTAAATGGAGTTGAATCACATGCAGTTGTTGGTCCCAGGAGCAAGAGTTATGTTCTGGTAAGGAAAGGCATTATTGCGCTCCCATTGCCATACGCAGTACAAATAGCACTGGCGTCTGTTGCCAGCAAGTACAGTGTATTGGACTGAAGAGGAGCTACAGTTCTTGTCAGTTTCCTAAGCAGAGTTGAACTAGATATTGCCCGTGTGTGTAGGAAGCACAGTTCTTTTGTTCTGAGCAAGCTCACTGTTCTGGCCCTATAGGAAACACAGAACAGTAGAAGAGTACTCTTTTCTCTAAAGCAGAGTGTGTTTCTTGTAAGGCGAGCTAGCGTTTGTTTCCCAGTCCTAAATGGAGTTGAATCACATGCAGTTTGTGGTCCTACGAGCAAGAGTTGTTTTCTGGTAAGAAGAGTCACTATTGTGCTCCCTTTGTCATACAATGGGCAAATAGCACTGGCGTCTGTTCCCAGCATGTACAGTAAATTGGACTGAAGAGGATCTACTGTTCTTGTCAGTTTGCTAAGCAGAATTGAAATAGATATGGCCGTGTGTAGGAAGCACAGTTCTTTTGTTCTGAGCAAGCTCACTGTTCTGGCCCTATAGGAAACACAGTAGAGTAGATGAGTGATCTTTTCTCAAAAGCAGAGTGTGTTTCCTGTAAGGCGAGGTAGCGTTTGTTTCCCAGTCCTAAATGGAGTTGAATCACATGCATTTTCTGGTCCTACGAGCAAGAGTTGTTTTCTGGTAAGGAAGTCACTATTGCACTCCCATTGCCATACACAGTGCAAATAGCACAGGCGTCTGTTCCCAGCAAGTACAGTGTATCGGACTGAAGAGGAGCTACTGTTCTTGTCAGTTTCCTAAGCAGAGTTGAACTAGATATGGCCCGTGTGTGTAGGAAGCTCAGTTCTTATGTTCTGAGTAAGCTCACTGTTCTGGCCCTATAGGAAACACATTAGAGTAGAAGAGTGCTCTTTTCTCTAAAGCAGAGTGAGTTTCTTGTAAGGCAAGCTAGCGTTTGTTTCCCAGTCTTAAATGGAGTTGAATCACATGCAGTTTCTGCTCCTACGATCAAGAGTTGTTTTCTGGTAAGGAAAGTCACTATTATGCTCCCATTGCCATACACAGTACAAATAGCACTCGCGTCTGTTCCCAGCAAGTACAGTGTATTGGACTGAAGAGGAGCTACTGTTCTTGTCAGTTTCCTAAGCAGAGTTGAACTGCATATGATCCGTGTGTGTACGAAGCACAGTTCTTTTGTTTTGAGCAAGCTTACTTTTTGGACCCCATAGGAAACACAGTAGACTAGAACAGTGCTCTTTTCTCTAAACCAGAGTGTTTTTCTTGTAAGGCGAGCTAGCATTTGTTTCCCAGGCCTAAATTTAGTTGAATCCCATGCAGTTTCTGGTACTATGAGCAAGAGTTGTTTTCTGGTAAGGAAAGTCACTATTGCGGTGCCATTGCCATACACAGGACAAATAGCACTGGCGTCTGTTGCCAGCAAGTACAGTGTATTGGACTGAAGAGGATCTACTGTTCTTGTCAGGTTCCTAAGCAGACTTGAACTAGATATGGCCGTGTGTAGGAAGCACAGTTTTTTTTTGTTCTGAGCAAGCTCACTGTTCTGGCCCTATAGGAAACACATTAGAGTAGAAGAGTGCTCTTTTCTCTAAAGCAGAGTGAGTTTCTTGTAAGGCAAGCTAGCGTTTGTTTCCCAGTCCTAAATGGCGTTGAATCACATGCAGTTTCTGGTTCTATGAGCAAGAGTAGTTTTCTGGTAAGAAGAGTCACTATTGCGCTCACATTGTCATACATAGTGCAAATAGCTCTTGTGTTTGTTCCCAGCAAGTACAGTGTATTGGACTGAAGAGGAGCTACTGTTCTTGTGAGTTTTCTAAGCAGAATTGAACTAGTTATGGCCGTGTGTGTAGGAAGCACAGTTCTTTTGTTCTGAGCAAGCTCACTGTTCGGACCCCATAGGAAACACAGTAGAGTAGAAGAGTGCCCTTTTTTCAAAAGCAGAGTGTGTTTCTTGTAAGGCGAGCTAGCGTTTGTTTCCCAGACCTAAATGGAGTTGAATCACATGAAGTTTCTGGTCCTACGAGCAAGAGTTTTTTCTGCTAAGAAGAGTCACTATTGTGCTCCCATTGTCATACACAGGGCAAATAGCACTGGCATCTGTTCCCAGCATGTACAGTGTATTGGACTGAAGAGGATCTACTGTTCTTGTCAGTTTCCTAAGTAGAATTGAACTAGATATGGCCGTGTGTGTAGGAAGCACAGTTCTTTTGTTCAGAGCAAGCTCACTGTTCGGACCTCATAGGAAACACAGTAGAGTAGAAGAGTGCTCTTTTCTCAAAAGCAGAATGAGTTTCTTGTAAGGCGAGCTAGTATTTGTTTCACAGTCCTAAATGGAGTTGAATCACATGCAGTTTCCGGTCCTTCGAGCAAGAGTTGTTTTCTGGTAAGAAGAGTCACTATTGCACTCCCATTGACTTACACAGGGCAAATAGCACTGGCGTCTGTTCACAGCATGTACAGTGTATTGGACTGAAGAGGATCTACTGTTCTTGTCAGTTTCCTAAGGAGAGTTGAACTAGATATGGCCCGTGTGTGTAGGAAGCACAGTTCTTTTTTTCTGAGCAAGCTCACTGTTCTGGCCCTATAGGAAACACAGTAGAGTAGAAGAGTGCTCTTTTCTCAAAAGCAGAGTGTGTTTCTTGTAAGGCGAGCTACCATTTGTTTCCCAGTCCTAAATGGAGTTGAATCACATGCAGTTGTTGGTCCCAGGAGCAAGAGTTATGTTCTGGTAAGGAAAGGCATTATTGCGCTCCCATTGCCATACGCAGTACAAATAGCACTGGCGTCTGTTGCCAGCAAGTACAGTGTATTGGACTGAAGAGGAGCTACAGTTCTTGTCAGTTTCCTAAGCAGAGTTGAACTAGATATTGCCCGTGTGTGTAGGAAGCACAGTTCTTTTGTTCTGAGCAAGCTCACTGTTCTGGCCCTATAGGAAACACAGAACAGTAGAAGAGTACTCTTTTCTCTAAAGCAGAGTGTGTTTCTTGTAAGGCGAGCTAGCGTTTGTTTCCCAGTCCTAAATGGAGTTGAATCACATGCAGTTTGTGGTCCTACGAGCAAGAGTTGTTTTCTGGTAAGAAGAGTCACTATTGTGCTCCCTTTGTCATACAATGGGCAAATAGCACTGGCGTCTGTTCCCAGCATGTACAGTAAATTGGACTGAAGAGGATCTACTGTTCTTGTCAGTTTGCTAAGCAGAATTGAAATAGATATGGCCGTGTGTAGGAAGCACAGTTCTTTTGTTCTGAGCAAGCTCACTGTTCTGGCCCTATAGGAAACACAGTAGAGTAGATGAGTGATCTTTTCTCAAAAGCAGAGTGTGTTTCCTGTAAGGCGAGGTAGCGTTTGTTTCCCAGTCCTAAATGGAGTTGAATCACATGCATTTTCTGGTCCTACGAGCAAGAGTTGTTTTCTGGTAAGGAAGTCACTATTGCACTCCCATTGCCATACACAGTGCAAATAGCACAGGCGTCTGTTCCCAGCAAGTACAGTGTATCGGACTGAAGAGGAGCTACTGTTCTTGTCAGTTTCCTAAGCAGAGTTGAACTAGATATGGCCCGTGTGTGTAGGAAGCTCAGTTCTTATGTTCTGAGTAAGCTCACTGTTCTGGCCCTATAGGAAACACATTAGAGTAGAAGAGTGCTCTTTTCTCTAAAGCAGAGTGAGTTTCTTGTAAGGCAAGCTAGCGTTTGTTTCCCAGTCTTAAATGGAGTTGAATCACATGCAGTTTCTGCTCCTACGATCAAGAGTTGTTTTCTGGTAAGGAAAGTCACTATTATGCTCCCATTGCCATACACAGTACAAATAGCACTCGCGTCTGTTCCCAGCAAGTACAGTGTATTGGACTGAAGAGGAGCTACTGTTCTTGTCAGTTTCCTAAGCAGAGTTGAACTGCATATGATCCGTGTGTGTACGAAGCACAGTTCTTTTGTTTTGAGCAAGCTTACTTTTTGGACCCCATAGGAAACACAGTAGACTAGAACAGTGCTCTTTTCTCTAAACCAGAGTGTTTTTCTTGTAAGGCGAGCTAGCATTTGTTTCCCAGGCCTAAATTTAGTTGAATCCCATGCAGTTTCTGGTACTATGAGCAAGAGTTGTTTTCTGGTAAGGAAAGTCACTATTGCGGTGCCATTGCCATACACAGGACAAATAGCACTGGCGTCTGTTGCCAGCAAGTACAGTGTATTGGACTGAAGAGGATCTACTGTTCTTGTCAGGTTCCTAAGCAGACTTGAACTAGATATGGCCGTGTGTAGGAAGCACAGTTTTTTTTTTGTTCTGAGCAAGCTCACTGTTCTGGCCCTATAGGAAACACATTAGAGTAGAAGAGTGCTCTTTTCTCTAAAGCAGAGTGAGTTTCTTGTAAGGCAAGCTAGCTTTTGTTTCCAAGTCCTAAATGGCGTTGAATCACATGCAGTTTCTGGTTCTATGAGCAAGAGTAGTTTTCTGGTAAGAAGAGTCACTATTGCGCTCACATTGTCATACATAGTGCAAATAGCTCTCGTGTCTGTTCCCAGCATGTACAGTGTATTGGACTGAAGAGGATATACTGTTCTTGTCAGTTCCTAAGCAGATTTGAACTAGATATGGCCCGTGTGTGGTAGGAAGCACAGTTCTTTTGTTCTGAGCAAGCTTACTGTTCAGACCCCATAGGAAACACAGTAGAGTAGAAGAGTGCTCTTTTCTCAAAAGCAGAGTGTGTTTCTTTTAAGGCGAGCTCGCATTTGTTTCCCAGTCCTAAATGGAGTTGAATCCATGCAGTTTCTGGTCCTATGAGCAAGAGTTGTTTTCTGGTAAGAAGAGTCACTATTGCGCTCCCATTGTCATACACAGGGCAAATAGCACTGGCGTCTGTTCCCAGCATGTACAGTGTATTTGACTGAAGTGGATCTACTGTTCTTGTCAGTTTCCTAAGCAGAATTGAACTAGATATGGCCGTGTGTGTAGGAAGCACAGTTCTTTTGTTCTGAGCAAGCTCACTGTTCGGACCCCGTAGGAAACACAGTGGAGTAGAAGAGTGCCCTTTTCTCAAAAGCAGAGTGTGTTTCTTGTAAGGCGAGCTAGAGTTTGTTTCCCAGTCCTAAATGGAGTTGAATCACATGAAGTTTCTGGTCCTACGAGCAAGAGTTTTTTCTGCTAAGAAGAGTCACTATTGTGCTCCCATTGTCATACACAGGGCAAATAGCACTGACATCTGTTCCCAGCATGTACAGTGTATTGGACTAAAGAGGATCTACTGTTCTTGTCAGTTTCCTAAGTAGAATTGAACTAGATATGGCCCTGTGTGTAGGAAGAACAGTTCTTTTGTTCAGAGCAAGCTCACTGTTCGGACCTCATAGGAAACACAGTAGAGTAGAAGTGTGCTCTTTTCTCAGAAGCAGAATGTGTTTCTTGTAAGGCGAGCTAGCATTTGTTTCACAGTCCTAAATGGAGTTGAATCACATGCAGTTTCTGGTCCTTCGAGCAAGAGTTGTTTTCTGGTAAGAAGAGTCACTATAGCACTCCCATTGACTTACACAGGGCAAATAGCACTGGCGTCTGTTCACAGCATGTACAGTATATTGGACTGAAGAGGATCTACTGTTCTTGTCAGTTTCCTAAGGAGAGTTGAACTAGATATGGCCCGTGTGTGTAGGAAGCACAGTTCTTTTTTTCTGAGCAAGCTCACTGTTCTGGCCCTATAGGAAACACAGTAGAGTAGAAGAGTGCTCTTTTCTCAAAAGCAGAGTGTGTTTCTTGTAAGGCGAGCTACCGTTTGTTTCCCAGTCCTAAATGGAGTTGAATCACATGCAATTGTTAGTCCCACGAGCAAGAGTTATTTTCTGGTAAGGAAAGTCACTATTGCGCTCCCATTGCCATACGCAGTACAAATAGCACTGGCGTCTGTTTCCAGCAATTACAGTGTATTGGACTGAAGAGGAGCTACTGTTCTTGTCAGTTTCCTAAGCAGAGTTGAACTAGATATTGCCCGTGTGTGTAGGAAGCACAGTTCTTTTGTTCTGAGGAAGCTCACTGTTCTGGCCCTATAGGAAACGCAGAACAGTAGAAGAGTACTCTTTTCTCAAAAGCAGAGAGTGTTTCTTGTAAGGCGAGCTAGCGTTTGTTTCCCAGTCCTAAATGGAGTTGAATCACATGCAGTTTGTGGTCCTACGAGCAAGAGTTGTTTTCTGGTAAGAAGAGTCACTATTGTGCTCCCTTTGTCATACACAGGGCAAATAGCACTGGCGTCTGTTCCCAGCATGTACAGTGTATTGGACTGAAGAGGATCTACTGTTCTTGTCAGTTTGCTAAGCAGAATTGAAATAGATATGGCCGTGTGTAGGAAGCACAGTTCTTTTGTTCTGAGCAAGCTCACTGTTCTGGCCCTATAGGAAACACAGTAGAGTAGATGAGTGATCTTTTCTCAAAAGCAGAGTGTGTTTCTTGTAAGGCGAGCTAGCGTTTGTTTCCAGTCCTAAATGGCGTTGAATCACATGCAGTTTCTGGTTCTATGAGCAAGAGTAGTTTTCTGGTAAGAAGAGTCACTATTGCGCTCCCATTTCCATACGCAGTACAAATAGCACTGGCATCTGTTGCCAGCAAGTACAGTGTTTTGGACTGAAGAGGAGCTACTGTTCTTGTCAGTTTTTTTATGAGAGTTGAACTAGATATTGCCCGTGTGTGTAGGAAGCACAGTTCTTTTGTTCTGAGCAAGCTCACTTTTCGGACCCAATATGAGACACAGTAGAGAAGAAGAGTGCTCTTTTCTCTAAAGCAGAGTGTGTTTCTTGTAAGGTGAGCTATCGTTTGTTTCCCAGTACTAAATGGAGTTGAAACACATGTAGTTTCTGGTCCTACGTACAAGAGTTGTTTTCTGGTAAGGAATGTCACTATTGAGCTCTCATTGCCATACACAGTGCAAATAGCACTCGCGTCTGTTCCCAGCAAGTACAGTGTTGGACTGAAGAGGAGCTACTGTTCTTGTCAGGTTCCTAAGCAGAGTTGAACTACATATGGTTCGTGTGTGTAGGAAGCACAGTTCTTTTGTCTGAGCAAGCTCACTGTTTGGACCCCATAGGAAACACAGTAGACTAGAAAGTGCTCTTTTCTCTAAAGCAGAGTGTTTTTCTTGAAAGGCGAGCTAGCGTTTGTTTCCGAGTCCTAAATGGAGTTGAATCCCATGCAGTTTCTGGTACTATGAGCAAGAGATGTTTTCTGGTAAGAAAGTCACTATTGCGCTGCCATTGTTATACACAGGACAAATAGCACTGGCATCTGTTGCCAGCAAGTACAGTGTATTGGACTGAAGAGGATCTACTGTTCTTGTCAGGTTCCTAAGCAGACTGGAACTAGATATGGCCCTGTGTGTAAAAAGCACAATTTTTTTGTTCTGAGCAAGCTCACTGTTTGGAACCCATAGGAAACACAGTAGAGTAGAGAGTGCTCTTTTCTCAAAAGCAGACTATGTTACTTGTAAGGCGAGCTAGCGTTTGTTTCCCAGTCCTAAATGGAGTTGAGTAACATGCAGTTTTTTGTCCTATGAGCAAGAGTTGTTTTCTGGTAAGACGAGTCACTATTGTGCTCCAATTGCCCTACACAGTGCAAATAGCACTCGCGTCTGTTCCCAGCAAGTACAGTGTATGGGACTGAGAGGAGCTACTGTTCTTGTCAGTTTCTAAGCAGAGTTGAACTAGATATGGCCCGTGTGTAGGAAGCACAGTTCTTTTGTTCTGAGCAAGCTCACTCTTCTGGCCCTATAGGAAACACAGTAGAGTAGAAGAGTGCTCTCTTCTCTAAAGCAGAGTGTGTTTCTTGTAAGGTGAGCTAGCGTTTGTTTCACAGTCCTAAATGGAGTTGATTCACATGAAGTTTTTGGTCCTATGAGCAAGAGTTGTTTTATGGTAAGAATAGTCACTATTGCACTGCCTTTGCCATACACAGGACAAATAGCACTGGCGTCTGTTCCCAGCAAGTACAGTGTATTGGACTTAAGAGGATCTACTGTTCTTGTCAGGTTCCTAAGCAGAGTTGAACTAGATATGGCCCGTGTGTGTAGGAGCACAGTTATTATGTTCTGAGCAAGCTCACTGTTCTGGCCCTATAGGAAACACAGTAGAGTAGAAGAGTGCTCTTTTCTCAAAAGCAGAGTGTGTTTCTTGTAAGGCAAGCTAGCGTTTTTTTCCAGTCCTAAATGGAGTTGAATCCCATGCAGTTTCTGGTCCTATGAGCAAGAGTTGTTTTCTGGTAAGGAAGTCACTATTGCGCTCCCATTGCCATACGCAGTACAAATAGCACTGGCGTCTGTTGCCAGCAAGTACAGTGTATTGGACTGAGAGGAGCTACTGTCTTGTCAGTTTCCTAAGCAGAGTTGAACTAGATATTGCCCGTGTGTGTAGGAAGCACAGTTCTTTTGTTCTGAGCAAGCTCACTGTTCGGAACCAATATGAGACACAGTAGAGAAGATGAGTGCTCTTTTCTCTAAAGCAGAGTGTGTTTCTTGTAAGGCGAGCTAGCGTTTGTTTACAAGTCCTAAATGGAGTTGAAACACATGCAGTTTCTGGTCCTACGTACAAGAGTTGTTTTCTGGTAAGGAATGTCACTATTGAGCTCCCATTGCCATACACAGTGGCAAATAGCACTCGCGTCTGTTCCCAGCAAGTACAGTGTTGGACTGAAGAGGAGCTACTGTTCTTGTCAGGTTCCTAAGCAGAGTTGAACTACATATGGTTCGTGTGTGTAGGAAGCACAGTTCTTTTGTTCTGAGCAAGCTCACTGTTTGGACCCATAGGAAACACAGTAGACTAGAAGAGTGCTCTTTTCTCTAAGCAGAGTGTTTTTCTTGAAAGGCGAGCTAGCGTTTGTTTCCGAGTCCTAAATGGAGTTGAATCCCATGCAGTTTCTGGTACTATGAGCAAGAGATGTTTTCTGGTAAGGAAAGTCACTATTGCGCTGCCATTGTTATACACAGGACAAATAGCACTGGCATCTGTTGCCAGCAAGTACAGTGTATTGGACTGAAGAGGATCTACTGTTCTTGTCAGGTTCCTAAACAGACTTGAACTAGATATGGCCCTGTGTGTAGGAAGCACAATTTTTTTTGTTCTGAGCAAGCTCACTGTTCGGACCCCATAGGAAACACAGTAGAGTAGAAGATTGCTCTTTCTCAAAAGCAGACTGTGTTTCTTGTAAGGCGAGCTAGCGTTTGTTTCCCAGTCCTAAATGGAGTTGAGTCACATGCAGTTTTTGTCCTATGAGCAAGAGTTGTTTTCTGGTAAGACGAGTCACTATTGTGCTCTAATTGCCCTACACAGTGCAAATAGCACTCGCGTCTGTTCCCAGCAAGTACAGTGTATTGGAATGAAGAGCATCTACTGTTCTTTTCAGTTTCCTAAGCAGAGTTGAACTAGTTATGGCCCATGTGTGTAGGAAGCACAGTTGTTTTGTTCTGAGCAAGCTCACTGTTTGGACCCCATAGGAAACACAGTAGAGTAGAATAGTGCTCTTTTCTCAAAATCAGAGAGTCTTTCTTGTAAGGCGAGCTAGTGTTTGTTTGCCAGTCCTGAATGGAGTTTAATCACATGCACTTTCTGGTCCTATGAGCAAGAGTTGTTTTCTGGTAATTAAAGTCCCTATTGCGCTCCCATTGCCATACACAGTGCTAATAGCACTCCCGTCTGTTCCCAGCAAGTACAGTGTATGGGACTGAAGAGGAGCTACTGTTCTTGTCAGTTTCCTAAGCAGAGTTGAACTAGATATGGCCCGTGTGTAGGAAGCACAGTTCTTTTGTTCTGAGCAAGCTCACTCTTCTGTCCCTATAGGAACACAGTAGAGTAGAAGAGTGCTCTCTTCTCTAAAGCAGAGTGTGTTTCTTGTAAGGCGAGCTAGCGTTTGTTTCACAGTCCTAAAAGGAGTTGAATCACATGAAGTTTCTGGTCCTATGAGCAAGAGTTGTTTTATGGTAAGAATAGTCACTATTGCACTGCCTTTGCCATACACAGGACAAATAGCACTGGCGTCTGTTACCCAGCAAGTACAGTGTATTGGACTGAAGAGGAGCTACTGTTCTTGTCAGTTTCCTAAGCAGAATTGAACTAGTTATGGCCGTGTGTGTAGGAAGCACAGTTCTTTTGTTCTGAGCAAGCTCACTGTTCGGACCCCATAGGAAACACAGTAGAGTAGAAGAGTGCCCTTTTCTCAAAAGCAGAGTGTGTTTCTTGTAAGGCGAGCTAGCGTTTGTTTCCCAGTCCTAAATGGAGTTGAATCACATGAAGTTTCTGGTCCTACGAGCAAGAGTTTTTTCTGCTAAGAAGAGTCACTATTGTGCTCCCATTGTCATACACAGGGCAAATAGCACTGGCATCTGTTCCCAGCATGTACAGTGTATTGGACTGAAGAGGATCTACTGTTCTTGTCAGTTTCCTAAGTAGAATTGAACTAGATATGGCCGTGTGTGTAGGAAGCACAGTTCTTTTGTTCAGAGCAAGCTCACTGTTCGGACCTCATAGGAAACACAGTAGAATAGAAGAGTGCTCTTTTCTCAAAAGCAGAATGTGTTTCTTGTAAGGCGAGCTAGCATTTGTTTCACAGTCCTAAATGGAGTTGAATCACATGCAGTTTCTGGTCCTTCGAGCAAGAGTTGTTTTCTGGTAAGAAGAGTCACTATTGCACTCCCATTGACTTACACAGGGCAAATAGCACTGGCGTCTGTTCACAGCATGTACAGTGTATTGGACTGAAGAGGATCTACTGTTCTTGTCAGTTTCCTAAGGAGAGTTGAACTAGATATGGCCCGTGTGTGTAGGAAGCACAGTTCTTTTTTTCCGAGCAAGCTCACTGCTCTGGCCCTAAGGGAAACACAGTAGAGTAGATGAGTGCTCTTTTCTCAAAAGCAGAGTGTGTTTCTTGTAAGGCGAGCTACCATTTGTTTCCCAGTCCTAAATGGAGTTGAATCCCATGCAGTTGTTGGTCCCAGGAGCAAGAGTTATTTTCTGGTAAGGAAAGTCACTATTGCGCTCCCATTGCCATACGCAGTACAAATAGCACTGGCGTCTGTTCCCAGCAAGTACAGTGTATTGGACTGAAGAGGAGCTACAGTTCTTGTCAGTTTCCTAAGCAGAGTTGAACTAGACATTGCCCGTGTGTGTAGGAAGCACAGTTCTTTTGTTCTGAGCAAGCTCACTGTTCTGGCCCTATAGGAAACACAGAACAGTAGAAGAGTACTCTTTCTCTAAAGCAGAGTGTGTTTCTTGTAAGGCGAGCTAGCGTTTGTTTCCCAGTCCTAAATGGAGTTGAATCACATGCAGTTTCTGGTCCTACGAGCAAGAGTTGTTTTCTGGTAAGAAAAGTCACTATTGTGCTCCCTTTGTCATATACAGGGCAAATAGCACTGGCGTCTGTTCCCAGCATGTACAGTGAATTGGACTGAAGAGGATCTACTGTTCTTGTCAGTTTGCTAAGCAGAATTGAAATAGATATGGCCGTGTGTAGGAAGCACAGTTCTTTTGTTCTGAGCAAGCTCACTGTTCTGGCCCTATAGGAAACACAGTAGAGTAGATGAGTGATCTTTTCTCAAAAGCAGAGTGTGTTTCTTGTAAGGCGAGCTAGCATTTGTTTCCCAGTCCTAAATGGCGTTGAATCACATGCAGTTCTGGTTCTAAGAGCAAGAGTAGTTTTCTGGTAAGAAGAGTCACTGTTGCGCTCACATTGTCATACATAGTGCAAATAGCACTCGTGTCTGTTCCCAGCATGTACAGTGTATTGGACTGAAGAGGATCTACTGTCTTGTCAGTTTCCTAAGCAGATTTGAACTAGATATGGCCCGTGTGTGTAGGAAGCACAGTTCTTTTGTTCTGAGCAAGCTTACTGTTCAGACCCCATAGGAAACACAGTAGAGTAGAAGAGTGCTCTTTTCTCAAAAGCAGAGTGTGTTTCTTTTAAGGCGAGCTAGTGTTTATTTCCCAGTCCTAAATGGAGTTGAATCCCATGCAGTTTCTGGTCCTATGAGCAAGTGTTGTTTTCTGGTAAGAAGAGTCACTATTGTGCTCCAATTGCCCTACACAGTGCAAATAGCACTCGCGTCTGTTCCCAGCAAGTACAGTGTATGGGACTGAAGAGGAGCTACTGTTCTTGTCAGTTTCCTAAGCAGAGTTGAACTAGATATGGCCCGTGTGTAGGAAGCACAGTTCTTTTGTTCTGAGCAAGCTCACTCTTCTGGCCCTATAGGAACACAGTAGAGTAGAAGAGTGCTCTCTTCTCTAAAGCAGAGTGTGTTTCTTGTAAGGTGAGCTAGCCGTTTGTTTCACAGTCCTAAATGGAGTTGATTCACATGAAGTTTTTGGTCCTATGAGCAAGAGTTGTTTTATGGTAAGAATAGTCACTATTGCACTGCCTTTGCCATACACAGGACAAATAGCACTGGCGTCTGTTCCCAGCAAGTACAGTGTATTGGACTTAAGAGGATCTACTGTTCTTGTCAGGTTCCTAAGCAGAGTTGAACTAGATATGGCCCGTGTGTGTAGGAAGCACAGTTATTATGTTCTGAGCAAGCTCACTGTTCTGGCCCTATAGGAAACACAGTAGAGTAGAAGAGTGCTCTTTTCTCAAAAGCAGAGTGTGTTTCTTGTAAGGCAAGCTAGCGTTTTTTTCCCAGTCCTAAATGGAGTTGAATCCCATGCAGTTTCTGGTCCTACGAGCAAGAGTTGTTTTCTGGTAAGAAAGTCACTATTGCGCTCACCATTGCCATACGCAGTACAAATAGCACTGGCGTCTGTGCCAGCAAGTACAGTGTATTGGACTGAAGAGGAGCTACTGTTCTTGTCAGTTTCCTAAGCAGAGTTGAACTAGATATTGCCCCGTGTGTGTAGGAAGCACAGTTCTTTTGTTCTGAGCAAGCTCACTGTTCTGGCCCTATAGGAAACACAGAACAGTAGAAGAGTACTCTTTCTCTAAAGCAGAGTGTGTTTCTTGTAAGGCGAGCTAGCGTTTGTTTCCCAGTCCTAAATGGAGTTGAATCACATGCAGTTTCTGGTCCTACGAGCAAGAGTTGATTTCTGTAAGAAAAGTCACTATTGTGCTCCCTTTGTCAATATACAGGGCAAATAGCACTGGCGTCTGTTCCCAGCATGTACAGTGAATTGGACTGAAGAGGATCTACTGTTTCTTGTCAGTTTGCTAAGCAGAATTGAAATAGATATGGCCGTGTGTAGGAAGCACAGTTCTTTTGTTCTGAGCAAGCTCACTGTTCTGGCCCTATAGGAAACACAGTAGAGTAGATGAGTGATCTTTCTCAAAAGCAGAGTGTGTTTCTTGTAAGGCGAGCTAGCATTTGTTTCCCAGTCCTAAATGGCGTTGAATCACATGCAGTTTCTGGTTCTAAGAGCAAAGAGTAGTTTCTGGTAAGAAGAGTCACTGTTGCGCTCACATTGTCATACATAGTGCAAATAGCACTCGTGTCTGTTCCCAGCATGTACAGTGTATTGGACTGAAGAGGATCTACTGTTCTTGTCAGTTTCTAAGCAGATTTGAACTAGATATGGCCCGTGTGTGTAGGAAGCACAGTTCTTTTGTTCTGAGCAAGCTTACTGTTCAGACCCCATAGGAAACACAGTAGAGTAGAAGAGTGCTCTTTTCTCAAAAGCAGAGTGTGTTTCTTTAAGGCGAGCTAGTGTTTATTTCCCAGTCCTAAATGGAGTTGAATCCCATGCAGTTCTGGTCCTATGAGCAAGTGTTGTTTTCTGGTAAGAAGAGTCACTATTGTGCTCCAATTGCCCTTACACAGTGCAAATAGCACTCGCGTCTGTTCCCAGCAAGTACAGTGTATGGGACTGAAGAGGAGCTACTGTTCTTGTCAGTTTCCTAAGCAGAGTTGAACTAGATATGGCCCGTGTGTAGGAAGCACAGTTCTTTTGTTCTGAGCAAGCTCACTCTTCTGGCCCTATAGGAACACAGTAGAGTAGAAGAGTGCTCTCTTCTCTAAAGCAGAGTGTGTTTCTTGTAAGGTGAGCTAGCGTTTGTTTCACAGTCCTAAATGGAGTTGATTCACATGAAGTTTTTGGTCCTATGAGCAAGAGTTGTTTTATGGTAAGAATAGTCACTATTGCACTGCCTTTGCCATACACAGGACAAATAGCACTGGCGTCTGTTCCCAGCAAGTACAGTGTATTGGACTTAAGAGGATCTACTGTTCTTGTCAGGTTCCTAAGCAGAGTTGAACTAGATATGGCCCGTGTGTGTAGGAAGCACAGTTATTATGTTCTGAGCAAGCTCACTGTTCTGGCCCTATAGGAAACACAGTAGAGTAGAAGAGTGCTCTTTTCTCAAAAGCAGAGTGTGTTTCTTGTAAGGCAAGCTAGCGTTTTTTTCCAGTCCTAAATGGAGTTGAATCCCATGCAGTTTCTGGTCCTACGAGCAAGAGTTGTTTTCTGGTAAGGAAAGTCACTATTGCGCTCCCATTGCCCATACGCAGTACAAATAGCACTGGCGTCTGTTGCAGCAAGTACAGTGTATTGGACTGAAGAGGAGCTACTGTTCTTGTCAGTTTCCTAAGCAGAGTTGAACTAGATATTGCCCCGTGTGTGTAGGAAGCACAGTTCTTTTGTTCTGAGCAAGCTCACTGTTCGGAAC